>NC_090439.1:1085114148-1085431610 GCF_031143425.1 Pleurodeles waltl | reverse complement strand
CAAGGGAATTGTGTCCTTGGGCCGTAAAATGATTGATGGTGGGGGGTGGGGAGCTGCATGCCTCCCTCCCCATAAATATCCCCAGCCCTGGGGCCCTAAATGGGCTGGGGAGGAGAGCCCTACTGATGCCCCCTATAAGCTGCCAGAAACATTTTTCTCATGCTGGTGGCAACCAGTCAGAGCGCCGACACCCGTTGGAGCAAGATTGACCCAGAGGAAAAAAAAAAGCTCCCTGGTCCAATCAGAATGCTCTGTTTTTTAATTGGCGCTCCCGCTAGATTCTTGCAGACCAAACTGTCCAGATATACAAATATTTTTAAATCTTATTTTCTCCAGAACTACTATTTCAAACCTTAGTTTCTCCAGAACTACTGAACAGATTTACACCTATTCCTAAAAAGCACAATTTGCGGACTAAGAACTAGCTTCTAGCCTAATTTGGTGTAATTCCGTTCAGAAGTTTTTTCTGTATCTTCAAGAAGTCGCCTTTAAACTACATGGGGATTTTGCATTTTGGGACCCCCTTATTCTCTGCTTGTGCTCGATGGATCACTCTGAAATACCATGTGCAAACTAGGCAATTTTTTTTTTTTTTTTTTTTTTTTTAAAGAGAGTTGGGGCAGGCGGGGGGGGGGGGGTTTGGAGATTCGTCAAACAGTGCCAAACTATTAGCAACAGAAAAACCGCATTTCTTATGGAAACTCTGACCTAACTAGAACTACCCAGTGGCGGCCGCATCCAAAAACAACCCACTTGCCACCACGTTTGAATATTCAAAACGTTGAAAGGATGGCATCCAGACAGTGTGCAGTCAACCTAGACTGCCCTGTAGCTATGTACCACTTTGAGGTCTTTCCCCCTGTTCACGGTGCTGGTTCAGAGGTCAAGGTTGGAACCAAAAATAGGCCCAGGCACTGTAAAAAATAATAATAATTAAAAAAAGTGTCCCCACATTTGCAGATCCAGATCGTTAATGAAACCTTATTTGGTTAGTGTCTGTGGCTAGTTCTAGCAGTTATTTGTGGGTTATGAAGTACTCTTGAAGATTGTAGGACTAATGCCATTGACCAAAACTGGAAATGACATTATTCCACTGCAGCTCTAAAAACTGAATACCTGCAGTCTCATCTTCTTACAGAAAGTAGAAATATACCTCTTTCCCAGCCAGCCTGGACTTCGATAACACAAATAAGGGTTCTACTACAGAGGCAAGAATGGGTTAGTCCTGGATCTCTGGGAATTAAATTGAAATTTATAGGAAATGAGGAAGAACATCTCTGTAATTCTCTTGGATTCCCCTTTGTGGCAAAAATAATTAAAAATAAGTCACTATTGTGGGAGCCAAACCCCTAATTTTACCTGCACCCCAATATTTTGATCACCCCAAAATTTACCTCTGGCACCTCAGATGAGGATCCATCCTCCTCGACATCAGGCCCATAAAATCAACTTAGCAGAGTGATAACATTATTGACTGCGACCACTCAATGGCTGAGTTCTAGATCAATAAAAAGTTGAATGGTTTTATTACAAAATTTGAAAATAGGCAACACAAAGAAATGCAAAATATATGCCATAAAGACTCAAACACAGAGTACATAGTTAGAAATCTGAATTATACTATGTTCCAATAAGCAACAAAAAATTCATAAGTAGAATGGATAGCATCCCAAGGAAAAAAGAGAACATAATCTGGCCACATGGACAGAGTACTGTGAGGAAAACAAAGTCTCCCACCCGCCTGCAAAACCAAAGGTTATTTTAACACATTTTTACTCATAAATAATAATCAAACTGCAAATTCAGCATGACATGGCTAGTGAAAACACAGACTGAAGAAATCAGAATGATGATCGTCACACAAATAATTATAACAATTTCCCTTTTTCTATGGTAGAGGACATATTCTATTAGCTTCCACGAGAACAGCGCACTCTGGAGATGTTCAGCACAATATGAAACATTTTCAAAGAAGGACTCATACACCAGTCTGTTAGCAAGCTGCATGTGAACTCCCAGCAGAAGTGCCCTTCAGAATGTTACACCAGGAGCATGAAGAAAGTTTAATCCACACAATTCTAAGGAAAATAACCAGTTTCATCACAGTGTCCTGAGTTTCTCAAACTGTGAGGAGAGAAGACACAGGGGGATTGGGAGGGGTAATGATCAGGAGCAAGGTGGACAGAACAACAAATAGCATTCATTTAAAAAAAATTGTGTCCCTGTGCAAATATGTTACTGATGGGTAACGCAATGGATTACAACAATATCCATTATAAAAATTGTTCGTTTTCAAACCTAAATTGGCACCTGAAATTGCACATTTAGAAAAAGAACTAGCACTATTACTAGGGGTTTCTTCTCTGGCAAAGGCTGCTTTTTGCATGATACTTACCTGGGTGGACTCATCATGCACATTAAATGGCCATATAGTGTGCTGCGATTGACCTGCCAAGCATAGAGTTCACCTCTGGCCACTTCATATGCCCACACGTGTTTAAAACGGTTTGATACTGACTAATCGATAAATGGGTATGTGTTCACAGGCATGCACAATCGCATACCAACATGCATCGGAGCAGACATAAACTTGCAGCAGCGTGTTTGAGCTTCCACTGACTTGTGTGTCGAAGAGAACACTCCCCATGTAGGCCGCACTGCACTCAAACACTAGGTTCCTAACACACTCGTTTTAGCCTCCGCTTCACGCATAGGAAAAGAGACAAAATAAAGCAAAAGCACAAGTTCGGTCCTCCCAAGGTACACAAAATCACTTGACTAATTGTGTGTGTGTGTGTGTATATGTGTACATATATATATATATATATATATAACAGAGAGACACTATTCCATCCATAGCTCTCCCATAGCGTAGTGTGCTGTGCTACCCATCAACAAATGCCCTTTGGCACCTGGTGAGTGTTTAAAGCTCCATATATATGCAAGTCCAATACACTGCCAGATGCCCTAGGAGGAGGGGGTACACCCAAAATGTTTACCCACTATTAGTGAGGGAATCTACCTCCGAAGCCTGGCACACACGTATAAATAGTTTGGTTATTTGGTGCTAGATTACTGGGACAAGTGACTTGCAGTTTACATACAGCCATTATGCAGGAATCCAAACTTGCAACTTTTCATTACACACATCCATGCAGCAAGAACAATATCCAGCTTGGGGTATTTTGCTGGACTCTAGACTTGTGACTCAGTAACGTGTTGATAGCTCAAAGGGTTAATGTGCAGGCTATCTCAGTATTGAGTGTGATTACTGGGGCTCTTGTGTGTCCTGCAGATCAGCAAAATCAATCCCATCAGGATAACTCATCACGTGATTGCACTTGGTCGATCTTATGGGAACGATCTGTTTGAAATCCCATATCGCACTCCCTGCTCCGATAGTTGAGTGGGTTGATGTGCTGGCTGTTGACCGAATGAGGCTATAGATAGACTATTCAGCACTCACGCAGCCGCTCTTAGTAGACCTTCTGTGATGCCGTGAGACCTGGATGGAGCAGGTGCATGACATGCTGTGCTCTCTAGGTTGATGTTACAATCAGCTGGCCGACTGTGTGTGCTCGGTCCACACTAGCATCCTAAGGCTCTCCCCTTTCATCCTAATGCGAGGCATTTTACGGTTTTGATTTTTAATCACTCCTGTGTTTACCTCCCTCTACATTTCAAGCTCATGCAGAATTCAGTAGTCTTGAGCTGGTTGTTAACAAGCCAGTGATAAAGTTTATTGGCTTAATTGGTTCTTTGGGAAAATGTGCCAAAATGCCACGGGTCGGATATGTTTGTTAGGAAAAGTTACAAGAAAAGCAATAAGCCTGACCAATTTATTGCGGAAAGTGCCTAGCATTATTAGGCCTTTAAGGGTGGATTGTTACGTCTTATTAAAAGGATGTATACAGATATTTTATTACATGGAATCTTACATATTACCAAGGGGCAATCTGCTTTTTAATTTTGGTGTTTCTTGGCTCTCTTACAAACTTTAGGGAGTCGAAAATGTGCAAAGTGATAAACCCTCTGCAAACAGCCTAACAAAGATTTTCTATTGTTTTTGCTAACTTTGATTTTGACGCTGGTGAGGGTTGAGTGACTCGTTGGGAGACGTTATGTCAGATGACATAAGTCGGATCGTTTTATTTTGACCTTACTTACTATTTTGTGAAATGCATTTATTGAAGCATATGAGACATTCAAAGTGGGATTGTTATTGCACTATACTAAAGACTTAAGGCTTGTATTTTGTTACATGTAATCCCACAGATTAAGTTAGTAAACAAGGGTTTGGTGTTATTTACCCACTTGGACAAACCCTTTGGGTAGAAGCTTAGTGCAGAGATAATCCCTTCTTAAATGGGGTAGTGCCTGCCAGGCTTAAAAAATAAATAAACTCTCAGTACATACACAGCGGGTCTTTGAGTCAGCCCTTGTCTGTGTGTTCAAGTGTTATTCGCATTCTCTTTCTCGCCATTGCTTTATACTGCATGGGACAGTTAGTTAGACTAGTTTAGCCATTGACTCTCTTGCCCTGTGAGTAATTGATTTGGCCTGATAATATGTGGACACCCGCCTGAAAATGAGTGCACGTCATTGTCTGGGGTTGTGGCCAGTCATTTTCCATTGTTTTCCTTTAATAGGTACCCTTTCATTTTTTGTTCTTTTCTTTTTTTTTTTTTAAAGTGACCTGCAGCTCACCTCACTGTCATACTGGGATTCTCACTTGCCCTGCATTTCATCTGCATTGTGCTGCATCCAATGCAGCCATCATTTCTAAACTCGCCAGTTATCTTTCAATTATGTTATCTGTAGTGTATTATTGTTTCAATATTTTTTAAAGATAGTTTTATTGGATATTTTTGTAGAAATTCTTTACACTCTGCTAGTCTTTCCATTCATATCAGCTAATATAGAGCAAAAGCAGATCATAACAGTTAAACAAGGTTATTTTTTTCAAATTCAAGCAGCCTCCAATTCAAGGAAAGCAGCACTGACCAGCAGAAACTTTACATTAACTTTTGTTTTATGACTTGTAACTGATAAATGCCAGTACTATATCCAGGCTTGCCTTTAAGAAGGTGCCGTATAGAAGTTGTGTGCTTCCACTTCGCCAGTTCGTCTTGCACAGCACATCACAGTCCTGTGATTACAAGTATTGACACAGTTCAGTTGTTTCGCCTCCAGTGGAGGGCGCAAGTGGCGGACCACAATAAACCTATGTAAGTAGCGTCGGTTCCCTCACTAATTCTGTTCTCTTGTGTCTCCAAAGTAGTGATTATGTAGCATGGTTTCAAGATGACCACCATATTTAGAAGCGGTATGTTGGCTGCCTTGACTTTGTACAACGTCGATGCATTATACACTTTAGTAGTCGAAGATCGCTGCCTAGTGTGGTATTTACTGAGCAGCTAGCTACCTTGGAATGGTGTTGGGCATAGTGTAGCTTTGTTTTACCACTCCAAGGTGGCCAACACATTGTTTCTAAATGTGGCAGAATGATGCACTGTAGAAAATACCATTTCAAGAGAGCGACCCTCTGGTAGGTTTAATTGTATTTTTGTATTGCAACCATATGACTTCCTTGTTTAGGTGGTGTCATGTTTTCATTTTTTCTAATTTAATTCTTTTAATCTATTTCCATATACGTTGTGGGAGTTTGTGTATCTCTTTTACTGAGGATGTGTAAATGCAGGAATGAGTTTGTGGGAGGATGAATGGATTTATGAGTGCAAGAGTGGGTGACGAGTACATGCATGATGACTAATTGCGTTCCTAAACTCCTCAGTGACTGAAGAGAGGCCTTTATTTAAGAGCCAGAGGTACTGGTGTTGTTACTGCTTGTTTTCTTTTTTGTTTAGTTGTGTGATTCCAGCAACACAAAAAAATACAGGAAAAACCAGCCTGTGGCTTTCACCAGGTTGGGACTCGCCCTCTAGCTTCATCTTAGGAGGGGAAATGTACCCAACTCATCCCAGTCTAGAAACAGCTTTGTACACTTGCCAACCTTTCTGCAAGAAACCCGTTTTTACAGTAACCGGTCTTCCTCCTAAACTTTACGTTGCAACATATTGCATTCGTCATAACGTTACCAACGGCAGCGCCCTTTTTATTGTTTTCTGTCATTTTGGAAGCACCTTCTCTGTTGCAGAGTATTTGCAGGGCCCATGCCATTGGCTGAGCAGACTGAGTATGGGAGATTTTTGTATGTATTTGAATACATTTATATTGAATTTTTTCAAGAGCTGATAATAGGTTCCGAACAAATCCAGGAGATGACCCACAAGGGTAAATCGTGGTTCTGAAATGGCACGTGCAATACTAGAATTGGGCGAGTATAAGGCATAAGCCACAGAGCTGGCTCTGATCGAACTCAAAACGAGCCGAGCTTTAATGTGGCTTCTGTCTGCCGCCCACGATATACCATTAGGAGCCAAGAATAAAAAAAAATATATATATATATATATATATATATATATATATATATATATATATATACACATATATATAAACCTTTGGAGTTAATAAGGAAAAGGAGTAGTAGTCATCTAGTGTGTGAATTCTATAATTTGGAACCAGACTACCTGAGACAAGTCCTGGCTCTACCACTAGACCAAATTGTGTGAGCCTGGGCAAATATATTTTACAGCGCCTCCTTTTCCTTCATTGTCACATACGACAGCCCTTTCAAATCTGACGGTTAAGGGTTTGCGCTGTACAAAAATAAGTTTGTGGAACGGTTCTGCATGTTAAGGAAGTACTTTTGAAAATGTAAAGAGTCTATCCTATTTTCGCGTGGTTTGTTTAATGATGTAGATACCTTACTATTCCCGGGGTTCGTCTCGTGAACGGGCTGTTCGAGTCCAGCCAGACCCTTGTCTCGACGCTAGCTCGGCTCTAATATTTTTGCTCGCCTGTCAGAACCCAGGAGAGGGTGTCGGAGGCGCTTTGTGAGAGGGTACAGTGGATTCTGAAGTTTAAGTAACTTTTAGGTCCCGTCACTTAGACACGTCATTGCCTTTACAATTAAGGCCTGGGTGGGACTCACGCAGCAGGAGGGTCTGCGGACCCCCAGTGATTGTCGGAATCCGGAACAAGTAATTGTGCACGGAGGCTGGTGAGGGGACAGGTGCACGGGGAGCCCTGCGCCCCTCTACGCTGGAGCAGCTGCCTGCGGGGGAGCGACGACTCACCCCGGGCCTCGGCGTCGTGCGCACTCGGCGCTTTACTCACTCACTGGTGGTTACTGGTTATTTCTCCCAAGTGATACGAGTACGGGCACATTTGGACTTTTATTTACAGTTTCACAATGTATCTGTTTGCAAACGGACCCATCCGTTGCGTCGCCTCATCTTCACGTCACTGCTCGTCACACCACAGGTAGTTCACGTCCCTGTTTGTTTTATGTTGTTGTAAGTCCCATAGGGACGTGGCCCACTTGTGTGTACTCAAGGAGATTGACACGTCGACCATTTGGAGCCACTTTCTGTTTCTGGGAGGGACTGGACAAGGCAGAACTCCAGGCCATTTCTACCCGGATCTGGAACCATGCACTTTAAACATGGCACACTTTACCACACCTGCAGCTCGCTCTCGAAACCTCGCTCCACTCCATGCACAAGCGCGCCACCTGTCCGCAGTGCCACCATAGCCGCCGCCGCACGCGCAGAAACCGCACCCATTCAGGGCTGGGCGCCACGCCCGGGGCGCTGGAGCTCCCAGCCGCAATTTCCCTCCAACTTCGGCCCAAAGAAAAGTTTGCTTAAACTCGTTTTTTCCCCGAAGGCTGCTGCTGCTGCCCTTGTCTGCTTTTTTTTTCTATGGCGCTGCTTAATCTTGCACCCATCACTTTTTGCCTACTCGATTTAAAGCTTAAATACATAAGACAAATAAAGAAGACGAGAGGAAGGGGGGCGCCAAATTTGGATTCGCCTAGGGCGCTTTCTGAGCAAAGACAAGTGCCGCATGTATTATCACCCATCCACCAATACACCTACACCTTACCAACTTAATGCCCCATCTTGTCTCACTACATGTCTAGGAGAAGCAACAAAAACATACGAGCACGGCTCTGATGATCACTCACTGTCTCGGTGCTCAAATAAATATCCCCGATAGGTTTCAGGTGTCCTCCATAGGACTGTAGGTTTCAGCACTTCAGATCATTTTTTGTGAAGCAGTCCTTTATCAGTAGGGAATAATGTACAAGTGCATTCAACATATCCTTTGCTTTATTAGTATGTGATAATAGGAGTGGGAACACCTCTTCTTCATAGAACATCTCCATTTTGGGCAGAAATAGTGAAAGCCTCCCTCCTTCAGAGGACATATACAGCTACTGTCCCTATGATACGCCATATAGACTCCATGCAGCACTTGCATCCTCCCAGGAGAGGTGCAGCATGGCAATAAGCAGAGCAAGGTCCTCTGTTACAGGAGACAAGTTCAGCCTTCCATTCCCTGCAGAACAGGTCCAGCATTTTAGACCGGTACAACCTTTCACTTTTCATTTGCGTACCTATTTCTGTCAGTTCTCTGATACGCTGCCCTCATTTCTTTCGTGCACACAACACTTGGGCTCCTCAGTCATCTCACTATCATCCCTTCTACATTCCTTATCTTCCTTTCGCGTGTCTTCTTCTCAACCCATTTGTCAAAAATCTTCATTTCTGTCCCGCACACCCTTCTTACCATCCCATTAACTCTTATGTACTTATCTCTCAACGGAATGTCCTCTCACACACTTTCACTTTATACTTTCCCCTTTCAAACCATCATTTCACTCGCAACCATAGAGGTCATTTAGGGGTCGCCAGGGGTCTCAGCTGCGACCCTTGACTTGCCCTTTGCTACCCTTGGCACTGCCTTTGCGACCCCCGGACCCACATGTGGCAAATTCAGTGCCAGGAACACAGAGGCAGCTCGTCCTTATGGTCATCAGATGGACATCAGTTGGAGCTCCACTCTTTCCTGTCAACTTTTTATTATGCTAATAGTGAATAATAGTTTATTATTCACTATTAGTGTAATAACAATGGAGCACAATTAGCAGGAGTATGTCCTTCCATGGCAGCTGAGGTAAGTAAAAAATACTTTTAAATGTATTTTGTGTACATGCTGGGTGAGTGTGGTTTTGTGAGAGAGCGTGTATGTGTGAATTTGTGTGTGTGTGTGAGTGAAAGTGGAGGTCAGAGGCGTGTGATGTCACTTCCGCTACACCTGGCATTTCAAT
The DNA here is from genome assembly GCF_031143425.1 of Pleurodeles waltl. Taxonomy (NCBI): domain Eukaryota; kingdom Metazoa; phylum Chordata; class Amphibia; order Caudata; family Salamandridae; genus Pleurodeles; species Pleurodeles waltl. The sequence continues at coordinate 1,085,422,372 of NC_090439.1, read as the reverse complement.
GAATTGATGTCCATGCTCAAAACCTCCTCACTTGCACTTCTCCACACATAACCTCTTCGACTGTGCCGTTCTTGCTCATATTCCCATCTTTCTCACCTCCCGTTGCTCAGAGGCACTTTCATACACAGGCTCACATTCAAGGATGGCTGTGTTTTTAGGGTCGAGCCTGCGTTGCATGCGCTCTCGCGCATGCGTATCGCAGCAAGACGCTTTTGTATTTAGAAAAGGGCTCGGAGCCCTGTCAACTTCACGTCAGTGTTTTTTATTGGTTCGTGGGCTTGCCTAATAAAATCTGCTTGCTTTCATTAGTCGAAGGCATGTATACGTCATGCCTTTTCCGGTGGCTAGCCCTCCCCGAGCACAGCGACCAAGTACAGAAAATATGCAAGGCTCGCTGTTTTCCATCGGGCTCGTGGACTTCTTTTTCTCTAATTTACGAGCGCGATCTCGCTTGGCAGAAGTCGAGCGCTCTACATAGTTAATTTCACTTTTTCGGGTTGTGTACATAAATGCACTTTTGTCCGATAGGTGAAAAGTCGGGTTAGGAGTTTACAACGCTATCAGCTCTAACATGAGCAAACGCGAGACCCGTTGCATTGTAAATGCTTGTTTATGCTTCCTGTCACCAGTGCAAATATGAATTCGCTTTTTCTTTAATAACGTTTGTAAAAACAAAGTTGTGGTTCTTCAATTAAGCAATATCAACGTACAGACCATGCCGATGGAGACAGAGGACAGCATCCTGTGGAACATAGTAGACTTAAATCAATGCAGTTTCGATTTCAAGATGAAACATGGATATTTAGTTTTAGTAAATGGGGCAACATTAAGGTGTTTGGGCCATTAACAGATTGCCAGCATGTTTATTAGTTATTTTTCCACACTTGAAGTGCTCGTAATGCAGTAATGAATTATTATTTGGAGCAGGCCAACCACAGCCTGATTACCCTCCTGTCTGGCTCCCGGGTGCCAACCTCTTTGCAAAGATTTTGGATGCATGTGCACCACCAGGTGCTGTGGTTGGTTGGTATTGCAGTTGTCCAAAATGTAGATGGCCTCTACTACACATTCACTTTTCTTCCAGTTCTAAATGAATCAATCAATCGGGTTTTGTAAAGCATGACTAATCGCCTACCAGGGTATCTAGGTGCTTGCAATTCTGGAAGGCTCGTTCGGACAGCCAGGTCTTGAGGGCCCTTTCGGAATTCTGGAAGTGAGGTGATGGTCCGGAGTTGTGTGGAGCGGCTGCAGAGAAATCTGGGAAAACCAAGTAAAAAGCAGTGAAAACAAGGGAAAAGCAAGAAGGCACACAAAAATGGGGGTGAAAAAGCAAGAAGGCACACAAAAATGGGGGTGAAAAAGCAAGGAGAAAGCAGTTCAAAGAATCGTGAAAAAGCGATGAGAAGACACAAGCAAGAGCGATGCAGCAGCACGGGAGAGCTGGGTCTGGGACCTGCCAAGGAGCAGTGTGCTGCTTTTCTTCAGATGTACTTCAGCACCTTGACATGCACATGAAGGACTATCTAACCAAGGACAATACAATGAAAACCTACCTGGGCTGTCTGTGGCGAGGAACCTCTCAATGGTGCACAGCACAGATTACCTTTTCCCCTTCTCCTTGTCGACTAACTCCGTACCAGTGCATCAATGCAGAAGGATGAAAGGCTGAGCCAGTCATGCAGGTTACACATAACTCTGCATCTGTTTTACCAGCTTCGAGTTTGAGGCTCAAGCTGAAGAGCCCAGAGATGGGGTGCATCAAAATAAGATGGGAATGGGGGTAACGCCGCGTATGACTGCGTTCTGTGGGTGCACTCTGGACCAGATTTCGTCTTAGAGTATCCTTATTTACTTTCGGTAGTCCAGACGCGCTCCCATCCAGGTGCAGCAGATGTGTACATATTTTTGCCCCACTAAAGGATACCTTGCTGCTTCAGTATGTGGGGACAACTTCTTGTGGCTCCGCGCATTGATGCCTTGCAATAAAGAGTGGCCTGTGATGCATCACCCCTAAGAAACGCAGCACTTAAAGGTTGATGGTGGATAAGAAATGAAAGACAAATTATACAATCCCGGTAAATGGGGATGGGGCGGGTATTTTATTTAGATAAAAATTACTGAACGCTTTTCATTCCAGTTTTTCCCGGGTAAGAACACTTCATATCTTTGAACCCCCAGAAGTAGAGTTTAGGCGCTTGGTGAATCGAGTCGGTTCCCTGGATGCTGAACACGAAGTGAGACCCCCGCCGCATCGGTGCGCGTCACGGCCTCCTGAAATGTCAAGCGTGAGTGTCCCAGTCGAGTGTGCAGGCCTACCCACGCCACATAGCGCCGCGGGAGCCGCCGGCTGTGGCTCGTCACTCTTGCAGTGCCTGGTTTAGTGCCAGGCGCGCGTAGCCCAAAACCTCTGCCCCATCCACTCACAGGTCTCTATGCCCCCCTCTTTTTTCATTTTTTTCATTTTTTTTTTTTTATACCAGGCGTTCCTTCACAATCCTGAGTCAATCACTTCAAGTAGATTATGGCTGCGTTAAAATAATAATTTGCACCCCCTCTCGCCCCCTTTGACGCAGGTTTGCTTTCCCCCTGTAGGCGAGTGGAGTTGCACATGGAGTTGCTATGACGACTTTGTGATTCACTTAGTTACAGCCGCAGTTTACTGGCGCGCCGAGCCGGTGCTGTCAAGGCTGAGTGCCCATTCCCAGGGAGGAAGGGGCCTCCCTCACTCGCTCCTTTGTGATCTAAGGTGATTGACGGTGGTTCCGGTCGGATCCCTTCACAGGGAACACCGCGGTGGGCGCCTTTGTTATCTCGAAGAAGCAATCAAGGAAACCTGGGGCATTTGAATCTTTTTTTAAGGTAGTTTAGCGGTATTTTCAAGAGTCACTAGAACCAGGCGGCCGTGGGCAGACCCCAAATTCCTTATTTGGCCCGTTTTCTCTCCACATAACTCTCTTTACCTTTGTTAAACCACAGACCCTCTATTAATTGTCTCTTATTTGTGCTTTTATTTTTCCATAAAAGCAGAACATGTCCACTCCCTCACATAATCTAAAACTGTGTATATATATATATATATATATATATATATATATATATATATATATATATATATGTGTGTATATATATATATGTGTTACGGTTGATGTTCGCTCTCAAAATGTCATAAAAGTGTCTGTGAGTTCTCTTACATGTGGTCTTTGTTAGGAACCCCATCAGTTATTCACATTTTTTTTGTAAAGGTACCACATTTTAAGTGCTTAAATGCGAGCATGAAGCGGGGGCATTGGTTTTCCTGTGTGCCTTTCGTCAGTCCCGGTAGCTGCCCGGCCCTAGTGCCTTCGGTTCGCTGGTCACATCTCGCAGGCGCTTTCGGATCATCCTCGGCTGGGTCGCGTGGATGCTCTGAGCGGTGTTTATCCGGGTTTGACGGGTCACATGACTGGTGATCGCCACTTTGAAGCAGCCCGTGCCCCCGGGCGCTCTGCACGCGGACAAGCGCTTCTACAGATGCTTGCCTGGGGCGTCCTGCAGGGTGAGCGGTCACTGCGGCATCTGTAGAGACGTAAAGCTGCATCCGCTAATGCGCAGCGCACCGAAGCCGCGGTGCCGTGCTCCCCAGAGCCCGGGCCTGTCTCTCTAGCACAGTGTACACGCTCCGGGCCGAGCTGGACCCAGCCCCCAGTCGACGCATGTATCTCCCTTCTAGCTCTGGATGAGCCCAGAATTTTACCTGCGGGTTACAGGCTTCTTTGAACCATAGCCAGTAGGTCAGCTTTTTATGTTCTATTTGGAATATTTCTTTATCGTTTTGCAATATCATACGTGAGGCACAAGCACTTGGTCCAACACGTCCGGATATACATTAGGCTGACACCAAAGTACAGAGCATGGCTTGAAATAAAATTAAATAACGAAGCAAGGCATGAAGCCATCAACGCATAAGAGCGGTGTCAGAGTAATGAACTTCTAAGGCTTCTTCCCCTTCCCAGACTTGCCAACTTCCCAAAAAATTCCCCGTGTGAGGAAGGGGCAGGGCCTCGGAGGGGGCAGAGCCTCGTGCCGAGAAGCACCTAAGAGGCACTTTTTCCCCCACCCCAAGCCCCCTTCTGTAACAAAAAGAAATACAAAAGCTTGCTGAGGCTGAGGTCCATGTCCTGGAGTGTTTTCACATCCATTACTGGACATCAGTAAAAGAGCTGAAAAAACAGTCTGCAGTGGTTTTCAGCTCGTTTTCCCTGCCACTGTGTGATTTCGGCTCCTTAACGGGAGACCATGTGATGGGAGCCAATGTCATGTGTCACAGCGGCACCGTTTAAGTTGGCAGGTCGGACTTCTCCTCATATCCCCCATTTTCCAGTTATCAGTTTCTCCTCGTATCCTCAAAACTTTTGCCTCCCACCTTATAGGCACGGTCCAAGTACCTAAATGGTGTGGGCATGACCAACACCGTCCTGTGATATAGTTGCTTCATCATCTCGCTGTGCCCATCCGGTCCTTCCCAAAGGTCAGGTCTCCCCGCACAGGTCCTGCTGCTTTGCAAGCTTGTATGTCAGAAATCCCTATCAATAGTGAGAGGCCTTTGGGGCTGGTGTTGTCATGTACACATTTACTGTGTCCAGTGAGAAGGCTGTCATTGATCTACCTTTTGTGGGAATAGACTAGGGGTGGGAGAAGAATTCTGCTCCGCCGGCGGAGTTTGCAGAGTTTTCTGCGTTCCGAAAAACTGCGAAGTGACGCAGAGTGGAGTTTTTTTTCTCTTGCGCTCTCCAATGTTAATTTGGCGAGCAAGAGAAATCTCTAAGTTGGCGAGCGGTAGGCTGCGACCGCTTGCAATGAGAAAGCTGCTGCTCGTGTTGAGGAAGCTGCCGCTCAAGTAGAAAATCTACTGGAGAGACAGAAAGAAGTTAGCGTCCTCAGGTGCTCCACATGATGCCGCTCGCACTGATTTTACAGCGCAGGAGAAACGCCTTGCGCTGAAAATCAGCGCGAGCAGCGCAACTTACTCAAACTCTGCCTCTCGAGGAACTCTGCGTACTGCGGCAGAATTTTTTTCGACACTTCACGGAGTTTCGGGTTGCAGAACTCCGCAAACTTCGCCCAGTACTAGAATAGACCTCACACATCATCAAATTGAGAGAGTTTATCCTGAACTTTACAAGTGCACCTCTCAAACGTAGCCAGCTGAAAAAGTTGAGTTGACTACTCTTGCTGTGTGGGTATCATCGGTGAGCACCAGTGTCTCATGATACAAATTTTCTTTGCCATCAGAAACATCGACATCCATCTTCTCCAGTGAGAGGTTCAGTTGTCCACATCGGAGACATGGGGCAAAATGGACAGTTTAGCCGAGTCAGTGAAGCCGTAAAGGCTGGTATTGTGTTGTGTGTGCTATTTGGACGTCCAGTAGAGAGTCAAGTTTGGACAGGAATACAGGATGTGAAACAAGTCACAGTAAGGTTCCACACAGCACCAACATTTGGCAAGCAGTGAGAGCTGGGCCTTTTCCAATTTATATGGGAACCAGTACCTGTTATACAGTACTCTAAATGAAGACTACTTCAACCGGGCCTCCCTCAAAGTTCCGTCTTAATGGTCCTAAAAGTCTATCTAGTCGTCGTCCTTATAGTCTTTGTTTAGTTTGGCTGCCAATGCATCGTGGTCACCCGCCCAGTTTTGTGCGAGCCAATAAGAATCTGATAGAGTTTAGAGATTGCGCCCCTAGAAGTTCCCCATGTCTGTATTTGCGTAGGGGTGACTTCGGAAGGGCAGGTGGGTCCTGACCTAGCACACTTACCAAACAGTGCCTCAGTTGACGGTTATGCCAGTGCTGTGGTGTCAAGATGAATTCTGTACATGGGCTTCATAGGACTTGAATGCAGTACCATCAAATTGGTCACCAGTCACTTACCCTCCCTTGTCCACTGTGGCCAGTTATCTCTTTCTTTTTGTTAATTTGTTAATTGCATTTTTAATAGAAAATTTAAAATCAGAAGAAGAAATCACTCAGATAAGATAAACAAATAGGGGAGTTAAAGCAATCTCAACAAACCAAACATGCAGCAACAGAGTTGTGCACTCTGGAGCAGAAGAAATGGGGCTTAACTTCGGGGTTCCTCACTCTCCAGCAGTTCGTCAGTCCCCAGTGTCGCACCCAGTAGCAGAAGGTGTCTGCTAGTTTAGTCGCAGGCGCCGTGCGTAGAGGGGGGAATGGGACCTATCCATGCAAGTGTCAGTCACACATTTTAAACCGCCACTTACTATTCAGGTATAGGGAATCTTAGAGAGAAGGAGGGCCATCAGACTCTCCAGAAAGGGTGCCTGGTCGGTGTTGGGGACATATACGTTGAGCAGTGCCATGTTGTTGAGTATCTTCAAGCCACAAAGACGATAATGGTAGGTAACTTCTTTATTCTTAAAATGATTTGCGGATTACAGGTACATTCTAAAATATGAAGCCCCGACCGCATACCAAGCCGCCGTCCTTCGTCCCGTCTCCTCCCACTCAACCGTCACCGAATCCCACACTCATACGCAAACATTCCCCCGCAACATTCTGCCCTTCCCCGGCTCGCGCTACCAGCGCGAGCCATTACATTCACAATACAACACATCTTCCCTCTTACACAATACTTCTTTTCTATAACCATAACATAAGGAACATACACTACTATATCTCTATCGCTACGTGAAAAGATACAAATACAATATCCTAACGTTATATGAAGCATAAATCTACAACGTAATATCTACTGAATAAATTCTACGAATATTTCATAAATACCTAAATGTTATTCGTTTTTTATAAATTCATAATTTAGTTCCTGAATCCTTACAGTGACTCAGTCGCATACATAGTCATTGAGTTTTCCCGGTTTTATAATCCTCCTACCACATCTGCTAATATTGTTCCTCACACTTGTCATGTCACCATTCCGTGCATTTTCACCTTCAGCCATCGTTTCGGTTCTGTGTTCCACAATTGCAGGACTAACACTGTTTCTTCCGCCCTGAGCAGTCTGTGCAACATTGGCACTTTGCAAACCCCTTTTATTCCCTGTATCGTCATGCATAAGCCAGTCAGTTCCAATCGATTTTTCTCCACCTGAACCTTTGTATGGGGAAACTCTGCTTAAGTGCCATATTTTCCCGTTTTCAAGTTGTACACCATTACACAAAATTTTTGTGACCTTCAAAGGAGGATAGAACCTTCCCTTCTCACATTTTTTAAAACCTGGAACCTTCACCCTAACTAAATCACCCACCTGTATATTTACACTTTTGCATTTATGTTTTGCATCATAAAATTCCTTCGAACGGATTTGCGCCCTCTTAATATTTTTCCTAACACTCTCACTTGTCCAGCAGCTTTCCCTACCATCAATCATCCAACCAACATTATCTTTCCTCAGTGGAACCCTTCCTCTCATAATCTCAAATGGACTGTGACATGTAGAGCTACACAGTGTAGTTCTGTATGACCAAACTGTTTTCCAAATTTCCTTTTCCCAATCTAACTTTGCACATACAGCCAATTGTATACTATTTTTTAACACACTGTTGAAGCGTTCCACAGCACCATTGCCAGCTGGATGATAGTTGGAAGTCGTAATGTGTTTAATACCACACCTCATTAAGAAAGCTTTAAATTTGTCAGATGTGAATTGTACCCCATTGTCAGTGATAATGGTCTTGGGTAGACCCTCTCTCAAAAAACATTATCCAAAAATTCTACAATGGCCCCGGAATCCACCTTAGACACTATTCCAATTTCAGGCCATTTAGAGAAATGATCAAACATTACCACAATATATCTATAACCGTCTTCCACTTGTATTGGTCCAGTAATGTCCAGACCAATCTTCTCCCAGGGCATGTCTGGACATCCTATAGGAACTAACGGTGGTCTGAACGTGGATAACGTTTTTTCTGACTCGTTACATAGGACACAATTCCTTACTGTCCTTTCCACAGCTAAATCAATTCCTGGCCACCAATATAGTTGTTTAACTTTACTTTTCGTTTTAGATATGCCCAAATGTCCATCATGGCATAAATTAAGAATTTTCCATCTGAGTGTCTCAGGAGGAATTACTCTACCATTGCGCAATAATCTATTATGCTCCACAGACAACTCCTCCTTAACCTCCCAAAACCTCTTCACATCTTCATCTAAATTTTTTTTAAGAGGCCAACCTTCCCTTAACAAAATTTGAACCTTATTTAATGTTTCGTCTTCCCCCATGGCTTTATCCCAATCACCTTCTGAGATGCCCTGAAAAGCTGTGGGTATAACTTCAGCTACACAGCAATCCTCCAACTCCTTCTTACCCTCCACAGTATTTACCAACGGCATTCTACTTAAGAAATTAGCAACCTTATTCTTAATCCCGGGTACATATCGTACTTCATACTTGTAGTCCAACAGTCTTATGGATAATCGAGCAATACGTGGGGAGGCTTTAAATAATCCTTTTGTTGTAAGCACTTTGGTAAGCGGTTTGTGATCGCTACGCAAGATGACATTCATACCCCAAACTAATGATCTGAAATGTTCCAAACCCCACACGCATGCAAGGGCCTCCCTTTCAATCACTGAGTATTTTGCTTCAGCGTTGGTAATAGAACGAGAAGCAAACGCAATTACACATTCCTTACCATTCATATCCAATTGTGTAAGAATAGCTCCTAAACCCTTATTACTTGCATCAATCGTAATTATACATTGTAAATTTGGGACAAAACCTTGTAAGGCTGGTGCATTAATAATATCATTCTTAATCAATTTGAATGCTGCTTCACATTCTACACACCACTTAAATATGCACTTCCCTTTTAACAATTGTCTAATAGGGAACGTTTTGTGAGAAAAGTTATGCACAAACTTAGCATAATATTCTGCTAGACCCAAAAAACCTCTAACTTCGTCCTTGTTAGTAGGAGCTGGTGAATTCCTAATGGCTTCAACAAGACTAGCCTTTGGTTCAACACCCTTGCCACTTATTTCGTGTCCCAAATAAGTGACGCTTTTCATGGCTATTTTACACTTGCTATGCTCAGCCGTAAGTCCATTATCTTCTAATATCTGTAGAACATTCTTAACTCTAATATCATGGTCATATTTCGTATCCCCATTAATTAAAATATCATCTTGGAAAAACAACACATCTCGCATTTTACTAAAAAGCTTACACATCAGCCTTTGAAACATAGCCGCTGCAGAAGCCAAACCAAATGGAACTCTAACAAATTGGTAACAACCAAAGGGCGTAATAAATGCGGTTAATCTACGACTATCAGGATGTAACTGAACTTGATGATAAGCAGAAGTAAGGTCTATCGTGGTAAACCATTCCTTGCCTTTAGTTAGTGCTACAACCTCATTGATCTTTGGCAAAGGAAATTGATCCACCAAAATATTCTTATTAAGGTCCCTTAGGTCTACACATAGCCTCAATCTGCCATTAGAACGTCTGGCTACCACCAGTGGAGAAATCCAATCAGATGACTCAACCTGTTCAATGATACCAGTTTGTAGTAACTTGTCCAACTCGTTTGAAACCTCATTCCTGATGCTAAAAGGAATATTCCTTGCCTTATGAACAACAGGAATGGCGTCCTTTTTAAGTATTATCTTATGCTGGAAACTTTTTAACTTTCCTACAGTTCCTGAAAATACCAAAGGATACATGTCCTTCATGGTAGCATCACACACACTATCTTCCTGAACCACCGATACAGGTTCTGAACCATTGGGATTTAAAACCATTCCTAGTGCACCTTGGTCCCACCAACCTAAAACTGATGGTCCTGATTTTGACACATACATCTTACATTCAGCTTTACGATCCTTAAATGCAAATGACAATTTTTTGTAGCCAAGAAGCTGGATTGTTTCCCCCGTAAAGCTTTTAGGTGAGATATCAGGTGTGTCCAAACCCCCACCAACAGTACGTTTCAATTTCTTTAACCAAACTTGTTCATTAACAATTGTATAAGGTGACCCTGAATCAGCGGTAATCGTAATAGTAACACCTTCTATAGATATGTCACACTTTGGTCTTTTCCGCAGTCCATCTGGCGTTCCTGTTCCAGCATTCCTTATGTTATGCACCCACATATTCTTGTCTTCACTGTCTGAGGATGAAGTTGATTCAGAAGCATCCTCTAACAACTTTATTGCCATGCCTTTCTTTTTCTTGCAAACCTTGATAAAATGGCCAACAGTACCACAACCAGAACATTTCTGATTGCGTGCTGGACAACTTTTATCATTTGCATAATGGCACAGTAAACCACATCTGAAACAAGTAACCTCCGCCTTAGAAGTATTTCTTTTTGACTTCTTGTTCCTGTAAGAACTGGTCTTCCTCGAAAACTCATTTGGTGGACATTTTTTTGACTCTATAACTCTATTCACCAACTTATGTGCTTCACCAATCGAATCATCCATTTTAGAATTCCCCAGTAGAACAGCTTTTGCACACCTTCCTGTAAGTTCCGCTTTCTTGACCACTTCAATTACTTCTTGTAAGGGCGATTCTCCTTTAGTCCATAAGCAGTCCTGTATATTCTGGTTGGCAGCGTGCATAACTATCTGGTCCCTAATGAACTCGTCATGTAACGTACCAAATCTACACGTTAAGGCCAAATTTTTTAAGGCTGAAACTTATTCCTCAATCGTTTCCTCTTTGTTTTGTTTCCTGTGAAAAAACTTATAGCGATCAATTCCCACACACACCGTTGGAGAATAGTATCCGTCTAAATCCTCTAATGCATGAACAAAAACATCTCCCTGCTCTCTTTGTTTCTTTTCAATTCTATTGTAAATTTTAAGACCGTGCGGCCCTAAACAATGCAATAAAATGTTCTTCTTTTTTTCTTCTGAAAAGTCATTGTCTTCATCGCATGCAGAGATGTAGTTCATAAAATACTCTCGCCATTCTTGCCATTTGATAGAAACATCACTACTACCAGGAATAAAAGGTTGAGGAGGTGGAAGATTCAAGTTACTAGAAGCCATAAATGCGTGCCTCAACTTCAAAAATATATAACATCAATGTCTAAATATTCGTAATGAAGTGAAAGTTCACTTAAACCTCCTTAAAACCACAAGAAATTCAATTGCCGGTATATTTCCTTAGCTCCAAAAGGTTATTTAGGCCGTAAGAAGGTCAGCGGTCTAGTTGTTAAAAAAAAACAACTGAACGTTGCTAAGAGACGCCCAAAGAAACGAGCACAACGCAAGTTGCAAAGACAATGTTTCAGCACTTTAGGCTGAAAAAAAAAAACACTCACAAGCGTTCGCAGGTCGAGTTGCGTGGGCACGTAGGAGTGCGATAGTGAAATAGAGGATCACAATCGGATGCAGACGGGGCTAACTCTCAACTCGTCGCCAATTTTGTTGAGTATCTTCAAGCCGCAAAGACGATAATGGTAGGTAACTTCTTTATTCTTAAAATGATTTGAGGATTACAGGTACATTCCAAAATATGAAGCCCCGACCGCATACCAAGCCGCCGTCCTTCGTCCCGTCTCCTCCCACTCAACCGTCACCAAATCCCACACTCATACGCAAACATTCCCCCGCAACATTCTGCCCTTCCCCGGCTCGCGCTACCAGCGCGAGCCATTACATTCACAATACAACACATGTCCTTACCATCCAGTCGTCCCAGCACAAACCTGCCCTTTAGTTGGAATGGTACCCCGAGTTAATCTAAATAAGGTCCTCCCTTGCAAATGAGGAGTAAGCAGTATATATACCTGTCCCCTCCACCTTCTATGCAGTGCTCTGCTCTCAGTAGCCGATAAGTGTGTCTCCTGCAAGAAAGCAATTTGCACCCCTCTCTGCCTCAAATATGCTAGTACACTATAGCGCGTAAAGGATGATGCCTGTTGTTTAGTCCCGCCCCCATCTTCATTGAGTCACTGGGCAAGGGTCCGGAGGATCCAGCAGTGTTGATCTTCCATCACAGTTCTCAAGCCAGTCCTAAGTTGTGGAAGTATCAATAAAGAAGTGTGTCTTTTTCTCCACCTGTATTCTTAGGCAGGCTGGAAAGAACTAAGCATACGTAAGGCCTAGTTCTCTAAGGCGGCACTTGACAGATAAGAATGAAGCACGCTGTGTCTATACCCGGAGGGTGAAGTGAGGATAAAGTAACACTCTTGCGTTCTCAACCGCAAAGGCCAGAACCCTGTGCATCTGGTCCAAGGCACAGAATTTAGAAAGACCCTGCAGCCATTCTTCAAGGTAGTCGAGCATTGCATCACCCACCATTCCCCAGGGCAGTCCTCCAATCCTGATGATGTTGTGGCGGGCCTTCCCCTCCTAAACATCCAGACGGGTGGCTAACCGCTGTGTTTGTGCCTCCAAGTCGGTTAGGGGGCACCCTGTGGCCTGGGCCTCAGGCTCTCCGGTCTGGACCGCTGACTCCAGGGTGGACATTCTCTTGACCACCTTCTTGGAATCCTCCCGAAAAGGCCCATCTCCACCGCAGTGAAGTCTGTTTTTCCCTCAAGATGCTCACGTATGGTATCAATTTCAGCCAAGGCACCGGGGGGTGTGGAAATGGGACGTTCCATCTTTGTGGCACTGTGTGCGGCCCATTATCTGCAAGGTGAAGCGTAATGGTGCAAGAAGTGGCAGCAAATGAGTAAATCAGTTAGCTGGGGTACACCCCACCAGGGATAATAGAATCATTGTCCTCACTACTCCCTGATGCACACCCAGTCCACTCCAGTGGTGTCTGCTCTCAGGAACAGTTGCGCTGTTTACTCCATGGCAGCTGGATACCCCCTTTCCCCCACTGTGGCCAGTTAAAAGTGGCATGTCCTATCTGGAGGGCCGCATTTGATCAAATATGGAGGAATCTTTCCATGCCTAGGAGATTTTGAGCCTCTCTCCAGATGAACTACATCGCTGTCAATGTAAGGGAGTACATATTAGAGGAGAGTGCTCTAGCTCTGTAGACCATGCCTAGGCCAGGTGGGGCTTGCGCCTCAACTCGTTCCACCAATACCCAAACAGGGCCTTCCTCGACAGTGGTCAGGAAATACCCCAGCCATAAGATGTGGTGGGCAAGGTAGTATACATACTTGCCTGGCAGTCGCCTTCCTCCTGCTCTCCTGTCTGAATAGTGTTTTGCAGTTTTTAGCCTGGGCTTCCTGCCAGCCCAAACAAAGTTTTTAATGTGTTTAATGTTTGGAGAGTCTTTGTAGGTATTGTGAGTGGGATCATACCAAAGGCATAGTTAAACCCCTGGACTGTTACCATTGTCACAACCTGGACTCAGACCCCCACAGGGAAGGGTGTAATGAGGAGCAGCGGAGGAAGCCTCTTTCCATTTGGACTTCAGCGGGTTCATATTAGCCATTAGAGAAAATGAGTATGCTGTTCCTAAATGCTATGGGGTAAGTATGTACTATGTCATTGCACAGGAGCAAGAGCCTCTTTCACCCAATTGGGTGATACGCTTCATCATTGGGCAGCTCCTCGTCAGGCAGGCGCTGCAATGCCTAATGGGCATCCATGAGGGGGCTCTCTGCCGGAGATCTTTCGAAAAAGGTTTAGTCAAAAGAGATATGAAGATTGGAACAGAAAATATGAGAGCTAAGCATGACTAAGAGGCACCGAAGGATAATTTATTCTGATGGGGGATCTGGTCATAGTTAAAAACAAGGATGAACAATGAAGGAAAACACTGTTCCTTTGTGTTTTGAGGTTTAAATCAGAGTCAACATGTTTCTTGCCATATTGTCTTAAGGATCTGTGGCAATTAGTCGGGACCAAACCAAATAATTCCTAATCTACATGGATGTGGGACCAAAATTGTGATTGGGTACATTTTGCAATTATTGAGATCCACCAGATGTGTGTTGTGTGTGTAGTACCTGTACTCAGATTATTTCTATTTAGAACCGTTGTTGGTTAGATGTCGGATAGCACATTTTGAAATTGAGAAAGCCTTGCTTTTCTTCTAATTGATCTTGTACCTGGAAAAGACGGAGAAGGCAGGGGTTAGGGACATTAACTGTGGCACCGATTTTTCTGGCCTCACTATGTAGGAGGAGAATGTCGTCCATGTAAAGTAGGAGCTTGGTTTGGCCAGGCCACAGTATCTATGCCTTTTTTTATTCTCACATCGGTGAATAGCTGCTGCAAGCAGAACTAGCGCTATCAAAAAGCGAAGGAGAGGGGGGATCCCTCGGTCATCTGCCTGTGTATGGCAAAGGCCTGAGACATATGGACCCCACCATCGATCTGTGCTGTGGGGTCGGAGTAGAACCATTTGATTAAGAATTCCAGGCCTATTCCAGCCCTTTGCAAGGTTTGGAACAGTAATCCACTTTCAATCCGCTCAAAGGCCTTTTCGGCATAGAGGGATAACAGAATTTTGTCATCTCTCTCCTTCTAATGTGCATTTGCCAGTAGCCTTATATGGTTTCTGAGTAAACATCGAGGGACAAAGCCAACCTTTGAATCATAAATAAGACTCAGAATAACTTTCCTGAGTCTTGTGGCCAGTTGTAGGAAGTTGGCTCTGTATATACTATTTCAACGTAAGAAATATTGTGCAGAGTCCAAGGGTTCCTCTTAGAGGTAAGATAGTGGCAAAATCAGATAATTCTAATGCTCTATTTTGTGGTAATGTGGTCGAGCAGTAGATTTATCAGAGGGTAGTATTAAGCATTTGTTGTACACACACAGGCAATAAATGAGGAACACACACTCAGACTTACTCCAGACCAATAGGTTTTTATATAGAAAAATATATTTTCTTAGTTTATTTTAAAAACCACAGGTTCAAGATTTGAAGTAAACACATAAAATGCAAGGTACTTCACACAGGTAAGTTAGGAACTTTGAATAAAACCAATATCATATGCAGTCTTTGTTAAAATGGCAATAAGCTATTTTAAAAGTGAACACTGTGCAAAAATCAACAGTTCCTGAGGGAGTTACGTAAAGGTTAGATTGTGAGATAAGTAAGACACTTACAAGTCTCAGTTCCTGGGCATAGGCAGCCCACCATTGGGGGTTCAGGTCAACCCCAAAGTTACCACACCAGCAGCTCAGGGCCGGTCAGGTGCATAGGTCAAAGAGGTGCCCAAAACACACAGGTGCCTATGAAGAACAGGGGTGCTCCAGTCTGCCAACAGGTAAGAACCCGTGTCCTCTGGGGCAGACCAGGGGGGTTTTGTAGAGCATTGGCGGGGGGGGGAGGAAACACAAGTAGGCACACAAAACACACCCTCAGTGGCACAGGGTCGGCCGGATGCAGTGTGCAAAGCAGGCATCGGGTTTCCGATAGGAAACATAGAGGGACCCGGGTGTTACTCTACCGGTGCAGGCAGACACAGGGGGGGGGGGGGGGCTTCTCGGGACAGCCACCAACTGGGCTAGGCAGAGGGTCGCCTGGGGGGTCACTCCAGCGCTGAGGTTCGGTTCCTTCAGGTCCTGGGGGCTGCGGGTGCAGTGCTTGTTCCGGGTCTCTTGTTACAGGCAGTCGTGGTCAGGGGGAGCCTCTGGATTCTCTCTGCAGGTGTCACTGTGGAGGATCAAGGGGGTCGTCTCAGGCTACTCACGGGCTCGCAGTCGTGGGGAGTCCTCCCTGTGGTGTTTGTTCTCTGGATCTCGAGCCGGGGGTGTCGGGTGCAGAGTGTGAAGTCTCACGCTTCCGGCGGGAAACGTGAAGTCTTTGAAAGTTGCTTCTTTGTTGCAAAGAAGTTGCTGGTGTTGAGCAGAGCCGCTACTCACAGGAGTTTTTTTGGTCCTTTAGTCCAGGGCAGTCCTCTGAGGCTTCAGAGGTTGCTGGTCCCTGTTGGTTGCGTCACTGGTTGCAGGTTTTGGAATCAGGAGACAGGCCGGTAGGGCTGGGGCCAAAGCAGTTGTCGTCTTCCGTCTTCTCTGCAGGTTTGTAGGTCAGCAGTCCTTGTTTCTTCAGGTTGCAGGAATCTGATTTCCTAGGTTCTGGGGTGCCCCTAAATACTAGATTTAGGGGTGTGTTTAGGTCTGGGAGGGCAGTAGCCAACGGCTACTGTCCTTGAGGGTGGCTACACCCTCTTTGTGCCTCCTCCCTTTGGGGAGGGGGGCACATACCTAATCCTATTGGGGGAATCCTCTAAAACTAAGATGGAGGATTTCTAAAGGCAGGATTCACCTCAGCTTAGGACACCTTAGGGGCTGTCCTGACAGGTGGGTGACTCCTCCTTGTTTTTCTGATTATCTCCTCCAGCTTTGCCGCCAATAGTGGGGGCAGTGGCCGGAAGGGCGGGCATCTGTACTAGCTGGGATGCCCTGGGGTGCTGTAACAAAAGGGGTGAGCCTTTGAGGCTCACCGCCAGGTGTTACAGTTCCTGCAGGGGGAGGTGAGAAGCACCTCCACCCAGTACAGGCTTTGTTCCTGGCCACAGAGTGACACAGGCACTCTCCCCATGTGGCCAGCAACATATCTGGTGTGTGGCAGGCTGGCAGAAACTGGTCAGCCTACACTAGAAGTCGGGTTGGTATTCAGGGGGCATCTCTAAGATGCCCTCTGGGTGTATGTTACAATAAATTGCACACTGACATCAGTCTGTATTTATTGTGCTGAGAAGTTTGATACCAAACTTCCCAGATTTCAGTGTAGCCATTATGGAACTGTGGAGTTTGTGTTTGACAAACTCCCAGACAATATACTCTTATGGCTACCCTGCACTTACAATGTCTAAGGTTTTGCTTAGACACTGTAGGGGCATAGTTCTCATGCACATATGCCCTCACCTGTGGTATAGTGCACCCTGCCTTGGGGCTGTGAGGCCCGCTAGAGGGGTGACTTACCTATGCCACAAGCAGTGTGAGGTTGGCATGGCACTCTGAGAGGAGTGCCATGTTGACTTAGTCTTTTTCTCCCCACCAGCACACACAAGCTGTGAGGCAGTGTGCATGTGCTGAGTGAGTGGTCCCCAGGGTGGCGTAAGACATGCTGCAGCCCTTAGAGACCTTCCCTGGAACCAGGGCTCTTGGTACCAGTTACAAGGGACTTATCTGAGTGCCAGGGCTGTGCCAGTTGTGGAAGCAAAGGTAGAGTTTAGGGAAAGAACACTGGTGCTGGGGCCTGGTTAGCAGGGTCCCAGCACACTTTCAATCAAAACTTAGCATCAGCAAAGGCAAAAAGTTAGGGGGTAACCATGCCAAGGAGGCATTTCCTTACACCAGTACTTTGGCCAAGATCTTCAGATCAGTGCTGACCAGGGATACTATGTGATAACTAGCACATTGAGTCATGTCTCTATCTGCTTTTGGAATAAGACTGATAAATGTTTTGTTAAATTTGGGACACAGTCCTCACTTTGTGTCTGCTTCTTTAAAGACTTTGTAGAGAAGAGGCACCATGATATCTGTATTCAATTTGTAGAATTTGGGAGGAAAACCATCCACCTCTGGTGCTTTGTTGTAGGGCATGTCAGAGGGCAGACACAATCTCATACTATTTTTCTCGCCCTCCAGCAGCTGTCTTCCCTCATCTGAGAGAGAGGTAAGGCAGACAGGAGTCAGGAAGGTTTGTTCAGGGAGCATGTCATCACTCACTTCTGCGCTATTTAAAAGCCCCAAGAATTGGGCCGAAGTCTTAGAGATCTCTACGGAGTGGGTGATTAACCTATCTCCATGGCCTCAAATTACCAGCATGGCTTAGTGTGCCTCCCATTGTCGGAGTTGCGCCTTTTATAATTGGCCACCTTTCTCCCATTGTAAGTTTTTATTTGTCAACAGGTAGTTTGAAATGGGACATGTTTAAACACCAGCAGCTAGCAGCTTTTGTGAGAAGGCCTGGGTCTACTTCTAGAGACGCAAGGATATGTATTGTTTGAAATCCCACCCTCTATGATGGTGCAGTCCCTCAGTAAGGCTAGGGTATAGTGATTGACAAGGTAATAATCAGTTCTGAAAATGTTCCATTCGCACATGAAAGGAAGGTATCTTTTGGATGTAGTAGGCCTCTCTCAAAAGGTCTCCCAATACTTCTCTGTCTGAAGAGTTCACTTAATCAGGTGGTCCAGATCTGTGAATGTGTCCATATTTGTCAGCCGCGCAAACACATATCTACCAAACAGGTCAATCTATGCCTTCTATACTACATATTGTAGGGACTTCCTAAGTAAGATCGCTACACCACATTTTCTTGGTAAAGAGGGAGGAATTGTCGCTGGTGCCAGTACTGTTCGTAAGGCCGCTGCTGATGACTCTATTGACCTAGTCCCTCTTTAGTTTGTTCGATTCTACTTTTGAGTAGATGAAGGTATTTTACCTCTTAATGTAATGTGTCAGAAAGTTCACATTAAGGGAGAGAATGCACAGGTTTTGTGATGGCGGATCATCATCAATAACGTAGAGGCCTAATGAATGGAGGGCAGCAATTGAGTGTGGGGAACCCCTATGTAGTATCGTGCCGAAGACAGGGCCATGTATGTCTGTGAATCTTTATGGAACAACTGCTCTTAGATGACAAAATGATTTGGGATGTCAGGTATGCCAGTCGAGGGGGAAGTGTTCATGTCCGGGGCCTCCAGCGAGCCCAGAAACTGTCCAGATCCGCCGGGTCTGTGAATTCCCTGTGCGTACTGTTGATAGTAACATTGTAGACAGTTCCAGCAATCCATAGCGTGTCCTCAGTTTTCTAAGTAAATATCTTGTTGCCAGGAATTTCTTATATATTTGATATATATATATATATATATGTGTGTGTGTGTGTGTTCCGTTAACAAGCCAGTTGGTGGTGAAGGAAACAAGCTATGATCGACTGAGGCGCTAATTGATTCCGGCTTGTGTAAATGCATATACGGTTGGCGCAGTGGGACTCTTAAGGGTAGATTGAACGTAAGACCAGTAAGTTCTGGCAGGAAAGTCACCGGAAACTTCCCTACCCCCTCAAGGATACCTATAAAGCGGTCGTTGTTCCTCTGCTCCTGTCTTCCACATCAACCAGTTTCCATTCAGGGTTTACATCTCCTGACCCATGTCTTTTTGGGTCTTGAAGATTGAATCTTGCAAGGTTCCCTTCTTCCATTCGGTAGTATCCAGACACGCTTGGAATTCACACAAGTCTATTCGTACTGATTTGATGTCCCACAACGTGTATTTTGTCTCACTCCTTATATTGGCAATGGTTGTTTTAATGGTATTGAGTTTTACCAGAAGGGTTCCGCTGTGATGTCTGTTGTGAAAGACAGACGAGTTTTCTGCTTGCCGAATACTGCATCCATGAAGTGGGGTTGAAGGTTCCTTTTGACATCTGGCATTGTGGGTGGGTGGGAGGGAGTGAGATGCAACTGTATCTTCACTCACTATGCCCTCAAAAGATGCGCTGCAGTTTAACATTGGTGTACCCCTCCCCACCAATTGATCATCTGCCATCAGGGGACAGAGGTAGGGGGCTTGGTGAGCTCTCAGTGCCAGGCAGGGGATGTTGGTCATGCAGGGTCCCCTCCAGAGAAGTCAGGATGGACTGCATCTGTCTGATTGGAACCACTCTGTAGAGGTCCAGGAGCCACTCTCAACAGCTGTACTCCCTGAACTGCGCAGTAGTTGTAGGCCGCTGGCACTGTCAATCTTGCCAGGCAAGGACCATCAATGTTAGGGCATGCGTAGGTAGAGATCCCTCGTAACTGTTATATCGAACCCCCAGGCTCCGTATAGGGGTTGGTAGTCAAGTGTTAATGGCTCCAAGGGAGTGTTTTTTGTTGTTGTTTGTTGCCGTTCAAGCCTGGGCAGTGTGCGGTCCCAGCCTGTTGGGACTGTGCTCGCCCTGTTCCAAAGACTTATTTTGGTTTGGGGAGGGGGGGGGGGGGGGGGCCGGGCCATCTCCCTCCCTTTGTGTGTGGAGCTTTGCGCAAAGGTATCATCCATTCCTGCACTAACATGTCTTCCTTCATGCCAGGTGGGTAAAATTAGAGGAATCAAACTAAGAAAGGGAGCGAGAGACCTGTGGTGCCCGTCTCTTCAGCTCCAAAGCGGCTCTCAGAAGGGAGGCATTTGCGGCGTGCCGTGCTGCACTCGGCCCGCTCCCCTCTGGTACTTGCCTTGCTCATGGTCCGGAGGAGAGAGGTTTATCAGTTCAGCTCTGAGTACCTTGGGGTCTTTGTCTGGTGGGGCTGCCCTTGTCCGGGCTTTTTCCTGGGTACCCTGTGTGGGGGCCCAAAGTACATTGGAGACGAGCCTCCCCGCCTTTTATCTGTGGAACTTCTGCAGGGAGGCCTTTCTGAGCGCCCCTCCTGGGCTGGCAGAGTTCGCTGGAATAAGGACAGGGCGCGGGAAGCGCGCAGGACAGTGTCAGGAGCCCTCTTCTCGCAGCTCCGGGAGGATCTCGGGAGGGAGACGTCTGTGGTATGAGGTGCAGCACTCGGACTGCTCCCCTCTGCGCACTTGCCTCTGTCAGGTCCCTGAAAGGGTTCGCACCTCAGAACTCGGGCTCTGTGTGTGCCCTGCACCTTCCAACGTTGATGCCAGCCATTGTTTGAGGAATTAACTGTCCCGGTGCAGTGATTTTCAGAGCCGGTCTTTTTGGGCGAGGCCAGACTCCTCCCAAGTGGTCATTGATAGCAGAGTGCATTTTAGGCCGCATGCCTAACTCCTAATGTGCTGCAGTCATCTGAAAGTAAAGCCATCTAGTCCTGCCACCTTGGTCCTGTGCTGTTCTGAGTAGTGCAAACACTACGATATTCAGCTCTCTGGGCCTAGTTTTACGTAGTTATCAGCCTAGGGTTAGAGAACACATACCCCGTCGAAGAGCCTCATAACTAGGTTTTGGATGTGGTGAAACTTAAAGGTTGTAGAAGTGTAAGCCGTTTTTGTTTAAGCAAAAATCCTTTATTCAACCCAATATCATTTATAAAAACGAGAGTATTCGTCTACTGCCTGTCCTAGTCGTTTAGTTGCTACTTGCTGTGAAATATACTTTTGTTAATTATAACTATCTTTGTCACAGGAGTGCTCTGTGGGTGCAGAACATGCATATTTTGCTGGTGGGGTACTAGAGATGCGAATTCTTTGCCAGATTTTTACGCCAGAACGATCTCTACAAATATTTCCTCACCCAAGATGAGGTAATAGATGATTTCAATGGCTTAACTTATACAGAAATTAATTACATTAGTAGCAAGATCCATTTTCTACAAGTAACAGCACAAGCCCCAAACTATGACAGAAGCACTGGGTTACCCTAAAATAACCCAGTTACGTACTAAAAAAAATTGAAAGCAGATAAAGGGAAATGTAAGGAAGAACTGCGCTGGTAGTAAGACTGAGAAGAAAAAACTGATCCAAGAAAGATAAGCGACTAAACTTTTAAATACATTTTAATATCTCAGGAACAAGACAGACTGACAAGCCCTAGGATAATTTGTAGTTGGAATGGAATTTACATAAATGTTAAGCAAAGGTCAGCTGGATGGCATCAACCTTAATGTAGTAAGAGGGAACTAAGGTTTCCATTCACTGTTCTCAGTTTCTTGACTAGATTCAGAATTTGTAAATTGAATGTGAAGGTAAAAGATAATGTATTCTCAGAGGTGGGCTTGTGTTTTCCTTGAAGCGGCAGATGGGTTGTGGCAGTTTCTTAAGATGTACCCCTGTAATTTAGTCACTAGCTGAGAAATAGAAACCAGGATTGTAGCAAGCGACTGCCGTACTGTTGTTGGAGGCTTCCCCGGGTCTTTGAAAAGGGCAGGGAGAAGGATGCGGAGGGCTAAGGTGCTCCAGCAGTAAACATCCACTTGAACACTGTTGTCACCTCTGATTATGGCGGTCTCCACCGTGCTGTGCGGCAGGACAAGAAATCCTGGCCCCATGGTTAACTGAGCGAGGAGCAGCTGTCTTGTATATCTCAGCTGCGCTGCATAACCTAAGGCTGGCCACTGAAACTGCCTGCAATCTGGTCCAGTGAGCTTAAATAGGACCTGGAAGCATAGATTATGAGTGAGGCCTGGCAGTGGGAGATGCTCGGAGGGCAAGTTGCTGCAATAGACTGTGTCTAATATCTCAGCATGTAATGAAAGCAACCATTAACTGAAACATTACAGATGTTAAAATTCACTGATAATCTTAGAAAATAATTAAGTACACTTAAGATACAGATAGGCATTCTCAACCAACTTCCATTGATCAATAAATTGATGCCATTCCTACCCAGTGATATAGTTCAGTGGTTCCCAACCTGTGGTCCGCGGACCCCTGAGGGTCTGCAAAGCCTCCTCAGGGGGATCTGCGATTGCTTACAAAAAAATTAAATGATATTAGGAGATTAGGTTCCCAGCTTTCAGTTAGGGGGTCCCTGGATTCAAATAATGATTCACTGGGGGTCCCTGGGTTCCAGTAATGATAAAGTGGGGGTCCACAGAAGTCAAAAGGTTTGGAACCACTGATATAGTTTATGATCAATATTTAACTTGTATTTCGATATAATTTTGTTTCAATTATCACTCAAAACAGTCCCTGTTGCATATCTTCTTGCTTCCTTCTTAACTTACTGCCAGATCAGCACCCTATTTACCCATTGTAAATTGGCTCCCAAAGGGATCCATTACTTGTGAAACTTTAGAGATCCCTTTTTGGTGCACACTGAAGCTGCTGATGTCATGCACTGTAATACATGTCTGATCAATGCAGAAGTCAATGTTCTGGGCATTGGCTAGAGCAATAGTCATTTATCTGCTGAAGAAATCTTCCTTGGACAAGTGAATTCCACCAACCTACTCCGAGTCCAGGTCGTGGGTCATTTCTATGTAAGCAAAAACATACAACCAAGCTCCTACCATCTTTCCTGTTACTGCTGTTCTTGTAAACCGAAAACCACTTTGTCGGCAAGTAACAATGTTGAAGAGGTCATCAAGAACCTCCCAGTCTCGGACGTCTTACAGAGGTGCTTCACCACAAAAACCATCCTCGGCTGCCTCGTCAGTGGACTTTTCTCCCAACTAAACCATCTGTGTGCACCACACTCCAACGCAATTCGTAGTTACCATTTAACTAATTGGTGTCAGGTAATCGTCGAAATGTATATCAGTGGCAACTAGCAAGAAATTTCAGATAGCACTACAGCAACCTAGAGATTAAAGTCCTCCTGCCACAGGTCTCTACAGACTTGACCATACCTAAACCGTTGCAAACCAGCTCACTTTCAAAGAAATATGTACCCGCTTCCTGCACAACTTCCAGGGATGAGAAGAAAATCTGAGACAGCGACCAGGAGACTGACTTCATCACATTCTACAGCTGAGTTTATTGCTGCTAGTGCAAAATGTGAAGGGCTTTGATAAGCCTGAAATTGAGGATGAGAGCTATGGGGAAGCTGGTGTAGAATACAGCTCCACTTCCCTATTGAGATGCTGTTAATCATACACATTTCCAGAGGATTATATTTCTTTCTGCAATCGTAGGAGACAGTGATTTATATCCTTACTGATCTTGTGCATACACAGCAAATAGGGGACACATTATAATATAGTCTTAGCCATCACTAAATCGGCACCAACCACGATCTCAATGCCTCCTCTTCGGCCACCATCTCCTCCCTGAATAGTGCTTTTGACCACAGATGAAGAAAAGGGCGAGGAAGAGGGATAAGTTCCTCCTGCTGAGAAAAATGATGAAGAATGCAACCATAGCTTTGATCAGTGGCATGATTGTAGTACGCCAGATGAGTTGCAGAAGACACCTCTACTTGCTGAAACACCAGCAGACGACATTCATGGTCTGGTGGAAAAATGTCAGCCAAATGTTTCTATCTCCCTGGGACATTTAATCAGAAGTAGGTTTTTTTATCATGCCAGAAAGCAGGCCCACAAACCCATCCCAAGATCATGTGTGGCATAAAGCCAGATATTCATGCAGGCCCCAACAACTTTGCTGCTGTTATTCTTTGTTTTGAAAAGAAATAGAGTACCAGACAACACCCTGACATGTCTAATAGGCTATTCCAAATTGTATTCCACAAATTCTTCTGCTGCACAACACTGATCAGGTAACTCTAATGGTCCATGCTCAGCTCCACCGTTCATGAGGGCAGGAGAGTTGATAATTTCAACTACATCTAGAATCACTGCTAATGGCTCGGCAATACTAGGAAGGTACTGGAGATGTGGAATAACATAGTGTAATTCGTAATGTGATCCTGAATGTGATAAGCATGGAAGCGAAGGCTGTAATTCTTGAGATTCTTCAGTAGTAAGTATTGATGATTTAAACCATGCCTCCAATGTATCCTTCTGGCATTTGGCAGGCACAGTGTTCCTAATAAGACAGGGCTGGCAAAAGAGCTCTTGTTTCCACCTAGAAGTTCAGATAGAATTTTGGTTATGCACTTCTGCAGTGAGACACTTGACAAATGTTGATAAGACGTAATAAGGGATCAAGATGAACATTACCAGTTTTTGATTTCAATATCAAAGCCCATCCAACACCTGGAGACATCAGTGGGATATCATTGTAATCCTCCAGAGGAATTTTATCCTTCTGCACCCACCAACAGGAGGAATACTAATATGATAGCTAACTGTAGGACCTTGCATTACTTCAAAGGGGCCTGTCCTGTCACAGTTAAGTGTTAGGTGACACCTGGAAAGATCCCA
This sequence comes from Pleurodeles waltl, assembly GCF_031143425.1. Lineage (NCBI taxonomy): Eukaryota > Metazoa > Chordata > Amphibia > Caudata > Salamandridae > Pleurodeles > Pleurodeles waltl. The sequence goes on along the minus strand of NC_090439.1, from coordinate 1,085,397,766 downwards.
GCTTTTGCCCCTCTAGACAGAATGGTACCAAACCCAGTTGGAAGAAAGCTACCCCCAGAACTAGTATTGAGTGACCAGAGAGGAAAGGGTCTGCTATGTTTTGAGTGACTACAGAGGGGAGTGGGCACACGTGCTATTCACAAGAGGCTATGACTTCCCCCATCTTGGATGTTAAAAGTAAAGGGGCACAGTGGGATTATTTGAAGTGGAAAAACAGGAACTGCTGAAAAGTAGGTAGTGTTGCACACATGCTCTTCAAAAGAGTTGAAGGCTCTCCCCATCTTGGATTTTGAGAGTAAGTGGGCACTGTGGGATTGTTTGCAGTAGAGAAAACAAAAACCTTGGAATAGTGAATAGTGCTGTCCCAGGGAATTTTTACCTTGCTAGTTAGTGCCCAGGAGTCAGTCCTCAGAACATTTACTGGATCTGCAGAAGCTCTGGACTTGCTGTTTGTCACGTGGGATGAGCCCTGAGGACTGGACATGGACTGTACCAAGGACAAAGACGTCGACTCCAGAGGTCAGTTGGATAACCTGTTTGGTCACAGGGACACAGAAAGCTGCAAGAGGCCTTTTCTGTGATGTAACAAGCTTGACTGGTGAGAACTGGCTCATGACTAGACTTTGCTGTTGGTCATTGCCTGACACCCTGCGAGTCTCTTAGTTGTCCTCCCTGAGTTCCTGGGAGCTTAGAAGTGTACACTTGAAGTGGCTTGGGCACCAGAAGAAAGCTTGGAAACTTTTGAAAACATTTCCTCCTGAATTTCAGGGGGATCTGCAAGAAAAGAATTGTACCACAGCATCTGATTGATTTGAGCTTCTTCCCATTCGAGGCTCCCAGCACCTCTGGAGAAAAGCAACTAAGTTCCATTCTGCATTGGGACTTGGGAAATTTTCAGTGAGAAATTTTCAAAGCTCCAGGGGGACCAACTTGCTTCAAGTATCCGGCCTTTGGTTCCACAATGGCAGCTACAGTTTTAGCTGCGGTCCGCTTGAGGAAATCTTTTCTCAGACGGTCTCAAATCATGCCTAGATCACACGCTACTGCTTCCATAAACTATCATATGTGCTTTGCACTTTTTATTGCCTTTTTCACTTAGATCTTTAAAAATTCAAAGCTCTTGTTCCCCATTGGATTGTTGTAGTTTTGTCCTTATTTTACTCGAGTTTTCTCTTTCGTTTATACTTGGTTGCAGAGTTTTATTGTGTTTTGTGACTGTTTATACTGTGTACTTCTTAAATACTTTACAAATTGCCTTTGATTTACACCGGACTGCTTTGTTCCACTTTACCTGGGATTGAGCACAGGTTTATTTTATTTAATGTGTGTGACATCTAGAAGGTGGTGGCTTTATCCTTTGAGATGGACAGTTGTCGACATCAAATAATCCACTTTCCTACAATAGGTATTGCTAAACAGATTATTTGTCAAGTAGTTGTTTATTGCAGGGATGGTGGATTTAATTTAAGACACCTTTTTTTTTCCACCATTGCAGTTTTCACCGGGTTTTTATTGGAAAGGGAACATGCCTGTACTGTAGCTAGTACGATTTCTTCTTAAAAGCATGTCCTCATTGGTGGATATGATTTTTGGAATGTGATGACTACATCTGTGCAGGATTTTCATGTACTTCTGTTTTGGTTTCCAGATTTCCAGCCAGCAAAGAGTCCAGGGGTTCGTGTTTTTGATTCCCTGCCAAGGACATACCTCAGAAGGTAAGTACCATCAGCAAGCATGGACTCTGCACAGTTCTTCAGATAGCGATGACTGTCACACGCACTAATTAGTGGTGTATGCATGTCATTTTTGAAAGAAGGGAAGTATTGTTGGTTCAGTGATATAAACTACTGGCTTAATCCCTGGAGTTCGGTAATCACGCCCACTGTTTGTCTATGCTCTTTTAGAGTGTTTATTTTGTTCTTTTCAATAAAAGTTTATGATTGAGCCATCCATTGTGTTTTAATGTGTGCAGTGTTGCAAAACGTTCTCTGTTTCATAGTTTTGGTTTGGATAAAGGCAAATCATTATCCTCACCTCACATGTTTTTACCTTGGAACAAAAAAATATCATTGCCATGCACAGTCGTAATATCAGTTTGATTTCTTCTTGATATTAACTCAGTTTTAAACCGTGGGCTTGTCTTTCACTAATGCACTTCTTAAAGCAGGCACGAACTGTCTGTTCGCGCCTACGCTGAGGACAGAGTTTTTTTCTTTCTAATACGTTGGACTCTCCCGTCTGCGCTGGCCTCACCTAATTAAGGGTTTAATTAAGACCTGTCATTCGGGCCCAGGTGTCCTTTAGGTTACACAAAGCATGATCTTGTATTGGCAAAGCCCTATTATAAATGGAGGGTAAGCGTAATGGGCTGTTCCCTTGTTGCTTACTGATTCATTCTCCCACTAGCTGACAAGTGTTGGACTATTGTACTACGCAGCTACTAGGCTCCTCACCTAATTTACTGAAGCGGCAACTTGACTGGCCCTGAGCCAGCCCAGATCTTCATCTTCATCTTCGTCAGGGCCTCTTGCAAAGTTTCCCTGGCTTCCTGTTCCTGAAAGGATCATCTTCAAAGCTTTATGTATTACTTTCAAGCAAGAAGGGGATGACTAATTCTGCAAAGAAAATTCATACACACTTCCAGTCAATTACGTCTTAGTTTTCCCAAATTAGAAAAAGTTATGACTGGGGGTCGGCCTTTTTAGTCAGAGCTGGACCCCTCTTGAACAGCTTGCCACCCTCCTTGAGAGCATGCCAGGACGCAATGTTATTCAGGAAAGCTCTGAAGACCTCATTCTTTCCTGTGATGTTATTCAGGAGGAGCTCTGAAGACCGGACTCTTTCCTGTGATGTTATTCAGGAAATCTCTGAAGACCTGACTCTTTCCTGTGATGTTATTCAGGAGGAGCGCTGAAGACCTGACTCTTTCCAGTGATGTTATTCAGGAGGAGCTCTGAAGACCTGACTCTTTCCAGTGATGTTATTCAGGAAATCTCTGAAGACCTGGCTCTTTCCTGTGATGTTATTCAGGAGGAGCTCTGAAGACCTGACTCTTTCCTGTGATGTTATTCAGGAGGAGCGCTGAAGACCTAACTCTTTCCAGTGATGTTATTCAGGAAAGCTCTGAAGACCTGACTCTTTCCTGTGATGTTATTCAGGAGGAGCTCTGAAGACCTGACTCTTTCCTGTGATGTTATTCAGGAGGAGCTCTGAAGACCTGGCTCTTTCCTGTGATGTTATTCAGGAGGAGCTCTGAAGACCTGGCTCTTTCCTGTGATGTTATTCAGGAAAGCTCTGAAGACCGGACTCTTTCCTGTGATGTTATTCAGGAGGAGCTCTGAAGACCTGGCTCTTTCCTGTGATGTTATTCAGGAGGAGCTCTGAAGACCGGACTCTTTCCTGTGATGTTATTCATGAAAGCTCTGAAGACCGGACTCTTTCCTGTGATGTTATTCAGGAAATCTCTGAAGACCTGACTCTTTTCAGTGATGTTAGAGGATGGAGTGGACTATTAATTGTTTTTTAATTAGTGTGAGGTAGATTTTGAGGGAAGTGGCACAGTTCTTCACTGAGTATAATCTTAAGTAACAAAAAGTATAAGGGACACACATAAGCATAGAACGTTAAACCGGCCAGTAGTGGTCATAAACACCCTACTCCATTTGCAGAGGTCCGTGATGAAAACAGTACTACATGTGTGTTTAATAATCAGTAGAACAGCAGAAGCCATGATCACTTTTTATTGATGTAACCAAATGGTATAAAATGCATTTGCCTAATATCCGCAGAAGTTATTGAGATGTGAAGGTGAACATGAAAATACTTAAAAAAATGACCGAGTGTGGTGGTGAAAAGGCTTTGCACTTACAGGATTGAATAATCTGTGCGCCTCTGGCTAATTCATTATTGCTTAGCGTGTTGGGCTTCACGTGTCTAAATCACTGTCTGTGTCCTCATGCTTGCTGTAAAACTGTGTACGAAGGTGCATGCTATCTGACTTTAACAAATCGTTGCAAGGAAGTTTTACGTCTTGCTAATAACGTCTAGCTTGTCGTTTTTCATCTGACAACAGTACTGTATACGTGCCTCTGAAAAATCACTTTCTTATTGCAACGAATTCCCTTACATTGAGCAAGGACTTCTGATGTGCTTGCAATCAGTGCTTTGAGTTCATGGAGCGTGTTGCTGACCGGTTAGGAAGCTTAAAAAATGTACTTTATGTAGTAGTTCCCTTCTTCAGTGACCACCACTTCAGGTCGCAGTGGAAGATGCAGCTCGTCAGTCGCCCAGGATAGCCTGAGAATTGGCCACTAGTGCAGAGCAGGCAGGATACTGTTGTCTCTTGCATTGTACATGATGCGGACCGGTAAAAGGTATATAGCACTCATTATGTTTGGCCAGTGGGTGCTTCCTCTGGTCAAACTCAACCCCTGTTATTCATCCCCAAGCATGGACCACCTTGAAGTTTGTTGATTGGGTATGCGTGAAAAGGGACTCTTGTTAAGACAGAAGAGGAAGATGAATTTGTACCTGCGTGGCTATTCATTCTTTTATTGAATGCCTTGATCACCCTTCAACAAAAGAAGCCATTCCATATTGATCTATCTGTAATGTGGTTTATAAATTAAGTTCTCTTAGAGCTATTGAAGGTGTTTAACAGGCAAAAGGAGCAACACCCCATTTTAACTTAATCCGTCAATCATCCAAGTTTAGATTCTCTTTCTAAATGCTGGGTGTTTTTTTTTTAAATGTTAACAGATTGCAATTTTGGGAGTAACGTGTTGTAAAAATTAATATTTTTGCAAGTAAGATCTCTTCCTTTTCTGCTGCTATTTCCAAATTAAGGCGCCGACAAGACAATAGCAACTGGATCTAATGTAAGTTAAGGAGACTTCCAGCTATGGCCCAGTCCTCCTCAATACACCCCCTCTACCCCAAGGAGGGAGAACCTTCATACTGCGGCACTGGGTGAAATAAGATTTTTGCTTTCAAGGCCACCATGGCTTTGGTGTTCATCATACAATGGGGGAGAATAGGAAAGGGGTAGAGAGTAAGTTGTCTGAAGATAGAAGTACCACTTGACAAGCTACTTCACACAGACATACACACGCTCCCTCTTCCCCGTCTCTCGGTCACTTCTTGTCAGGGCTAAGTCACCGGAGAGGCTTGGATTAACAGATGTAGGTAGTCTATTAACATCAACGATTGGTGGTTACCCACGGATATTCATCATTTCCCTGTCCCTACATGCCTGTCAGTAGCTTGGGAAGCATAGTCAATGTTGCCTCTCTTAATCTACTCTAATTATAGCCAGTGGTGTTGCCCCCGCCTGCATGCCCTTTCCATCCTGCAGGTGCTCATTTAATTAACAGAAGTGACAGGAAGGCATTTTAATTAACCCCGGAACCTTTTATCTGTAACCACAAACAGTGCAGATAATCCTTTAAAGAATGTTTTTGATGACATTGGTTCACTTTGAAAAGGGGAGGGGGTTGGAATTGGCTTTGTGTCGGTCTTCAAGAGCTTATGATATCTAAGATCTGGTGGCCTTCATTCCGGTGGATAGGTATTTTCAGGCTTTTATTGCATATGTGATGCATTTATCAAGTACCCTAGCTTTTGAACACTGTAGTTGCAAATATGATTCATCAATATGTGTGCCCAAAAACAATCGTTCACTTTACTGACCCTGTTTTAGTTTTTTATGGAAATAACATTGAGGCAGATGAGACTAAAGCTGATTCTATTGTTTGCACTTCAGGAAGTCAGTTGAGCTTCTGTGAATGCTCTGTACTCATTCTCGTAGGCGTAATGAATAGAAGTTGGAAAAAGTTTGTAGTTTCTACTGTGCTCAAGAACCCCAAGGCAAACAAATGGAATGTGAGTAGTACTGTGAGGGGTATGGTGTCCTGGTGTTTCATGGGAGTGTGGGGTGATCCCTCCCTCTCACACAGTGACACGTATTCCACACATACACACAGTATCCATCTCCTTCATGGATTGCATAATCCATTGTTCTCCCTCCAGTGGCTGGGTTTTCCAGGTCCAGCTCGAACCAGTCTTGCGGTTCACATGTGTGTTACGTTCTATTTTTTTCTTTGTTAATTTTGCTTCTTGGATCTAACCTCGAAAAGTGGAACCCATCACTATTGTCTCATTCAGTATGCACCAGGCATCCGTTTTCACTGGGCCTCGTGTCCCTTTCTCGGTGATCTTGGGTCCAGAAGGCAAAGTGCAAAGACAGGATTCTTAACTGAGCATTGAGTACAGTCGTCAAGTAAGGGGTGAAGGGACAGGACTTGTGTGGCACAAATTGAAGCCAAAAATTGTTCATCTGACCTGCACTGGCCACTACTGTAGGAGTAGACGTGTTAACCAGCTGCCTTTTACCGGGCACTAATTTATCACCTACTCAATCTATCATATAGCTTTTCATCCGTTGCCTGGAGTAGGATTGCCCCATGTTCCTCTATAGGGTCAGTACTGTCATGTGGCAAGTTTTTTTTTTATTTTAATTTTTGAAACAACTTGAATATACCTGAATATATACTGTGCTGCAGCATGTGTTTATTTCTAACCCCTATTTACCTAACTATAGGAGGAAGCAGCACGTAACACACAATTAAATGCACATGTCGTTATTCCTAAACATCCAAAGACCTCCTTCTTAAATTTGGTACCTTTTACGTGTTGTACTTCTGCTTCGGTTGTTTTAATAGTAATGGTGCAGTGTTATTTGATTTTACCACATGCATGCAGCTTGTAAATTCATATACGCGGATATCTTAGAACTGTTCAAATCTATGAAATCCTGCTTACAGAGCACCACCCTTCATGCATGGACTGATTCAGTTCGGTAATACTTTGTATTAAGAGGGTTTTCACTGTGTTGCTCTTTTTGTAACTTCTTGGCTCCTCTGCCTTTCTGTACCTGACCCCTTCAAGTTCTCCTGTGGAAAGATGGAGCTAAATAACTTGATTGTAGGTAGAATAACATGGTATAGGGTTAAATATTATGATTAAGGATGAAAAGAAAAAAAAATACACATCTCCATGGAAAAATGTGTAAAAGCAGGGTATCGATGAGTGATCTTCGAGTTGGCGTCAGGACATTTTCGAGGTAGGATGGAAGGAAGTGCGAGATGACAACTAGTCCTGGATGGTCCTGTTTGTCTGACGAGGGCAGAGGGAATTTGAAGTATGAACAAAGAAAGGTGTTGCCTTAAGGCACATGAAAGAGCGCCAGTAGGAGGGAAGCTTTCTGCAAATGAGGCCACATGCGAGGGCCTCCCGAGGTGGGTGAGGGTATCCTGGATGAAGATTGGTAATGAGGCAGGTTACTGCGTTCCAAGTGGACAAGCAGTGATGGACTTCTCTGCCGGATACTATCTTGTGTTTCTCAGGGACTTCACTTGAAATGTTCTATGTATGGAACTTGGTTGGCCTCCGAATCCAAGGTCATGCTACATCTTTTTAGAGATCTATAAAGTGAAGAGTAGAGATTCAGTTTGTTTTATTCAAGGTACCAGGAATTTCAGTGTTTTAAAGAATTGGCCATTCAACAACATGAAATGGGCGAGTGTTGAGAAGATAAAGGTTTTAGCTGGCACGTTTCAGATGCTGCTGCTAATGCCTTGACCACAGTCGATTGTGACACTAGACTTTCTTTGTGGTTTGTTCTGCTGCCTTTGGTACTGCTAAACTCTTCCTGCTCAATGGGCTTGCTTGCATGTCTTTGTAGGAAAGACTTTCCGAAGCCAGGCAAATTCCCAGATGGTGGAAGCTTGGAAGACCTGAAGTAATGAGAGTCAAGGAGGCTTAGCGGATGCCCAGGGCAGGGGCTTCCTGTGCTCGCAGCCCCCAATCTGTGCCACCCACCCTGTTGCCCTGCAGCAGTGCAAAGCTTTTGTTAAAAAGACATGACTTCCAAATAAGATTTACATGTTGTTTTATCTAGGAGCATAAATAACTAAGACCCAGAGGACCTACTGGGAGTAGTGGTTTAGATTTAACAAATAGCCCGCAGCCTGCTGTATACATCCTGCGTACAGAAGCGTGGCCTGACTTTCATCCGAAATTCCTACCACGAGCTGTGATGATGAGCTCCTTTGGCGCTTTCCTTAGCTTGTCGACCGTGCAGAGGAATGCAGATTAACTCTCCTTGACAGATTGGGATCAATATAATTTTAGCTTTCAGGGGGCTATAAATAGAGCAGCTCCATTGAAAAACTGGCTAACTATAGGCTGAAAGAAAGAGCCTCATGAAAAAGGGCCGAACCTCTGCTTATGATTAAATTTAAAGGGCTATGAGTGCCAGGGCTTAGTCAAATGCATTGATGATAATCTGAAAGAATTACATTTGAAGGAGATAGAAAAAATAATCTGCTGTTTTGAAAATTGCTTTTCTTACAGTACCTTTTTTCAAAGGGTTTTCGGCCCAGGATTGTCATTACTATCCCCTGTTGCCTCTCAATCTTTATATCTTCCATCCCAAATGTATTTCGCGATTCATCTTGCTATGTGTATCTTGGCCACCTGAACGGCTATGGAGGTGTGTCTTCAAAAATGTATTTGTGAGAAATTGTGGAAATTTACAAGAAACAAACGTTTACAAGACACTGATGGTGACTATCTGTACTGGATCTAAATAATATTGCTACTTCAGAGAACAAACGTGCCCTTTGTTAAACATTCCTTAAAAATTGTTTGATTGCACAAGACCTTGTCAAAGTCAGGTTCAGACTGACCTGTTAGTTAATCAGGCAGTGCCCGAGGGGCTGATCTGACGGATCAGTGCATTCGTGTTTTTTTTTGCTCCATGTGAGCCAGTGTTTCTTTTTTTAGGGTCGAGTCTGCGAGTGCATGCGTTAGCGTATGTGTCTTGCTTGCAAGACTCTGCTGTGTTCAGTACAGGGCTTGGAGCCCACCTGACGCTCACCATTTGTTGGCTTGCATGGCGCTCTTCTTTACAGCTTCATAATTCGTCAAGGCATGTCTGATATCACTTCCGTTTCTCTGTGTGGAGCAGGGATCAAGCACTGACACATGCAACTTAATTAGTGCCCATCCGCCGCTCCTGACATGTTTGAGGAACTATTTGTTGTTTTTAACTTTGAGTGCCCCACAAACAAAGGCTTGTGACTGGCAAGAGTGTGCCCAGCAGGCACAAAATTGCAAAGGTTTTTTTTTTTCAAGCTACCTTTATTTTATTTTGCAAAGTCGTCTTTTCTCGGTTTCTTATGTTTTCTTTTGTTTTTGCTCGCGGGCGCTGTTGTCAAAATATTAGCTTGTTTGAAATATGCGAGACCTATTCCATTGCAAATGCTTGTTTTGTCTTATTGCTTGGATTTTACTGTTGATTACACATCAGCCTTTTGTCACCTAAGTGTGTGCATCAAATATACAGATTTTGTCAGTGTTTGCTTGTTTAGATTTGAATGGTAATCTGTTTAATCCTTACAGTTGACTAGATATTTTATTTCCTACCCTTTAACTATTATTTACTACTCTTTTCTTCATGTAGACTCAAATTCTGAAAAAATTCTCCACAGTTTCAGATTTTTCATTAAACCCTGTCTGTTTTGAAGCAAATTGACTTTCCCTTCTAATAGCAAAGATTACAAAACACATTTCTGCTCACCCGTTCTGTTTTTTGTTGCTGTTGCTCCTCCTTAAGTCATTGTAAAATCGTGTTTTTACCTTACAGTAATAACAATAAATGCTTTTGAAAAGACGCAGTAATTCATAACGTAAGAGATGCATGGGCTGCAAACCCCAGTTGTGGAATGATGTGCCTTCTATTTGAAGTGAATCTGTGACTATGCCAGACTGACTGCAGTGCCGTGACCCCTGGTGTTCGCCAAAGATGCTTGGTCAGATTCAGCTCGGCATACCTCCTGGTGGGAAGCAGAGGCTAAAATCCCCCAGGCGCTGCCGGCTCTTGGTGGCAACGGAGAGAATGGCTCGTAGGAGCTAGGCATTGGGCATTAGCTTCAACCTGCAACTTCGAATCTTCTTCATTTTGTTTCTTCGTGGACCGCCTTCCGTACCAAACTCTGACCCAGGGACCCTGGCTGTCTTTAGTCACTGCTTGCATGAGGATAGCTCTTTAGCACTCTTGAGGGGACTGGAAAGAGGGTGCACTGTGGCTGCACCTCTCCTGTGTATGCCTGTAGGTCACTTTACTCACTCCTGAAAGAGACGGTGTGGTTGTCTTTATTGTGTGCATGTATTCCAGCTGATCTTCTGTCCTTCATGGATGACAGCGAGTTGCTCTCCTCTCTGTCCTAGGTGAACTGTTCATAAATTCTACTCTGGCTGCCGGTAGCCGGTGTGTTCCTGTAGGCCGCTCCTGTGTCTCCCAAGTAGTATCTAAAGAACATTCTCCATAAGTGCCTCTCCTGTGCAAGCCTTAGGGTTATTCCTCATCCCTACTTGGTGACCTTCAGTATCGAGATAACATACTGTGGCTGGATGTGTACAGTGCATGGCTGCTGGTCACTCTGCTGCCGCTCCAAGGAAGTGTATAGACAATCTGCCAAGACAGTGTGTAGCGCCTGCATGCTGTGTGCTGCTCCTCTGGCTCATCAGATCCCGCCTCCTCCCTGCGGCCTCCCTCTCTGTGCCATAAGTCTGTAGCACAGTCTAAGTAATATTTAGCTTAGAACCCAGAAAACAGTCATAAAAAAAGAGAAAACCCACATTATAAACTTTGCCAGTGCCCACAAAGTTCTTGCCAGTCGTCAGTGTTCTCATTTATGCAGAGTTTATTTCTATTTCCACACACACATTTCACCGCTTCACTTAATTGTCATCCAGGTTAAAACAGCACTTTCGGCTAAAACGAATTGGCAAAGCAAAACGCTGTGGAAAAAGATGAGGTAGCTTCTTCCCACTGCCCTGCCGGTTCCACTCTCATCCCCTCAGTGGTCGACGTGCATTAAAAAAAGTATGGGAACAGTGATGGTGTGCGCAGTGGGTGCAGAGTGAGTGAGCGAGCGAGCGTAGAGGCAGGGTGAAAGGCGTGGCTAAAAAAACAAAATATTTAGGTTTTTTTGGTGGTCTTTTACCTTCAGGTAACTAAGTATAAAATAAGGTACAGCTTTCATGAAAAATGAATGCAAGGTAAGTTAATGAGTGGGAAATGCACTATCATACAGTATGAAACTTCTGATAGTTAATATACTACAGAGGTCTATGTCTGTAACCAGAGAGCCACAGAATTGAATCTTGGTGCAGTAAAGGACAGTGACTTGATAAACAAGTGTTTCCAAAATATACCTTTTAGAAATAACCAGACTGAATACAGTGCATTTTTTTGCACCTGTCTTTTTAAAAGCACACACTTCACTGCTCAGCTGGTAACTCCCTTCCAATACCAGTCAAAAATAATACATCTCTGTCGTGAGGAAGCTTCAAGTGATTCTGTCAACTAAAGCCAATACCAGCTTCCAAGCAGCCTTTACATTTCCAGATTAACCAGTTGTTCACATTTACATTTCTCTCATGGAAGCAGGCACCCTGGTAAGAAGGCTTGTTTAGCTGCCTGCCCCTCCATCTGTTTTACAGCACAGGAGCCTCCCTGCCTTACATTTCTGCTGAAGCACATCAGCTGTCTGAATGAACCATCCTGGGGCAGGTGTCTTTTTGCAAAATTAAATAAAATAAAAATAAAAAAAAGTATGGGTACGTCATGCCCCACAGATCCTGCCCACTTCGACCAGTGCATCACCTGCATTTTGTTTTGTAATCGCCGTACTGTAGTTAATCCGTCAGTGCCCACTCCAGCATGTATTTTTCATGCAAGAAAAGAAGGTTCAAAGCAACCCTAAATATGCACTTGACTCTGCAGATCCCACCCACAAAACGCATTGGCTGCATTATCACAGCCGGCATACTAGACTAAGCCATGCCATGTGCAATGTGGTGTCAGGAGGGGCCGTACAGTGTTCTTGAACAGTGCTTTGTATGACATAGCCTAAGCGTATTCTTGCCATACTGCATGAGTGTTTAGTTGTGTACCTAGAATGTACTTAAGTTGATTGTACTTGTAGTGTTACAGTGCACTCGGATATGTTGAATGACCCAGAATAGTGTCAGGGTATCCATGCTGTACATGGCAACTTTTTTTGTATGTCTGTTCAGCCGGTGTTACCTTGATTGCACTGATACATGCTACACAATCTTATGTACCAGCACTGTATGATTTGCGTCCCATAAAGCATTTCACCTGCAGCCAAGAAGCATTACGTTTTTGTTTGGTTGAAACCCCACCCCTCCTATACCCTACCCCAGCCCCTACCCTTACTCCACTCGGTGAAATGTTCCTCTTCTGCCTGAACTCCTGCAAGAGGGGCTGGTGTGCCCAGCATGTTGGAATGGCTGACTTCGCGTAAGAAGATGCTGTGTCTGGCGTTATGCCGATTTCATTGGCACATTTTAGAAGGCGTAGAACTTGAAATACGGCAAAGCTGCCTGCAGCCATTTTAAGAGGTTGTTTTTGCAGCTTACAGCATTTTTGGTTTTTGTATCCTTTCAAGTTTTGGCGTTTATGTATTTTTTTTTACATTTGGGACAGCATTCATTATGTTTGCTAATGTTTCTGTGTTAAGAGTATCTTAATGTCTGGGAGTTCCAGTTTTCCCTCCAGCACGAGTTATAATTACCTTACGGCATGAGTTATAGTTACTTGAAAGAACTCTAACTATAACTGCTGAATTTCTTTGGTTTTGTACAAGTAAATTCTGAACTTAACTATAATGTCCCTGTAACCTTAGTTTTTTTCAGTGAATGTAATATATATATATATATACATATATTTATATATATATATATTTATATTTATATTTACTGGTCTGATTCAGTGACCCAGTAGTTATGGTTCAGTTGCAGTTTACCTTGAAAGATTGAAAATTTTCTTCAGTCATCGATATCTGTGGGCCCATTTGAAGCATCCATGTGAAGCCGTACACCTTAAAAAGTACTCATGTGCATAGCATTGATCCAGTAAAGTTTCATGCAGATTCACCACTGGGAGAAAGCTTGAGAAGTCAGTGAAATGGTGTCATAAGTTGCATCTTATGTTCAAATTATTTAAGAAATTGTGTGCTCTCTGCTGCAGCAAAAACTATTGACAGGTTATATTGAAACTTCAACCAAGAGATGGCTCGCCTAGTTTGGTCAGATATGTTTAGTATTTTCCACAATATGTGAAAAGCAAAATAATCATAGCTATTTGAATTGAGTCTTCTTATTGCTGTGTTGGCCAATCCAGGACCTGTGAGGAAACCGTGATTGATTTAAAAAAAAAAGCTGTCAGTTATATTGTTGGCAGTCATTCTCTGGGTCATGGAGAAGATTTCTGTGGTGCCATATGACTGCTGAAGTCTCACACCACAATAAGGGGAGGCTGGAAGAGATTCCTAAGGGGGTGGAAATTGCAATTTTTATTTTTAAATAAAAGTGGCCATATTGAGCCACAGGTCTACAATCTGAACTTTAGGTTCATTGACCAGTATACATATCATTTTCCTTCTCAACAAAACTTTATGCATAAGGGAGAGCTAAGAATCACTTCTGTCATGTATGAGCCTACATTGTGGCCCCTCGGCCGCAAACCATACTGCAATTTTGGCCCCCGAGAAAAAGTTTGAGAGTACCCATGCTCTAGAGCATAGCCTAGAATCTTTTGGCTGACTTGTATCCTACCTCTGCTCACTTTTAGGCAACTGCTTTTCTCTTTACATTTTTGCTTAAGCACTCCAAGAGGACGTATGTGTTTTCCAGCTGTCTTCCTTGTAAGCTTCTCCCCTGCAAAGTATCCCCCCCACACTTACTGTTGCTATCTGCCTTGCGTTGCATGCTCTTTTTCGTGTGCTTCTCTCCGCCATTCTTTACTTTCCCCATACTCTGTGTTGCTTTCTCTCGTGTTGTTTCCCCTCCCGCCCCTGTATTGGTCTCCCTCATGTGCTGCTTTTCCTTTTTCCACCCACTCCCGTTGCTCCCTCTCGCCCCCTCCTCCATGGACCACCCCACTCGGGACCAGGAAGCAAACTGCTGACAGCCGGCTTTTTCGTGCTATTTCTATTTTTTTTTTTTTTTTTTTAACTTTACTGATCTATCTCGGATCGGTAAATTAAAAGAAAAAAGCGCTCACTCCATTTTGTATGTGTGAAGACGCATGTGGGTGCACAACTCATCATGTATGCAGGTGCCCATAAAATGTGGCGGCCTTGTCATCCCACCTTTTTGTCCTTTTTGTTTTTTCCTTTTGACCATGTTGCACACCATCTTTCTGATATTATACAGCATTGAGAAAGCCAAGAGGTGCTAAAGACGAGATAGCTTTGGCAATGCTTGTTACGGTTTGGGTGGCTGAAACTGATGCTTGTGCCGAATGCCACCATCTGTTTGTATGACCTCACCACCTAATACTCGCATGGCCACTCGCTAAGGGATCACTTGATTTGATCAAGGTAAACTTCGTGTTTAGTAATTTTGTTTTACCGTTCCTTCACCCTCAGTGAATGCTTCATCTGTTCTGATTCCTCTTCTGTGCCATTATCATTTTACTGAGCCTTTACTTGATTTTTCCAGGCCTGCCACTGAAGAAGCGCTACCACTGGTCAAGGGATTTCACTTCTTCGGTTACGATGTGTGGTCATTCAGCCTGGGAATCCTCAGTCTGCAATTGCAGCAGGCCACAAATGGTACTCCAGATAGTCTCTTTTATTCATGTTCTAAATTAGATGCACGGCCCACAAACACAAGCTGACAGGTGCTATTCAAATGAGTAAACTCTAAAAAAAAAAAAAAAAAAAAATGTCCCTAAAATTCTTTCACGTTTTGTGACTAGATTTCCTATCATGTTTGGACTCTGGATGCTGGGAGGCAGTTAACGCTAAATATGTGCGCTTGAAACACAGAGCATAATTCGTTAACCCTGATTGGCATAGATCACCTGTAGGTAAGCCGTAGTAATGGAAATGGCACTTGTAGCATGAATGTCAGATGTCATGTTAGCTGTAGTGCAGGTTCGCACCACTCACGGGAGTGACAGGAAAACATGTCTCACAGCAGCCACTGACCTCTAAGCGGCTGTCGGCTCAAGCCGCAGCCAACACGTCATACTAAACCTTGTGGGCCTGTTGAAAAGCCCACGTCCAACATTAACTGAGATCTAGACGCAAGAGCCGTGCAGTTAAACAAGGAAGTCTTAGTTCAGGTGAGAGTCCTTGCATGGTCATTCACTGTCAGCCATCCGCTGGACTGACAAACCATGAAATGACCACGCTCGAGCAGAACTCTTTACAATATGTAGATCCCAGTGTGCCTTACAGCCATAACATATCTTCTTCCCTTGCAAACTAGTACTGAAATACTTATACAGTGATTATACACCAGAAACTACATTGGAACAGAAGTGAAAAGTCAAACAAGCCAGAGATAACACGTGGGTCTCTGCCCACCTAAAAGAAGTGTGAAGAAAAGAGATAATAATCAGTCAACCTCGGACATAGATTTGTAAATACACCGGTGTGCTCAGGCTCCACCGACCCTTAGAGCATCCTCTCTCCCAGAACACTCCCTCCCTTCACCACACCCACTTCCTGCTCTTTAATCTGAAAAGCAGCAATTCATTGTAGAATGTCTCAGATCAGTATCACCCTCTGCCACCCTCATCCTCTTCCTAATAACATGTGTCCTCTTTGACCTTAAACACGCCTCGAAACTTAGTAAGGCCTCTTTCTTCTCTCTTCTGGTTTGACTCACACCCAATAACCCACAGACACCCAAACACTCGCATCGACGTCTGAACATCCCAGCCATCTGACTGACACAAATAACTGAGTAGCCCCTTTAAAAATCTGTTCACTCTTGCCACCGCCCCCATTTGTTTGATTCTTATACAGTGAGATGCAAGTGTTTGATGTTGCCCTGCCCATAGCCTTGTATGCTGCATTGTGCTATGAGCTGATCTCTAATGAGCTCGCCAGTCATGGTAGTAAATTGAGATTTGATGGATAATGTGTGCAGCCTAGCCACAAACACAACTACTGAGTTCGTCTTTGGCAGACCTAATTTCAAGTCTCATCCTTGCCCCTTTGTGTGCATCTTCAGTGGGATGACTGTTTTCTTCCAGAGCAACAAGCAAAAACCTGTGTGCTGACCCTTTATACCTAATGCACCCAGTAATGACGCTGCCTTTCTCATAGATCAAAATCCTTGTCCACGTGTTTCCTCACAAAGGTTTTGAAAGATTTCCAGCCATTCCACCCGCTCAATGGATGGAGAGCCGCTTATCCCAAGATAGAGGGGGAGGAATAACAGCAGCAGGTTCTACCTTGAAGAATTGCAAATGGCACAGTGAAGATGATGGTACAGAAGAAATATTGTTACAGTGTTAGGCGAACTCCAGTGGTTGTGAAACCGGTTTGGTTGCTAACATGCTTTCCACAAATAAGCACTGGTCTGGCAGCGAGGCGCCTCCTGGGCATCAAGTGAGCACGCCATCACAGGCAGGTCACTCTCTGTATCCCCGATGACTTGCAGCCGGCAGCTCAGACGCTCACTCTGCGGTGTTCCTATGGCAAGAAGCTTTAGTTGGAATGTGCACTGTCTGAGCACCGGCACAGGGTTCCCTTCCTCACCCTGACACTTGATTTATCCAACTGGTTCAGTTTAAACATGTATTCCCTTAACTTTTCACTTTTCCCACATTTAGTGAATAAAAGTTAGCTATCTGGACTTGATAGGCTGGGTTACGCACTTGTCGCCGGGCTCTTGAACCAGCCAGACTGTTTTTCCAACCACCCCACTCAGGACACTCGGGCGAACATGAGGCACTTTAAGCACTTATACTATCTGAATGGTGATCTAAAGTGACTTTTCTTTGCAATCATTCAAATATAAGTGGTCCAGAATTTCATCCCTTTTGAACATGTTAAAAAGCCTACTTAACATCCACTGAGACACTAATAAAAATGTGCCTTTGAGCCAAGAAGGCCTAAGCGCATAAGTAGGTAAAAATAATGAAATGCTGAAGTGACATTTTTGCACAGGCTGAAGCAACCATTGGGTTAAGTTTGCATTGAGTCTAAAGGTGTGCCCAGGATGGTGTCACCATCGTGTTGCTCTCTTGCTCAGGGGATTAGGGTTCATAGTACCATTTTAGGTAGGCCTTTCATTGGTATGCTGAGAGGGCATCTCATTTTAGTAGGTCAGCCTTTGTTTAGGCTGCCAGATCTCCTCCAGTTTCAGCAGTCTTAAGAGATCTTGTAAAACCCTTAAATTATGCTTCCTGGGCTTGTTGTTACTGCAGAATTTGTAAGAGCCTGATGTGAGAACTCTGCTAGGATGTTCTTAAGGATCTTCGGCAACCACTGGTGAGGTGTCGGCGTTTCATGGGTCTATCAGTGCTTGGGCGTCATAACACCGCTGGACTTGCAACAAGCACTGGAAGGCACAAGGGTCTAATTGCTGCATAAGGTTGGAAAATGAGGTGTGCATGCTTTCTCGTGCATTCACAGTCTAGTTAGGAATATGAATGGGCTGTGGAGCCTGGAGTTTAGTGGTTCACAGATAAATCATAGACTAGAGAAGGTACCTTTTGAAGAAAACCTCAGCTGACCACTGAACTGGTCTTTGGCTGTGGCACATGGAAGCAGATGTAGAAAACCCTGTCTCCCGTTGGCATCTGTAGCCGGAGCTCCCTTGCAGAGTTCCAGGAAGTAGAGGGCTTTGGGGCCATCTAGCAGGGACGTATTCAGTGCCTGGACGAAATTGGGACGGAACTTTTAGCTGCAGCCCTAAAACAGATGGGTCGAGAGGTCTCCCCTTCCTGCTGTCTGCAGTCTAAGCCACTAGAAGAGTTCCAAGGAATCTGGAAACATTTGAGTGTACCAGCCTGCAGTTACTGACCCAACTCTTCCAGCATATGTGAGGAACAACTGTCGGCTGGTACCTGTCATTACTTGTTCATGCTAGATGGGCCCCCAGTGGCCGCCTTTGGCCGTACATATGTTGATTTTGATTTCCCCATTGGTTTCTATGTGTGCGTTTCTGCGTTTTCTTTATAAATATAACTGATGTTCCAATACACCAGCTTTGTCATGTTGTTGTCTTTTACTCATTTAGTTGCCTTTCTTTTTGCTAAATTTCTTTGTGACTGTTGTTGATTGATGTAATGATTGTAATGTTATCTTGGTTCTGTTAAAATACTTTGCAGGCTTTCTGTGAGGTGGGATTATCACTGGTGCTCCTTGTCTTTATCTAGCAAGGCGCTGTTTTCCTTGGTTGGTGGCCTTTCATATATTGCTGCGCTCTGTCAGAAATCTAGATCCCCAAACAACCCCAGGAGCGCACCCCGTTTTACTAGTGTCTCAGATGTCCGACCAAAAAACAACTTTCCATGCAGCTGCCTGCTTGACCAATGGTCAGGGAATGCACAACCAGACCATTTCCCAACATATGTCAACTGGCTGGTAATTCTAGGTAAATCTATTACCCACAAAGCAATTTACACCAACAAACTCCTCCTGGAGCCGCACATGCACAGTTGAGAGGAAACAGGAGAATGCCACAAGATGCAACTCACTTTCCTTTAGCAGAGTTGCCTCCTCGCTTCTGTCCTGCAGATCTTCCTCTCTTGCTCTGTCTTCTTCCTCTATGACCACTCCCTGCGACTCTTTCCTGCCTGAACACCCCACCTGGCTTGCAAATCCACCTGTGGTGATATGCTCTTGGGCAATGTATCTACCCGCGTTCGTTTTGTAAACATCTCTTGTGCTTCAGTAAGACGTCCGTGCTATACAAATACATCAAATCGAGCAAAAGTTCGGAGACCGAGGTATTTAATACTGTTGGGCTTAAGATCCTATTGATGGAGCATGCTAAGGGTAAAGCTGCGCTACGGAGAGCTACACAAGCACGGTAATCCGAATGCGTTTTGCTCAAGTACCGTTGTGCCTGGCACCTTCAGCGCTGCCCCGTAAACAAATGGATCCATTCTGCGGGTGCGTCCGCACAGTTCATATCTGGGGCACGATGGACAACTTTATAAGGAAGCAGTATCGAAAGTGTATGAGTCTAGAATTTCCCCACGAGAAAGAGGGCTCCTCCCCCACCCCCCCTTTTTTTTTTTGTTTGTTTTACTCGAATTTAACTTGAGGGTGTCGTTATTGCGGTATCTTAGCCCGGTTCTTGCATCCCCGCCTGCAGGGAGTGTGCAGGGAGCTGCTGACAGGCGCGCTGGGGCCGTGGTGCTGAAAGGACAGCGCCCAGCTCACGTCCTCGAAGCGCGTCATGCGCAGGCACAACCGCGACGGCTTGAGATGCTCGTGCAGAGGAGGGGTTTCTTTTTCCTCTTGCTGGGGTAAACACATGGAAGGGTCGGCCCGCGATTGGATGGGGTCCGTGGTAGGATACTCGGAGCCGGCACTTTACTAAATGAAGCAAGTGTGGGATGTCGAGACGCTTTAGGCCTGCATTTTGACAGTGACGCTCTCATACTGACATGTTGCTGACATTATATGCAAAGTGTGCTTTGGTCCCATTGGTTTCCATCCGCCAGACTGTTCTAGAAATTGGATTGGCACTTTTTTCTTCAGGCCCGCGTAGTAAACATCTGTCACCAAGCGCTATTGGTACTCTTTCGGTATCCCTCCGCGTACAGCTGCGTGAGGGACTACTTTACAACTAGAGCTCCCTCGCTTCGCCTCTGCTGACTTTAATATGCTCGCACTTCATTTTAAACCCAGACCTCAGGGCTTTGTCAGTGCTTGTGCGGGGGTGTCTGGAAGCACCCGCCCCCTCCGTTTAAGCTTGTAACAGAGGAAGTAAGGGAAGCCGAGATAAAATTAGGACTCCCTAAAACATTTAAGAAGTCTCTAGAAACCATGACCTCCCTTCTGAAGGAGGGAGGACGTCATACGTGTATATTCATAGTTTTCAGTTTGTGATTGGAAATATGAGCCTACCTGAGAGAGAAAGGACTGATATATAAATGGCAGACCTCGGTTTTACTATCATTTGGTCTTTTTTGCCCTAATGTTGGTTCTGGACTTGCACAGCTCAAAAGCTGCTTTATTTGTATTGTTAAGAATACTATTTCTCCGCTATCCCTCATCTTACGGAGTATGGCATCGGTAATAGTGTCCCTCTAGAAGTACTCACCTTGCCAGTTTATAGTATACCGTGATCTGTAGTTCAGATTATGAGGCCAAATGTGGTTTATGTGGTACGAGCTGGTAAAATTGCCTTGTTTGTCGATTTATTTGCGTGTTTTTACCCTAAGATTACAAAACAAAAGTGATGGAAAGCAACATATTGTGCAGCCTGTGGCAGTAGGCACGCAAGTATTAGGAAATTAAGGTGAATATTTGGGGGAAAAATTGCAGATTTTTCCAAAGAGTGCGTTGAGGTATTTATGATACTGCCAAGTGTCATTCCTTTTAATACTCTCTAATGCAGGCACACCTCCACAACAGATCCCTTGCCTTAAATATTTCAGTAGACACCCCACTTCTTCAAGGAGCTGATGTATTTCGCAGGAAGTCATGCTTGTGAATTTTGCACCTATTGGCTAAAACCTAGTGAAACTGGCAGACGAGGCATTGCTGGGAATTCTGCCGGAGGAAACTGAAGAGAAAAATCTAAATCACGGGGATTCTGCACACTGTGTATCACCAGTTCATTTCCCACCTGCCACAGTACCACTACTTGTGATATTCTCCCGGCTATTAGGCATTTGCATTGTTTCCTCACCACTGGGTTGAAGTGTATGACTTCTTGGAGCTCCTACCGTAAGCCCTGTATAGCTGTCACATAGCCTTTGCCGGAATCATCTTTGCTTTTTTGCGAGGAATAAGCAGACTAAATGATAATGCAGACTCACCTGTAGATTGTCCGTAACAATGACGTAGCACAACATGAAAAAATGTATTTTGTCTAATTCGCCGAAGGCCTCCTTTATGGCTGAGTGGTGGCAGGGGAAATAATAATTTGCTTCAAAGATTCATTCAGTTACAAAAAAAGAGGCGGCGACTATGGACTTCTTGCGTGCTCCTTATACACATGTAGAAACATTTCTTGGGTTCCTCATCCCAGGTTCCTCCTTCACGGGGCACTGTTCTGTGATCTCCTTTTCTGGACGGCTTTGGGTATCTCTTAGCACCTCATTTTGCCGTGGTTGGCTTCCTCCCTCAACAACACAATCAAGCAACCCTTCTGCCAGAATTCCAGATCCCCAACTCTGTCTCTGACCGCCAAGAAGGCCAGCAGATATACTCCAGTCCTGCAGCTCAGCAGATATATCACACAGCTTGAGCGCCTCCCTTCCTGGTCCAGGGTATCTTGACACATTGACATGGGCCTTCTAGTCAGTATTTATCCTTGTGCACCGCGTGCACGCCAGAGCTCCTCGGTTTTGATGGCACCTGGCTTTTGGGGAGTTGGCACGTTTCACAGCTGTCCCAACCCTAACATTTAGATAAGCTGATTTAGCATGAACGGTGGATGGAGCTGGATGTACCCTGACGGTGTGAACCAAAGGCACAAAAGAGGGAGATGCACTCCTGCCCCTCCTGACCTCTAGGGAAGGGGAAGCAGAAAGATGCCAGAGGCTACCTTTACTCTTCACAGGGCGGTCACACCCTATGTTACATGTCCCCTCACGTCACAAGGGAGCCTATGGGTCTTCCCTTAATCACACACAGGTTTCAAGGTGAATTTCTGTCTGCACAACACACTCCATGCTCATTTTACCTCAGACTTGCAGATTACCCATGAGCTGTCCATCCTGAAGGACCTGGCTGAAGGCAACCAACAGGAAAGGCCAGAAGGCATCTTTTCTCCTGAAGGTGACAGGCCAAAAAGGTCAGTCCCTTCAGATATGATGAGTGCTGCCACCACACACTGCCAGACCCTCTATCCTCTGGTGCGATAAGAGGACTCTGTCAAGTGGAGAGTGCGCTCTGTGCCCCTCCTGATATGAAAGCAGTGAGTGAAGGGCTTCGTCCTGGTACACACGAGGCCGTCAGTAAACACCTTTGACTTTGCTAATAGTCTGATAGAGATGGGATCACGCTCTCCAGAGCCATGCAGGGTACATTTTTGTGCCAACAGTTCATTAAAAAAAATATATATATATATGGACATATACATACATTGAACACCCACAACATATTTGATCTATGTTGGTCTTCATAGAGAAATGTGTTAGCTTAAGCTAATGGTATCCCACATCACAGAACTCATTTTAGGTCTAGTCTAACACAGCATTAGCAGTTTCCACAGCCTCGTGACATAAAAAATACATACGCATACAGGTGTTGTGTGAGCCCTTGTTATGCATTTGCCTATTCAACTGCCATTCACGTTTTGCTT
The DNA here is from genome assembly GCF_031143425.1 of Pleurodeles waltl. NCBI lineage: Eukaryota > Metazoa > Chordata > Amphibia > Caudata > Salamandridae > Pleurodeles > Pleurodeles waltl. The sequence goes on along the minus strand of NC_090439.1, from coordinate 1,085,375,383 downwards.
CGGTCCACAGCACCACAGGCAAAGGGAAATGGGTTAGTGAGCAAGGTTCCGCAATGAATCGACGTCTCACACAATATTCAAGTAAGAAGTTACTAATTTTATGTAATATCGTCGTCTTTGCCTCTATCTTATAAAGAAGCCTGGGCCAGCTGACACTGAATGGAATCTAGTCACCAGGATTCCCTCAGTATTCTAGATTCCAATCAACGTGATTGGTCAACAGGATAGAACAGTGAGCCCAGATCACGCGCTGGCGGTCCTGCGCTGAGGGCCAGCATTTTGCATGATTACATGTGGACATGTATCTAAAGTAAGCAAGTGCACTTCAGTTACTTGGTGGTGGGCCAGTACTTCACTCTGCCAGTACTTGTGGCTTTCCATTCTTTATTCCTTATTTTTTAACCATTAAAGTAAAAAAAAAAAAAAAAAAACGTTTCGTTGCGTGTTCTAGGCACCTGTTGTGCTATTAAAATTATGAATGAAAGCAATTTTTTGTATTTCAATTTTTTTTACTACATGTATATTTGTGTGGCGTATGGTTGTAATAAAACAATCTTACAAGACCTGTTGGTTTTGCCAATGCTTACATCATTTTACTAACTCCAAACTTTATGCTACTTTTAATGACCGACCTAGACGTGCCTTTGAATCGACATGCCGGCAGTGTCAGCAGTTAATCCCATATCGAGCCGGAAACCAGGAAAAGGCAGTGTGTGGTTAACCTTGCCTTGCGTACACTAGATAAACCAGTTGTCCTGACCCTGTTGTAGAGTGTTGGGTTGAAAACTTCCCTCCTCAGAGGACCGCTAGGTGCTGAGCTCCTGCAGAGAATAGTGTGTAGTTTAGCAGAGGTCAACAGGACTAAGCCATTTGTACATAAATCTGGAGAGGTTGGTGCTGGAATTCTTATCCCCCCTCACCCTGACATGGAACAGAACAGTCAAGTGCAACATTTTTGTGTTTTACTTAGTACAGTCTTACTCTAATCATCACAAAACCACACATGCCTATCGGGGAACCTGCACTAGCACATTGGAAGATTGTCAAGCTGAGAAAAGGCACGGAGCGCAGACGTCTCTGCGTAATGCAGGACACCAGACAGAATAAAACCTGTAGCACTCAGAGAAAAGCAGTGCTCGGCGTGGCAGTCAATTTCTTGAAGGTTGTCAGGCATTAGAAGCTGAGCTACTGTTTTATTAATCAATTCCATATTTCTTTACAGAGCTCTGTGGGGACGCGGAGGAGAGATGGTGATCTTGCTGAGTGGACGGTCAATACTGTTGCTCGCTGCGCAACCTGTAGTTCAAACACACGAGTCCAGACAGTCTGTAGCATAATGTACCTTTCTCTGAAGTGTGTCTGCAAAGTACTACTGATCGTCTCCTCCTTACCCGCTGCGGCCATACCAGTGCCCAGCACGACTCTGGTAATTGACGTCTTTAATGCCAATATTGAATAATTCTATACAGCCACTGGTGGAGAGGTTTGATGCACGCTGTGATGCCGAATCGGTTTGTACAGCTCTTAACAGAATCATGCAGACTCCTGTGCCCATGAATCATTCATCACATTATTTTGCAGTCGCCGAACCCCGCTACGGAGTCTTTACCCAAAACCTTCATTGATAGGTACTGAGATCCTTCGCTGAGAAGGCACACCGTTTTCAATGCAGTCACATTTATTGATGAGTACCAAAAATTACAATTAAGATCAGTTTTCAAACTTCCCATGGGCAAGATACAAAAGGGAAAAATAAACTCTGCAACTGTTTATGCGATGCAAGGCTGGACACTCCAGATATAGAAAGTATAAACCATGTTATTCCCCAAATGGTGCGGACTCCCAAGTTCAAGGCGGGACTATGTATACCATTTTCTTTCTTTTAGCCATCCTATGGAATATTTACGTTTTTAATGCAGAGGTGATGTCCATTTATTCTTTTGTCTTTGCCTTCTGACATCCTCTATAAATTTGACGAAGCTCCTAGACGTGCAAGAGTTCCAACACTAGCAACAAATATGACTGACTCTCTACATGATATTGGACCATTGACTATAACTAAAGCTTGCTCTTGGTAAATAAGAAGGGGCCAATGAACTAAATACGAATTTTATTTTATCATTGGGTAGCACATGTTTGGCAGGCGCGGTCTACAGCTAGATGCCTTATGGTGATCAAAGCTCTAGTATTGGTCATGCCACCTTGATATTTGGTTGCAAATGTGACATTTCCAGAGAGAAAGCCTGGCATCAGTTTGATGCTAATTACAAAGCATATTAGTTTGATCGTAGGGAAACATTTGTCTGTCATAGGGGCCCGTCTCTATTTGCTCTGTCCGGGCATGCACAGCTGTTAGAGGACTTGTGTGCTTTTCAGACGTGATTGACCCAGCTGGCTCTACTCCCTCTATGCCAGGCTCTCAGGTCAGTGTGTGGCGTACTGCTTCCTCATGAGGGCACTACATTCTGAGAGATTGCATTGTTGCAAGGGCAGGGAAAACCCCAAACCTCACCCCCCTTTTAGCTCTTGCCTATAAGACAGTCACTTTTTGTGGGTTGTATCAGGAACTTACAGTGGGCTTAGAACCCACCCACACTGCTTCCATTAGTTATCTTTGATGTTATTCTAATTTACTTATTTCATATTCCGCGTCTCTCCTCCCTATTCTTGTGTTTGTCCTTCACCTGGAGCAATGGTTCCCAACCTTTGGACTTCTAAGGGAAGCCCACTTCATCATTACGGGAACCTGGGGTCCACCACCGAATCATTGTTGGAATCTGGGTCCCTCCTTTCCCCCAATGACTCATTACAGGAAGCCATGGGCCCCGGCCTAAACATTGCCAATGATTTGAAACGCAAAACAGTACACAAAAAATACAGAAAAAAACATTCATCAAACACATACACAAATGGTAACACATTTTTTTAAATTTAGAAAACAAATATAAATAAAAATTGTAATTTTAATAGGAAGGTTGGAGCTTTTCTTAATTCAATTGAAGCCGCGCCTCGTCCATACTACATTCTGTGTGACGCACCTGCACTGCCCCCTAAAACGAATCTGAGGATACTAATTTAATTTTTAGCCTGCAATGTCAAATTCCTTGACATTTACAGTATGTTTTAAACATTTTCAATTATACATTTAGCCACTTTATTTATACACACTTCATTAACCACTTCACTGCTAGGCCTTTTCCCCCTCCTGTGCTGAGCCTTTTTATGGCTAGTTGGGGTAGTTCGCACTTAGTCCCCCATAACGTTTTGTCCGCATAAGCTATCCAAGCCAAATTTGCGTCCTTTTATCCAAAATCCTAGGGATTCTAAAGGTACCCAGAGTTTGTCGGTTCCCCTGGAGGATGCTAAGAAATTAGCCAACATACAGCTAAAATGTGTTTTTATTTTTTTGGACAAATGGGGAAAAAAGTGCTGCAGAAGAAACCATGTGTTTTTTTTCCCCTGCAAATGGCATCAACAAAGGGTTTGCGGTGCTAAAATCATCATCTTCCCAGCTTTCAGGAACAGGTAGTCGTGAATCAGAAAAACATATTTTTCAACACAATTATAGCATTTTACTGGGACATACCCAATTTGTACTATTTTTGGTGCTTTCAGTCTCCTTCCAGTTAGTGACAGAAATGGGTGCGAAACCAATGCTACATCCCGGACAGCTAAACATTTCTGAAAAGTAGACAAAATTCTGAATTCAGCAAGGGGTCATTTGTGTAGATCCTTCAAGGCGTTCCTACAGAAAGTAACAGCTGAAATAACAAAAATATTGAAATTGAGTTGAAAACGGCCATTTCTGTCTACGTTTTCTTTTGTATCTTTTTCCAACTATGGCAGATTTTTCAGAGCAATATACCATTACGTCTGCTAGAGTCTTAAGATTGCATGGAAACATACGGTTTGTAGCTTCATCAAGAACCCTAGGTACCCAGAGCCAATAAATGAGCTGCACCTTGCAATGGGTTTTCATTGTATACAGGGTATACAACAATTCATTTGGTAAAATATAAAGAGTGAAATATATGTATCAAGGAAACCTTTTTATTTCTAAAATGGGCACAAGATAAGGTTGAGAAGCAGTGGTTATTTGCACATCTCTGAATTCGAGGTTCCCCATACTTGCATGTGAATTACAGGGCATTTCTCAAATATACTTATTTCTTACATATTGTCTTACATTTGGAAGGAGAAAATGTATAGAAAGACAATGGGCAGTAACACTTGTTCTTCTATTTTGTGTTCCCCCATGTCTCCCGATGAAAATGGTACCTCACTTGTGTGGGTAGGCCTAGTGCCTGCGACAGGAAACGCCCCAAAACGCAACATGGACATACAACATTTTTCTAATGAAAACTGACCTGTTTTTTGCAAGGTGCCTAGCTGTGGCCTCTAGCTCGGCCGGCACCTAGGGAAACCTAGCAAACCTATACATTTTTAAAAACTAGACACCTAGGGGAATTCTGAATGGGGTGACTTGTGAGGCTTTCACCAGCTTCTGGCACCCAGAATCCTTTGCAGACCTCAAAACGTGTCCAAAAAAAACACTTTTCTCTCAAATTTCAGTGCTGCAGAGTTCTGGAATCTGTGCGGAGCCACAAACTTCCTTTCAACCAGCATTCTCCCAAGTCTCCCAATAAAAATGGTACATGAGTTGTGTGGGTAGGCATAGTGCCCGCGAAAGGAAACGCCCCAAAACGCAGCATGGACACATCAAATTTTTACATTGAAAACTGAAGTGTTGGAAAGTGCCTAGCTGGGGATTTTGGCTGCTAGCTCAGCCGGCACCTAGGAAAACCTAGCAAACCTGTGCATTTTTGTAACCTAGACACCTAGGGGAATCCAGGATGTGGTGACTTGTGGGGTTCTCACTGGGTTCTGTTACCCAGAATCCTTTGCAAACCTCAAAATGTGGCTTAAAACACTTTTTCCTCACATTTCGGTGCTGCAAAATTCTGGAATCTGAGGGGAGCCACAAACTTCCTTCCACCAAGCATTCCCCCACATTTCCCGATTAAAAATGGTACCTCACTTGTTTGGGTAGGCCTAATGCCCGCTACAGGAAAGGGTCCAAAACACAACATGGATACATCAAAAGATCTATTACAAAACAACCTGTTTTTGCAGGGGAGGGGGGCACCTGTGTTTTTGGTCCTGGGCTCGGCATCCATCTAGGGAAACCTACCAAACTTAGACATTTCTGAAAACTAGACACCCAAGGGAGTCCAGGGAGGTGACTTGCGTGGATCCCCCAATGTTTTCTTACCCAGAATCCCATGCAAACCTCAAATTTAGTAAAATCACATTTTCCTCATATTTCTGTGTGGGATTATCGCTCCGGCAGAAATTTTCTACCACCCAATGTTCCCCTCGGTGTCCTGATAAAAACGATACCTCACTTGTGTAGGTGGGTAAAGTGCCTAAGACAGGGAAGGGCCAAAACATGTTGAAATTGAGAGGGAACCAAAGTGGGTCCAAAGGGGCAGTTTGAAGGGGGGGGGGGGGGGAACATTTTTAGGCTAGGGCAGAATTTTTATTGGTATAGATGCGACAATGCTGGGTGGTAGGAATTTTGTGGATTCCTGCGGATTCCGGAAGGTTCCATCACAAAAATGTAGGGAAAATGCGTGATTTCAAGCAAAGTTGGAGGTTTTCAGGGCATTGTGGGTAGGAAAATGGTGGGGGGTGCACTTGAAGCACACTATCCTGGAATCACCCAGATGTTTAGTTTTCAGATGTGTCTAGGTCTGGTAGATTTTTGTAGGTGGCAGCGTCCCAAAGTCCAAAAAGTGCAGCCGCCCACCATTCCAAGTGGGGGGATATTAGCAGTTAGCCAAGCTGTCTTGGCCCAAATGTAAAATCAAAACCCAACAAAATCAGATGTCCTCTTGTTTGCTGTTGAGGTAAAATCCTTTAGTTTTAGTTTGCTTGGGGAGGGGTGGGGGGGGTGAGTGGGGGTGAAAAACGATTACCCCCTTCAGTTGGGGTGGGGGGGGGTTAACCATGCCCATTACAGAGGTTAAACCCCTCCCCCCAAGAGCAATCCTGCTGCAGGAATGCTCAGAGAGACCTGAAAGGAAAAGTCTTTCCTTTCCTTTGATGCCTTTCTGGCCTTCCCCTGTCCAAAGAGAAACAAATCAGTTTCTCCTCGCTAAGGGGGTGACCTCTGATGAGGTCAGCGCGCGATCACGCACTGACATCATCAGATGTTAGTGGGGCAGGGTGTATTGGGGGTGGCTCTTCCCATGCCATTTTCTGCCCAGATGGGGTGGGTGGGAGTCCCCTGTGAGCTGGGTGGAGGACGTAATGGTTACGTCCTCCGCACAGCAGTGCTGCAGCTGAGGACGTAACCATTACGTCCGCTGCACCCAAGGGGTTAATCTGCTAATATAATTTAATTTTCTAAGCAGTTGTGGACCCCAGAGGAGGCTTTGCGAAACCCCAGGTGTCCCCAGACCACAGATTGTGAACCACTGACCTAGAGCAAAGTCTCTTTATCATCATTTCGACCTGCAGACTTGTTTGTGTCCACTACTCATTTTTAGATAACTACTTTTATCCTTTTCATTAAGCACTCTACAAGAGTGAATGCACTTTCTTCCTGTTTCAGTTGTGTGCTTCTCTCCCACCAAATTCTCACCCTGCACACTGTGTTCCTCTCTCCCTTGTGTGCTGCTCTCTCACTCTCATGTGTTACTTCCATGGCCCCTTTCCTACCCCTGTTGCTTTATCCCCAGTGTACTGCTTTTCTCCTTCACCAGCTGGGGCTTATTTTTTATTTTATGCTCCCTGTTGCCTCCCCCCAAACTCCTATTATACCATATATATATATGTGTGTGTGTGTGTGTGTGTGTGTGTGTGTGTGTGTGTGTGTGTGTGTGTGTGTGTGTGTGTGTGTGTGTGTGTGTGTGTGTGTGTGTGTGTGTGTGTGTGTGTGTGTGTGTGTGTGTGTGTGTGTGTATATATATATATGCATATATATATATATATATTTATGTATGAAATGCATTTTGTTTGTAAGGCCTGGCAGCTGCCATTCCTGCTGGTGCTCTGCTACAGAGAGAGCGCTTTTGCACACTTTTTTTTTTAATTGACTGATTTAAGTGGCATCCAGTATGTTAGATTAATCAATAAAAAAAAAGAAATGGTGTGTGTATCATCTTGTAGTCATATATTATAATATATGCATGTGCCTACAAAATGGCATGATCATATCATTGCACTTGCCTTTTTTTGCTGCTGCTGCACAATATTAGCAAAATGACACAATAACTGATGTATATAATCACATATATTGAACGACGTGGAGGTGGTAAGGTTGTACAGTCTAAAGAATTACCAAAATGCTTATAAGAAATGTATAATAAATATGAAGCACTAAATAAGTTAAGGTTCGTCATGTGAGAAATAACTCTTGAATAATGAATAAAACTGAAATCATATCTAAACTACATCTGGGTGTCTGTGGATAACCTAATTAATATTAGTATGAGCTACAGAGGAGTGGGTGGGCAGAGCCTGGGCAAGAGAATATAAGCCAACTTTCTCCTGCTTAACTTTGAACCTCCATTTTTCACTGATAGCAAAAACCCATATCATCTGTTGGAGCTCCTATTTGTGGGGCAGAGGATGCTGCTTTACTTCAGGTCTGAACACTTTTGGTGTGGATTGGACTTAAATAAAAGCATGGTGGAAAAAGAATGACTCCAGTAGACCATGAGCGGAAGAAGCAACGAAGGTGGCGGGCACTCAGATGTCATTCACCAGCCCAGCATAGGAGATTGCAAAGGTCGCTGAGAAGAGCAAACTCACAGCAATAAGGAAATTTCTTGGTGGGCCACCCCTCTCTTCCCTTTTTCTTCTGCCTCTCAAGATCTTCATTTTAAATTCAGAAACGAAGTGAAGACCTTGCTTTTTCCTAAAATGTGAATTGTACTTTATCTCAGGCTACGGCATCTACCATTTGGCATAGATACCCTTCCACATCTCGCTTCACTCAGGAATGTTCTTCTACGTGCCTCGAGTAAGTGTTGTAGGGTGGGGGTGGCAGCGCACTATGGACCCAGACACACAACTCCAAAACATGCTTCTCGTAAACAAACATTCTTCCAACCACGCATAACTACACACGCATAGCTACATACTCCACATCCTGTATGTGTTTTGGGTATTTTCAGTTGTAGAAAAAACATTAAAATGATACCGTGCAGTGCAAATAAGAGAGAAATATTTTTTGTTGGCTGGTAGGCATAGTTTCCGCCAAACATGCACTTTGCTGAAATGGTACACAGGAGAAGAGAAAGCAGTTGTCCAAAATGTAGTGTTAAACTATACATTGTTTAATTTGAGCTGGTGGTTACCGGTGGCCCCCATCAGCACTCACTTTCGGGGAACGTGCACTTATTTTTCTTCACCAAACATTGACCAAGAGCAAGAGGAGGAAAAGCAAACGCAGGGGAAAGGAGGAGGGAGAGAAAGATGGGAAAAAACATCACAAAGGGAGAAAGCAGGAACCTTCGAGAGATAAAGGTATAGCATGTCCGGTAGTGGATTAAAGAGGCATAAAGTGGATTTAAGACTAACCATTTGGCGCACCCACATTTAATAGCACTGGCCCTCATTCTTTTACAAACAAAGCACTAGCTGCACACTGTATGCCCTGTCTGTCAGAAACCTTTGCAATGCAGAAAATAGATCTAAGTTAATGTTCGGCGTGTTTGGAGCTGTCCGCCTGAGCAGTGATCTTCTAGGCTGCTTTTCCCACGCTCTGTACTTTTCCGGAAGTTTGAACCATAAATGTTGGCAATTTTCTTGTTTTGACCGGCTCATTTGATAGCTATGTAAACTTGAAGTTCAGTGAAGCCGAGTAATAGCTGGAGTTGCTCCCTCTGTTCTGTCAGTTTATCGCACTCAAGCCCTTCTCCTTCCAGCCCGTGTGATCCCAGCCAGAACGTGACCTTTGATAAGAATCTTAAATGACGCTGGGACGTCCATCTTCCAAGGCCGGGACTCTGAGGGCCCCGAGAGCGCGCCACTGAGCGCTGCTTATCTCAAGTCCCCGCTCTTCACACGGCTCGCCCCTGAGGGGCCGCCAAAAGGTGAACTCCGATGCGTGATCTCAAGGCGCGGGCGTCAGCTTCCCTGACACAGTGACAGAGGGAGTCAGGACACGATTTCTCCCCCTCTCATCGCCCCCAGTCAGTCAAAATAAGATAATTGCGCCAGGGCCTCTTCAGTTTGTAATCCACATCATCTGATGTTTTATGGAAAGCAGCAATTTATATTGAAGATATGGATGCCGCATAGCAACAAAATAAAGCATTTAAGAATGCAAGAGAATTGACACTGTATAGTATTTTGCAGATGGACTAGGTATGTAGTTAGTTTAGGCAATTTGTTGTTTAGTTTTGTGGTAGTTTAAATTCTGAGTTTGTTACACGTGGAGCCCGGCCTGACTCCAGGATCCTTGTTCTAGAAGGGCCTAGAAGAAGCAGGAGAGTGAGCCCTGAAGGTGAATGGTAGCGGCCAAAAAATACAAATCGTTGTTTCGTCGATCCAATATTTTAGTTGTTGATATATGTCCAACCATGACATTTTTAACACAATAACCTCCACCGAATGAGCAACATACTTGGCATTCTCTGTTGCAAAAATTACTGTACCAGGACTTCAGGCTTTGGTGATGGGGACATCTTGTCAGAACGCCAAGATGCAGAAAGCGTGCAGCATGCTTATGGTCCTGCGCAGCAGTAGCAACATCCCTGCTGCCATACAGGGATCTTATGCTGCTTTTCATTTATTTATCTTTTTTTATTTTTTATTTTGGCCGCTTACCAACTCATTGAAGTTTAGAAATGTGATGCAGTAAGCCCTATTTCGCACACCCTTACCTAACACTATAATAATACAGTTTGCTGCAAATATATATTTTTTCTAATCACATTTTTTGTTGAAAAACCCGTGTCTTGGTTCTGACTCAAGTGTAGAAGACCACTAAATTTTGCTATTTAGCGTTAGCCACACACTCGCCATAACTCCCGTCACCCGCCATGCTCAAAACACCAGTTTCCAAACAGAACAAAAACAAAGAGAAGACCAGACTGATCAAGAGAACAACATGGCGGGCGGTGTACGTTATGTATAACTGCCGAACTTCAGTGATTCCTTCGCATTTGAGCCTGAGCTATATCTTTGTTTTTAACTGTGTCTTTTTCATTGAATATAAGTGGAATTCAAACTCCATTTTGGCTAACCTTTTGAAATATTTGATTAAAGTTTGCCAAATTTCGGATACTGTCTTGTGATGTACATGTAGTTAAACAAAGTTAAGATAACCTTAGTCAAGGATTTCATAGTTTATAGAATGAAGACACATTTTCTAAATATATATGTTCATGAGTTTTTCATTATTTGTTCATTTAAACAGTTGGTAACTTTTGTGATAAGGCTGCAGAAGGAAAATGTAACGTCTTTGCAAGATGTACATATAGTTATTACGACTATGGGAATAATGCAAGCAATTATATATGGTTTCATGTTCAAAATATTCTTTACATTGTAGTTTTTAAGTTCTTGTAATGAGTAATCATTTTATCATCATCTTTTTGGTACATTGTTACCAGTTACCTTTACTTTCTTTACTCACTTAACCAAGTGCATTATGGTCCTCCAAGTTTTTTTTTAAATTACTTTGTACAGCCCCTCCCTTTACATTCCACTTTGTCAACTGCCATACATCAGTCCATATTGCAGGTGCATGCCTCGATGGCTGGTGGTGATGGGCTGCCCATCATCATGCTCTCGCTCTCTGCTGGGGAACCTCAATATTGCCTTTAGTTGGTTACCATCTCACTCCTAGTATTTCTTTGTGACGGTGCAACTCCACGTGCTCTCTAGGCCACAGCCTAATAAGTACTTTTAGTTATTGGCTTACCCTAATATCCACAGTCTATGGAGATTTTACAATATGTCCACACTCTATGGAGATTTTTACTATATGTCCACACTCTGGAGATTTTCCAGTTGCACTAAGTGGAAACCATATCTTGCTGATAAATCTCTGGGCATAAGCAAATGCCTTCTACCCCATCCTGTGTTCCGCCAGGCTTATGTCTTTCTCCATCTTGCTTTGAGGCTTCCAGCAACATTTCTAGCATTTCCATCAGCCCATTAATGCAAGACGTAATAGCGTGCTTGAGCAGCTAGTATTTAGAGGTGTGGGTGTTTTGTAGCCTGTTTGGTTTGTAATTGTGTAACGGGTGATTAAAGTGTAGTAACTGAACTGAGCATAAAATAAACTTTAATTATTCAGGAAAACAATATTGTGGTGACGTATTCAAAGCAAAAATGGAAACATGCAACACCATACATAGTCCTACTTAGCTACTCATTTTACATACACATTTTAACAGTTAATAGTCAATGGGTGCCAACTTTGAGCCGTAAAACATGTCTTAACTGTACTAAAATACTTCTGTTAAAGTGCTTTTAAAAAAAAAAACTATTTCTATGCAAAATGTGTATCTAATTGTGAATCATATTCACTTGCAAGATACACCTTCCTGCATAATATAGAAATAATGAATGGCCTTTTATATACTGTTATAATGCTTTTCTTTTTAAAAAGAACTTCAACTTGTTTAACTACTTTTTAGATTTTGTTTGTGTTGTTGCCTGCTGCAGATATAACTTTAACACCCATTAAAACATTTGTTTTTTATCTTAAAAAAATGTATAACCATTTATTTTTTATGTGGTTCCTGCGACCACATAATTTGCCAATTTGGAGCACTGTAAACCACAAATGTTCCTATTAGTTGACTACGCTACACACGTTTTACCAACCTCAGAAGGATAACATCCTGTGATGAACTTGCTGGTTATCAAATAGATGTCCTGCAGGTAACACTTAGGTTCCTGAGTAAAGCATCAGTCTGTCACAAGTAGCCATCTACATAGACATGAATGTAATGCGAAGTAATGAAACGATGCTCGTTCTTTAACCCAGCATTTTAGCAGCATTTTTTGTTGTTGAATTTAACATCAGTTTATTTTTTAACTAGTGCTGCAGGTTAGGAATGGCATCCCAGCAGAAGGAAAATACACATATGGAGTGTTTCATTTTCCAGAGCCCCCGTGTACATGGAGTGCAGCCCCACCTTAGTTTCAAATTGAGGTCCAACATGAGTTTGAAAAAAATCTCTCCCCGGAACTTTGAGAATAGCAAGTTTTCATTTGTTGATTGACAAAATGATTGTCAGACCCTTGCAGGATGCAATTTAGTTAGCACAGATGACACTGTGTGTGAAAGTTGCATTTAATTTTCCTTAGTACCTCTTTGTCAGTGTTTTGTATGAATTGAGTTCTATTAATTAAATCGCTGTGCCACTCAGTTAATGCAAAATAGTAGTCCTACCTCTGTGTTTGTGGAATGTAATTATGTTTTCAAATTCTTGTCACGCAGGTCCTTGGAGGAGCCACAGAAATGGTAACTCCTCTTTAAGAACCAGCACTCCCATGCCTACTGCGGCTTGGCTCAGAGTGTTGGATTCCCCCCCTCACCCACCCGATCTCTCTCCACTCCTATGAGTGTGGGAGAACTCTGGTGGGATCTAAGTGTAAGATACCGAGTTAGGGGAGCCAGGACCCACCTGGGTCATTAACATTAACCACCTTGCATTGACATGAGATATATAAGGGCTAGGAAAGGGCACGGGTGCTGGAGACAGATTATAAATGGACAGCTCGCTGCCTCATGGGGAGGAGAACCCTGACCCGGTGGTGCAGCCCCTCTGCCCATGCAGAAGTCGGAGGTGGACTCTTCAGTCTCACTTAGCCAGATCTGGACGCTGTCAATAAATCCCAAGAGGTTCTAGAGTACAAAATAGACAGTGACCATAGACATACGGGTGCTGCGAGATGACCACTGAAAATTGGTCTCCAGGGTCAAGCAAAATTAAAGCATTATAGGTGAACTCCACCTGGCTATGGTGATGCTACAAGGACAGGTGAAGTAGCTCACACTTACCGTTGAAATACTTGACAGATGTGCAAAAGGGTGTAGCCGCAACGATATTAGAGTAGTGGAGCTGCCTGAGAAGATGGAAGAGACTGACATGGTGGTCTTCTTTGAGGGTTGGATGTCAAGTGAAATGTCACCCTTGTAGGTATCTAACTTTTTTGCCTTGGAAAGGGCGCATAGAGTACCTGCTAGATCTCTGCTGCCAGGAGTGCAACTGCGGGCGCTCCTTGCGCGCCTCCTGCATTACTGAGATAGAGACTTAATCATGCAGCGCTCCCCAAATGTGGATCACTTTTAGATTGAAAACATCTCATCTTAGTGGCTATCTTTTGCCTATACCCTGGAAGTACAGCGAAGATGAACCTCTATTTTGGAGGTCAAAAAAGCACAGAGGGATGTGGGCCTACAGTATGTGCTTCTATTCCCTGCCGGCTCAGGGTTATAGTAAATGACCACACCTTGTTCTTTGAGCCTCCTGAAGGTGCCTGGGAGTGGCTGAAGAAACATAGGACTGGAAAGGACACCTACAACTGACGCAGGTACCTGCTTCCAAAATGCTGATGACGGAGATGCTGAGATACAGCTGGCAACCACAGACCAACCGAGGACCAGATAATTTGAGGGCGGAGGTGCTGGCAACAGCAGATTCATTCAGTATTGTGTCACAGAGTACCCTCAGCAAAGTGAGTTCAGAAGTGAACCCTGTTAGCGCAGAGTCAGAAGTAATGTAATTGGGGGGGACAGGCTCCGACTCCTCAGCATATTACTCCATGGCGGGAGGATTAATCGTAAAGTATCTTATATATGCACAGGCTGCGTGTGGCAGGAGAGTGGTTTTACTAGAAGCGTCCACTGGGTACAATGCTGTGCTTAAGCTTGAAGCGAATTAATACTGGGTGTCAGTGTTGGGATCCACTGATCTCTATACCTTAATTAGATCATATGATGGATCGGAGGGGAGGCCTGATGGAGGAACTGGGAGCTTTTCTGGGCCGCACACCCTCCTTCCTCCCTCGGCTCATAACCATAGGAGTCTCTGTTGTAGTTTTGTATTAGTTCTTCTTTCCTCCATTATTCATTGCAAATGTTTGTTGTGGACGGGTGGCTGCTTCAGTTCCTATGTGGCGAGTGGGAATTAGGGTTTGATACAAGATGCCTTCTCTCGTGGATCACAACACACGTACAGCATACCACGCATCAGAGTATCACCAAGCAAGTGGAGTCTTTTGCTCAATAAGAGTACACTGACTAGACCACCATAATGCTGACAAGTATAATTGAATATTCGTTCTTTACTTGGAATGTGAGAGGTATGAGCGCCACGTGGAAGCTGTATAAAATATTAACATATCTGAGGTGCAGAGGTTTGGACATTGTATTTCTCCTAGAGGTGAGATAGCTAGTTTATATATGTGATGGAGGGAAGGTTTTCCCTCGTATGCTAGGGGAGAGCTGGTGTGGGTTAGGCTAGGTGTCCACGTCAAACCCATTACATTACATGCTAGTACAGAATGCATGCACGGTTAAATGGTGTTCCCATACTAATGGGTAGCATCTGTGCCCCAAATGTGGGTGAGACATGGTTCGAGTCCTTTGCCCTGTTGCATTTACTTGACGTGGGGCTGCCCATGGTGCTGGGAAGGTATTACAAAGGTGTGGAAAATATAACCCTCAATAGATCGACTCCTCCGTTGGTTGATGTTCCCATTGTGAAACTTGCTTTAGATTTCCGAGAATGGGTGGGGAATTGGGATCTTGTGGAACTTTTGAAATTAAGGAATGGGTGCAGATGAGGAATCTTTTTTACTTCCCAGTCCATGATTTGCATGTATGGTTGGACAGAATGACGTGCACCATCAGATTCAATGACAGTGTCACTCACATGGAATACTTAGACCGCACAGTGTCGGACCATAACCTCTTTCTCATGAAGGTTACATGAGGCCAACAAGTGGCTTCTATCCCTACCTGGAGACTCTGGACCTCCCATATAGATGAACCACCATTCATAACCCCATTGGGTGACACAATTGAAAAATACTTCCAATTTAACCTAAGTACACCCTAACACATCAGTACCGAATGTGAAGTTTTTAAGGTAGTGGTGCATAGATTTTGCTTTGGACAGATTGTTGGAGTTAGGAAGTCACTGGAGAATGAACGGACTGAGCTTAGAGAATATCCATGCTCCGGAGAGAGACCTCCCGAGTGACCCCTTGTTCAGATCTATATTTGTAATAGAGAGGGAAAAGCATGCAAGTATTTGAAAGGCTGAAGGCTCTGACATACTCAGAATACTTGAACACTAGACATGCAGAGGTTGGTAGAGGAGAGGATTGCTGGTCTGGCTGATACAGCCTGATGAAAGGAGTTGCCCATTCATCTGGATTAGGATTATGGGGGAGCTAGTGCTCTCTTAGAGTGACAACATTAGGTGTTTTGCCAACATTATCAGGAGTTGTATGAAGAGGAACCCAGGTGTCGGGGGAAGAGATGGAAGGCTTTTAAGATAGAGCACCGTTAGCCTGGTTGGAGGTACAGGTACTGGAAATGCTAGGTAAACGTTTCACAGAAATAGCAATTAAACAGGCCAGTAAAGAGCTGGCATGTGGCAAAACACTTGGGGTGAATGGGCTACTGGCAGAATTCTACCACTCCTACATGACTCACCTGGCGCTGCAGTTCGCTGCCATGTATGAGTAGTGTGGCTCCTTACCAGATACCACTAGAGGAGCCTTGATAGTTGTGTTCGTTGCCTCAGAGTGATACAATGGATGTGGCAGAATACAGACTCTTGTCCATATTAAATGTAGACTACAAAACCCTCATTAAGGTACTAGCCAACTGCCTATAACCACACCTAATGGTCCACTATTGTTAAAATGGCTTTATTCCCCAACGTAAAACCTCATCCAACAAAAGGCGACTGTTTAGGATTCTGGACTAAGCCCCTGCACAGCATCAATTTACTGCACTAGTAATGTCTGTAGACCTACACAAAGCTTTTGATACGCTACACTGGGGGCACTTGAGAGGGATAATGAGGCGTATGAACCTAAGCCCATGATGGGATATTTGGGTCACCCTGTTGTACTTAGATGCCCGAAAAGGGATTGGTCCAGGCGATACATAGCCAAGGCATTTGAAGTGCACAGTGGACCGCACCAGGTATGTCTTTTCTCTCCATTGCTCTGTGTGCTGGTGGTAGAACCATTTGCCAGCATGTTAAGGATGGAAGGAAGAGGGCGGGGATTCCTCTGTGGGATGCTGAGCATGTGATTTTGCTGTATGTGGATGATTTGCTGTGGTATCTTTGGAATGCAGAGGCAGGGTTCCCCTGGAGAGTTGGGATTGTGAAAGATCCGGGGAGGGTTCCCACTGTGCACTAACTAGCGTAAGACTTGTGCCTTCCCAGTGTCCTCTGAGTTTCGTAGTCCCCCATGGGTGGCCCTGCAGTTTGGCTTTATATGGGAGCCCTGGGTCTTTGAATATCTGGAATCAAAGTATATCACTGTAATATGGGCATTAGAGGAGCACTGGGGTATTTCTTTAGAGTTCTAAAGGCTTCAGCACTCAATAAAATTACGAGTAATGGCCAGAATTGCCAAAAATGGAGATCCTACTAATATGCTGTACTATTGTGTGAACTTATCGCTGTGGATACCCCAAAGGTGGTTTAGAGAGCTGAACACCCTTCTGTGGGACTTGATTTGAGATTGGGGGAGGCATCTGGTCTTGAAGGATACACAGAGGCTCCGAGCGGAGATGGAAGGTCTAGGAGACCCAGAATGTGAGACTTGCATCCTGTTGATCTATCTTTAGTGACTGGCCAGAGGCTATCTGGGCTCAGCATGAGAGAAATAGGGGAAATGTGTGACCCACACCATAGTGAGTGGGGGGCCCTGTGGTTGCACTGGTGCTGGCAGTGCGGCTGAAGATGATGCGACAGCCAGCCGTGCTTACCCCTGTGCTCAACTGCTGAGAGACAGTGATCACCAAGACCCAGACACGTTTGCTGTATGCACCCTCTTTGCCTCTGATAGGCCTGCCCTTTCCAGGACAGGGGTAACTTATGGAAAGGAGGCTGGGAGAATGGACTAGAGTTGGGATTAAGACTGTAGGTGATTGCCGCTAAAAGAGAGTGTTTTGCTCTCTTGGTGCCATCGTTGAAGAATACCGTTTGTCCCGGACGCAATTTTTGAGGTACACCTTGCTCACTACAGCAGCCATTGGAATCGAGCGCTGCAGTGCTGCAAACACACACATCCTTACAGACTCTGGTGACTTTTGGTACTGGATGCAGGGTAGTTTCTTCGCTATACAAAACACATGTCAATAACATTGGACTATCGGTTTACATTGCGAGCCAGGTGGAAAGGGACACTGGGCAGAGAATTCAGGGATAAGATTTTGGAGCAAATTCATAATCTCTCCAGGAATACCCCCTATGAATATATGTAGTTCAGTTACCTGCACACCACATACCGCACTCCTTATGAATTAAATGTCATGGTGCAGATAAACACCATGCACTGCCCTAGCTGCCCTTTACTTGATGCCGACTTTACACATATGTTATGGGCTACCCTTGTACATAGCACAGTTGCAGACTAGGGTTGTGACTGAAATTGAGCATACAAAAAAAGTGAATTGCTGACCATGGCAAAAAGCCTACTGGGATTTTATTAGTGCCGAAAGGAGCAGAAAGTGGGCAATTGATTTTCAGACTTGGCCCTAGTCATTAGAAGCTGAGACAGAGCAACACAGGAGATCCCAGAAGGGCCACCACATAGCAAGTGGAGAAGAGCAGTAGAAAGATGGGCCATAGCTTAGCAGTGTGTGCTGCTGTACGAGCTGAGGAGCGGAGAGGCGTCAGTAAAATAGCCATAGCAGACCTGTGCATGGACGTGGTAACATCTTTCCTGGTTGTGGGGGAAGAAGCAGCGTCCCAGGAGGAGCAGTGTCTTGCGATGGAGGACATCCAACCAGGATATTGGTCTTGGAAACCTGTAACTCACATACAATAATTGAATGTAGATCGTTTTTTTATACCTCAAAATAATTTACTACATGGACTTGGGAAGTCTGGAATTGGATGCTGTTGGGTAATGACTGTTGCAAGTGGGATAAAGGCTGAGTGAGATATTATTTGACTGTGTGTAATGAAGCTGTACCATGTACAGACCCATTTATGCATCTTTAAATGACTATAGACATGGAAATGCTCATGTATATTATTTCCTCAAAAATAATGCTCGTGGAAAAAATAATAAAACTATTTAAACTATTACATTTAGAGTGACCACAGACACCCACTGTTGGCATGTACAGAATCCTCTCAATGCACGAGAAAGGAAAGAAAAGCAATGATTAATTTGCCCCACAGTTAAGACTATACAGTTTTTATGTGAGTGTTTTTTTTTATTAAACTATTTTTGCTTTGCATGCAGGAGCGAATAAGCTGCTTGTCTGGGACGCCTGATGTTGATTCTTTTGCCCCCACAGAAGCCCGCAGCATCCTGAGAGGGAAGTTGGTTGCCTTGTGCAGGCTCGCCGAGGACTGACGTGCCCCTTTCATGTTTGGGAACTGAAGCAGAGCCGAGCCTCTCGCTGGGAGCAGCTGGGGGCCGCTGCCTGTCCTCCTTCTCGGTGCTGCGGGACTAGTTCGGCTCACAAGCCCGCCTTCCTCCAGGGGCCGCGGAGGCATGTGGCGGAGCCCGTCACCCTCCCTTCCTGCGGCCCTGCCTGCGCCTCTCTAGTCTCTGAAAGCGCGCCCAGCGGCAGCGACCCGGGGCGCGTGCCAGCCTCAAGCAGCCGCCATTCTGCGCATGTCCGCCCGCCCCCTGCAGCTGGAGGTGTTCTGATTGACGCCAGTGGGCTGTGCTTTGGGTTCCTAAGGATTCTTATTTTCCTTTTCGATTATTTTCCGGGTGAAGTCAGATGACCCACTTGTAAATCGTGCCCCAACAGTTAGTTCAAGGCAATCCGAAATAGTCGCAGCTGCAATATTCATACTGTTTACTGACTAAGCTTCTTAGAGAGGAGAGAGCGATTCTTCCAGACCTATAGAAATGACACAGTTGTGCGCGTTTGTTTCGGGCAGGTTATTTTGATCCTTTAATATCTAATTTTGCTTTTGGAGGGTAATTCCACAGCACCTATAGTGGGAAGGACCTCCTCTCTCGTGATATTTTTGTTTATCTAATTCACTTTTGCTCCTCTTTATCCTAGCACACCTTACTAAATTTTCCCAAAAAGTAACAATTAATGACTTATTTTTAAAGGTTTACAAAGCCATACTTATTGTTAATGATTTATAGAGTGCATAGCTACCCAGAGGCCCTCTTGGCGCTACTTGCAGGAAATAGGAGATAGGAGGAGGAAAAAGACTGTGGCTCGTTGGAAAGCTTAAGGATCAAAGTTGTCCTGCGCTTCCTGGTGGACTGTGAAAGATCAGTAAAGGATCTTAGGATCACCAACAGCGCCTTCAGTCGGGTATAAGAAGGTGGAAAATTAGTTGGCATCTCCTTTTTTAAATAACTTATTATAAATACAGATCTTAAAGCTATAAAGCTAGGTCATGGACCAACCCCCAAAGAACAATGAAGGCAGAGGAGGGTACATAGCCCCTAAGTAGAAAGACCGCTGTACCAATGCGGGCCTAGATCGTAAAGATGGGGTTTGATAAGTCTGACAGTTGTTCCTGTAGCTTATCTCTACCTTAGGAGTAGGTTTCAGACTTAAATGGTGCCCAAAAAAAAGGCCAGGAGTACTTCTGTAAATCTGCTGGGAAACTAGTAACAATGTAGAAATGTGCGTTTCTACATTTAACATTGTTCAGCATTAAGAAACTTCTCTAGTCTCACCCCTCTGACATTTGTAGATGTTGCACTACATTTTTCGTCCCGGTTAGGCACTTCCTCCTACAT
This sequence comes from Pleurodeles waltl, assembly GCF_031143425.1. Classification (NCBI taxonomy): domain Eukaryota; kingdom Metazoa; phylum Chordata; class Amphibia; order Caudata; family Salamandridae; genus Pleurodeles; species Pleurodeles waltl. The sequence continues at coordinate 1,085,355,427 of NC_090439.1, read as the reverse complement.
TTCAAAGTAGTAGATTTGCATCAATTTCCAGGGCGGAACATCGCCTGCAACTTCATACAGTACTGGCAGATTTCCACTATCGCAAGTACATTTTACAATCATAAAATTCCACATATCTCGAGTCTGTGACTCAGGATGTGGAATTTATTATTACAGTTTCATTATGAGTCTGTACCTAAGTAAAATGTACAAAAACGTTTGTAAATCAGGCAAGAAGTTGCCTTTTATCCCACCTCTACAAACCTCAGAGAATCTTTAGGGCAAAAAATGACTCCTCACCCTCTCAAACTTTACTGATCTCCAAATAATAATGAACACTTATCGTCTCATGCATTTTCTTATTTCAATTACATTAGATACATTTCAAGAGTATTATATAGGTGCTCCACAGGTCATTCACAGACAGGAAAGCTACATGCGCTGACTTTTCTGCAGCGTAGGTTTACAAACCTATTTAGAAAGAGTCAGCATTACTTGCAACCACGTGCTTAGAGTAGCATTTCTGAAGTGTGAAGCAGACATTTCTGTAGTGTAAGAGAAAGAACGTGGATGCTCAAAAAGAGCTAAGGCGACCTGGGAAAAGAGAGGATAAAAGTAAATGATAAATGCATACAAAATATACCTGTTGGGATGGAAAGACCTCTTCCTGGTACTCGCTAGCTGTGCTCCCCTGAACTTTTTTCCTGTTGAATCTGTTGTTTTTCCTTCAGTAAGGTTGGCAATCATGTGAGTCTTCTTTTAGCATCCTTTTAACAGCCTGTGAGGTTCCACAGCTAGGTAGTGAGGTTGTGGCCTTTAAAGTTGCTGCAGTTCCTCTGCCATAGTGTGTGACCTACCTCCCTTCCTGTAGACATCTTTTGCTTTATGGAATCTGCATGCTCAGGTACGCATTGGTCATGCCCCTTTTGGATTGGAGGAGCCATCCAGATTCCCACTTGATCCCTTTGATCACAACTGATATTATGCTCTGAATTTCACAATGAATACTTGATTTCAGTGTCAATCTGGCCACCAAAGAAGTACATAAAAGTGTAGTAGAGAAGAGCTGCATTCCAGGAGTAGTCTTGCTGACTGCTTCTAGACTAGGAGTAATCATGGGGCAAAACCTGTTTGGAGGGCTGCTATCGACCTGCAATAACGGAGCCCTTCCTACATGTGGAAGGAGAGGTCTGATTGCACCTTTTAGGAGTAAAGTTGCCAGCCAGCGCCCAGACCTGCGTATATTGTAAATACCAATGTGAGTCGTATTTGAACAACGCTGCTCTGGAAATGGAAAGTCTTCAGAGGTGCTGTCCAAGAATTCATCAGTGGATCACCATCAGAGCGTAGGTGATGACTTGTCATCTGTCTCAAAAGCCTACTTCATCCCTGACAACACATGTGCTCCAGGAAGCCCGTGTGTGCTGTCCAGTTGCCTACAGAGGTCCTGAGCATAACCTCGACTTCACACTCTAGTTTGACGTTTCAGAGAGATAGCTGGAGCGGTTGCCCTGAGTATGGAACCATTGATCGCCTTGTTCTAGCTCAAGCAGACTTGGAATTATACACATTTAAAGGTCCATACAATACCCCAGAAGGTTAACCAATTTGTAGTCCAGTAGTAATGTGACCACAAGAAAACAGTGGCAATCAAATCCATCTTTACAGTTGGAGGATAATAATCTCCATCTGTCATGAGACCCTAGTAGCCAGTTTCTCACAGTAACATATCAGACTGGTCAAGCAGACAACCCCTGTCACTTGGAACTCGAGAAAATGAAGATTTATAGGTAGCATTTCTTAATTTAACTCCTAAATCTGAGTATGGAGCCACTGACCTGTTGCTTTCATCAATGGTTCTCCTACAGGAAAGAATTGTACAAAAACATTGGTGCAAAAGACAATTTACAGAAATGCAGAAGGCATTTGCCAAGTACGTGTGAATTTCCTTTCTCTGTTGAACAACTGAGACTTTATGGCCCAGTTTTTTGCTTGTAATTGTAAATGTAGTATTTCTAAAGCACGTATAACTAAAAGGCATCTAAGTGCTAAGCTGCGTGAGGCTAAGTGATGGGTAGGCACAGAACAGAGAGAACCACAATGATCCACTAACTCATCGGAAATTCTAATTTGAAAATAACCAGGTTTTGACCTGCCTATGGAATATCAGGTACGTCTTTAAAATCCTGATAAATTCTGGAAAGGAAAGCCACAACTTGTCTGCCGCCACTTAAAAGGCCCGTTCCCCCCCACCTAACCTTCCTGTACCTAGGAACAACCACCTTCCACTGACCTGCCGATCTCAAATTCCTCGTAGGGGCATACCAATTGAAAGCCATCCTAAGGTAGGATGACCCCAGATAATGGAGAGCCTTGTAAGCTAAGCAAAAGGCTTTAAAAACCACCCGTCTCTGAACTGGTAACCAGTGTAGGGATCTCAGACTCTCCCTGACAGACTGATGTTTAAGTAATCCCAGGGCCCAGCGAGTGATCGTATTTTGGATGGTTTGACGCTAGTTTAGGGAGACATGGTTAACATTTAAATACAGGGCATTACAGTAGTCCAAGCGAGAGATGATGAGCGCAGTGACCATTGACACCATAAGCTCTTTTGGGAGAAACAACATGATCTTCTTCAAGGTCCTGATGATCCAGAAGCAGGAGTTCACACCAAGGTTTTTTGGCCGTAGCCGCTGGGTTAGGTACTATGCCACACATTTCTGGCCACCAGCAGCTGTTCCAAATGGAGTTGCATCTTCTGAAGATCAAGATCTGTTATCTTACCATTCCTTTTAAGCCAGTTCTCTCTCATCCGCCTGCTGATCTCCAACATGCAAGCCCTGAACCTGTCGACCATCTCTTCCAGTCATCAGATGTGGGAAGTGATCTGGGTGTCATCCGCATTGGATGATACCAGAAAACCAAATTACCGCACCAGCTTCGCCAAGGGGGCAAAGTATAAATTAAATAGGGTCAGGCTTAAGTTGGAAAGGAGTGGCTCTGAAGTCCCCACAGCTAACCGTGAGTGTCCTGCCTCACAGGAAGGAAACAGATTGAGTGCCTTGTCCTTCAACGAAACCTGACCCTGCTTTTGCACCAACAAGGCTGGAGATATGGTGTCAAAGGCAGCCGACAGGTCTAGCAGCCTAAAAATGGCTGCACCCCCCCGGTCGACTTGCCTTCAAATGGAATCAGCAGTCGCTATGAGTGACGATTCAGTACTGTGATTCCTCCTGAACCCGCTTTGAGAGGGTCCAGGAGTTCTTGATCCAGGAGAAACTAGGCTTGCTTTCTTGCCCCTTCCCCAAAGCTAAGGTCTTAGACAAACCAGAACCCTCACTCGTTCTCTAAGAATGGATGAAAGACTCTTTTGTATCCCAGTTTGATAAATGTCCCTTTCCCAGTATGGCAGTCAATTTCTGACATATTGTAGTACGACAATTTCCACAGTCCCGTGTGATGGTTAAATAGGACATCCTTTTGTGCCATGGCGGTCATCATTTCTACAAAGGCTTTTTAATGTTGCTTGCTCCGTTATATTCAGTAGTACTATGCTGCTGATGCATCTTCACCTAGCCTACATATTAATAGTGTTATCTCGGTTTCTAGCTTAACACGATCACTGCGATCAAGCTGCAGTCTCATGCAAACACCCATCTCCAGTCTCACTGACGAAGTGCTTATCTTCAGGATTCATAGTGGAGCTACATGTCTTTTTATCCCCATTCTGAAACTGGTAATGGAATAGCCTATGAGCTGTAACAGTCGGCCATTGACAAAGCCACGGTCTCTCATTTAAAGTGCTGCGTCACGCAAACAGAGACATGAACAAATGCTGTTGCGTGTGTTATAAGATTAAAGACATTTTTGCTGCAGTAATACTTGGCAGGATCCACCTACTGATGGGGAAGCTGCAGTCGACCTAACCAACCACTAGAGTGGAAAGAATCTCGCTGGCAGCCCACATCCTCTCTTCCTGCACTTCCAGTGCCCCCCACTCGGGGCATTATGCCTCCAGTCGAGGTCTCTTGCACCTTCCCCCTTTTCTCATTGCGTGCGAGCTTAAGGTTCAGGTGCCGGTTCCTAGGAGGTAGGTGATGATGTTTATACTGTGGCTGACCACCACGGTCTGGAAGAGTGGCGATGTGAGCAGGACACCTCGATGACGAAGGTGTCACGATAGGGAGCTGTTGGCTCCCTGCACACCGCAGCTCGTGGCACCCACAGCAGCCTTGCTTGTGGCCTTCATCGACTGACTGCTTCAGGACCCACACTCCTCCTAATGAAAGAGAAAAGGAAGGCCGATTTTGCTTCTTTGTTGCGATGGGCTCCTTGGATACAGTGTGGGTCATGGAAACCTAGAATGGGCATTGTTACTGTGGCAAATATCAGAAAAATAAAGCTGCATAAGTGTGTCACGTGTGCTGTTGGAAAGTGGTGTCCATAAGAAAACAGACAAAAAGGTGTTACTTTTTTGTCAAAGACTGAAAACCCATGCAAGATCCCATTTGCAAGAAGCACACGTTCAAACTAGGTGCCTTATTTAATGCAGTCAGTATGTGCCTGTCAGTGACTCCTTCCTGTGTTACTGATGCTCAGAGGTTAAGGGTGGAGGCTCTAGCATTAGCATGGATTGGGGTAACAGTAGTTCGGGTGCTGCTGTTCAGTCTTGACGTGGTTGAGGTCTCTTCCCAGGAACCGCTCCTTGCACACCCAGTCACTGCCACCATGGTCTTGTAGAAGTTGAGGCTTTAGCACAAACCCCGTACTGACACAAAGAGTGATGCTTGCTACATAAAAAAGATGATGGGTGAAGAAACTTACTTTCCTGCTCGAGCTTGACTCTTCCTCGCATAGACGTCTGACTTTGAGGCAAGATAATGTTAATTCACATGACTTGGAGTTTAACCACTGTTCTGTGTCCTGACCCGAAAAGTGAATACAGTGTCCAGCAAGCAGTAGCTGAAGTAGGCTTGACCCTGAGCCCCTCTTGGTTTATTATACAGTGGTTTTTATGTATTTTTTTAGTTTGTGCCAATCAGTCTAGCAGACAGCTACGGCTATTTTTTGCGGCAGACCTGAAAACTGGATCTTCTCGAAATGATTCAGATGCCCGAAGAACAAGATGGTATTTTAGGACTATAGAGAAGTCATTCCATTCAATTATTTTTATACAGGAGCTCTTGATAGTGGAAAATAGGTTGCATCGCTGACACCTCTGACTGCTTCTCAGAGGCTTAGCTGCCAATTGCTGCCAATTCATGGTTTGATCTAGGTGAGGTCTGCTGCTGATCTGGATCATTAGTACCTCTGACAGTTCTCACTGACCGCAGATAGGGAACCATACCCATTTCCATTTCAGTCCTCTTCTTGTAGGTTTGGTTTGAAGTATCTGAGGGGCAGCAAGATAGATGATGTGTTGTAGTTTCCGTCGAATGGAGGGCAGCTTTCTTCCATAACATTAGTTGTCAAATTATTGCCTGTAGGACATTTGAGAGGTCTGAAATAGTGTCCTAAAAAGATGCTCGATTTGAGGAGTTTTGCTAAGTTTCCGGGTGTGATTGTCAACAATGTAAGATTCTGTGGAACCTGGCAAGTGTGCAGATGCTAGAAGTACATCCCTAGCATCTGGGGGTATCGTCAGTTTCAGCAAAGATAGGTACAGTGAGTAAAAACAAGCTGTGGAGATCCATATTGGACAACCAAAGAACAACACCTGAAGCATAACATTCCGCCCCATTTCTACAGTGAAATCATTCGAAAACGACTTGTTCAGATGTAAATAAAATAGAGCACTTTCCAACCTACCTCCACATTTAATGGATTCCCCCGTGTCCATGCAGTGGAAATGGCAGGTTGCAGGCCACAGGAGAGAAGGCTTCTTCGCCACGCAGCACAGTACATGCAAAGTCTGACGCAGAGCAGTCTGAACATGACAAACGAGGTGTCTCCATAGCCAACTGTTTGGGCGGCCAATCTATCACACCTGGACAGCTTCTTGTTTTTTGACAAGAACGAGCAAACAAACATAAATAATTGGAACAATAAAGAAGACGAGCTTTAAATGTTCTGTCAAAGCCCTTGGAAAGGTTGGCGTGTAAAAACTTGAAGAGTAATGGCCACAGAACCGTACATAAGAGGACTTCTAAACCACTTGAGGACTCTGTGCGCGTAGCTCCTGTCTGCCGAACGCCTACTTCCAAGCCAAGCTCCTACAAACCCGATGAACTGGTTTATCCTTCGCCATGAGCAGGCAATAGGAGCCCTGCATGCAACACTACATGTATATAGTCCTCTTTTCACATCAAAAGTACCCACAATTTTCTTCTACAGCCTCAGTTCCTGACCCATAAAACACCACGGTTTCTGCTAATCAACCAGTAAAAGAAGTATCAGTTGCTATAAAAATCACCACCTCTCAATCGAATTCACAGCAGTCAACTAATTTTCCATCAAAAGCTTCAGACTGCCAGTTAATTGTGCCCTTGTACTCACACATCTTAAGAAAACTTTTTTTCCTAATCGTTATAACATCCACAGCCAAGCTGAAAGGCATCGTGGCAGTCCCAGACCTGCTAAACTGGGGCACAAACACCTATGCGTGACATTCTCTGTGTCAGTGTGGTCCTCGAAGTCACTTGGCTAGAAAAGGGATTGGCTGGCAACTGAAGAAATGTCTTTTTGTTGGCACAGAAAATCAGCAGTGATTGTGGGATGGAACGTTTTCTCGTTACAGAGAATGAAACTTTATTATTCACTTATAAACGTTGTGGTATAGATGAGCCTAGAATCCCATTCATAAGTTTATCACAGTAGTATCTTAGAATATTGAATCCTGGATGTCGACGGGGCAGATTTTTGTTACAACAATATTGAGGGACAAAATATCGAAAGATAATTTAAGTGCACATAGGTAGATAAGAATTTAGGGCCGGATTTAGATCTCGGCTGAGGGGTTACCACATCACAGTGGTGACGGACATCCCGTCTGCCGAAATTACATTGTTTTCTATGGTATTTAGATGGTCGCGGACGGGTTATCCTTCACTGTTGCGACAGCTTGGCCCCTCTGCCGATATCTAAATCAGGTCCTTAGTATTAATAAAATACCACATCTGCACTGCGTACATTAAAGATATATTTATCACCAAAGTACATATCCATGGAGTTAAGTATAGGAAATGTATAGATCCATACTTTTGTATATTTTGCCCCTTTATATCGTTGTAACAATTATCTGGCGAGTCAGTATTCGGGTTTCAGCATTCTCTGACTACCAATTGACGCCACAGTCTGTTTTCAGTAGTTTCCTACGAAGTGTAGGTGGTTTGCTTCTGCTCTCAGGTGTTGTGCTGTTTTTTTTTTTTTTTTTTTTAAATGTTGGTCCCTGTTTTCCAACAGCTCTGTCTTCATGTTTTGCTTTGTGAAATTGTCACCACTGTTTTATTCAACACACTGGCTGCAAGCCTTAGATGCTACAAAAGCTAATAGATTCGCAGTATCTGTCGCAGTACAACTCAGGTTATCAAGGGAGCCAAAAAGCTGAACCGGATCCATGTACACATACTGTGTAGTTGGTTATAGGTGCTAAGGCTGCACTGTTTGAACTTGGACGGTGCGGTAATGAAATCAATGCACTGTTTCAGTGTCTTTACGTGAGGTTGCAACTCATCATCATGTTTGTTAGTGGGACACCTTTAATATAGAGACTGAACTGATTGTACTAACTTTTTGATTCACTTGAAGACTGATGGACTTTGAGTACTTGGCTGGGGACTTCTGTCCTACATGTTGGATCATGAGGCTGCATACCATTGGCATAATGCATTTAGTGCTGAATTGAAGCTCGTAGGAAGTTGTACAAATAAGGCTATTTTGAGTGCTAAGAAAGTCTGCTTTACTAAGCACTGTGGGGAGGGTTCTTAAAGGAACATTAAAACCATCAAAGAACAGTATGTTGCAAAGCTATAGGTGTGGGCTTAGCAAGATGGTGTAATGACTACCATATGCATGCAATAAAACATTGTAAATGGGAAAAATAACCATGACATACAAATTTGATAGAACCCTTTCCTAGGAATGTTTCCTGGCAGGCAGGTGTATTTAAAACAGATACATAAACACTTTAAAAAAACATTTTTAAGGTCTCTTCTAAGACCGTGCATGTGCTGTCGCTTGCAAGACATATTGTTGGCTTACAGGGGGATAGACCCCACTAATAGCTGGTAAGGTTCATAGTCACTCACATTCCCTTGCTTTACTTTGGGCAGCGCTTACATTCTTTAGTTCCTCTTTGTTTGTTTGCCCCTGCCTTGGAGCTTGGCCCAGCTGCTACTTCCTTGTTGCAGGATATGTCATTCCACTGCTTGCGCTTTCAGAGGTAATTTTTTTTCTCTTAGTTAAATTGCCCCGTCGTCATTGCATACCCTACCATTGATGCTTGTCCTGCCCCCTCCTGATTTGTTGCTGCTCCGCTTCCACTCCTCCCCCTGCATTGTTGCTTCTTCTGTCCCTTTCACCCCACCCACATTGTGTTGCTTCTCTGTTCCTCTCCCCACCCTCATGCATTGTGATGCTTCTCCTGTTACCGCGTATTCTTCTCCTGTCCCTCCCATGTTGTGTTGCTTCTCCTGTGTTGTTTTGCCTCTGTGGTCCCTCCCACTCTTCTCAGTGTTCTTTTGCTTGTGTTGCCCCTTCTACTGTTCTACCGTGTTCTTTTGCTTTTCCCATCCCTCATGCATTGTGATGCTTCTCCTGTGTTACTTTGCTTCTCCCAATCTTCCTAACCTCCTCCCACATTGTGTTGCTCTCCCCTGGTGTTGTGATGCTTCTCCCGTCCTGCCTGCATTGTTCTGCTTCTCCTGTGTTGTTTTGCCTCTGCGGTCCCTCCCGCTCTTCATGTTCTTTTGCTTGTCTTGCCCCTTCTACTGTTCTACCCTGTTGTTTTGCCTCTCCCATCCCTCCTGCATTGTGTTGCTTCTCCTATGTTACTTTGCTTCTCCCAATCTTCCTAACCTCCTCCCACATTGTGTTGCTCTCCCCTGGCGTTGTGATGCTTCTCCCGTCCTGCCTGCATTGTTCTGCTCCTCCTGTGTTGTTTTGCTCCTCTCGTTCCCACCACTCATCTCCCTTGTTGTTTTGCTTCTCCCATACCTCCAACCCCCCTCCAGTGTTGTGTTGCTTCTGATGTGGTGTTTTTGCTTTTTCCGTTCCTCCCACCGTTTTCTCACATTGTACTGCTTCTCCCTTCCCTCCCGTGTTGTTTCTTATCCTGTCCCTCCTACCAACCTACCTTGTTATGTATGCATGTTGTTCTGGCCAACTATGATACTCTGACTCATTGTTTTGCGAACAGACCCATTGGTTTATAGGTCAGTTTGAAAGAAAAAAAAAATACTGGTCAAAAAAAGAAGAATCACAATTTGAGACTACTTTTTGCAGCCATTGTTTTAGTACATCTGACACTAGATTGTTTAATTTGTAGGAAATGAGTCACTGCCCTTCTCCCTACTTAACTATACAGTTGCCTACAGTAAGGGTGGTTATGTTCTGTGTATTCATCAGCTAAATTACAGTGGAGCTAAAGACATAGCAATTTCGAGAAGATGTTGGGATCTGTAAAAGGCTTGTATCCCTGTGATTAGGAATTAAAAAGAGAACACATGCTGGAAAGCTTAAAACGTTGTCATGATGAGAACTAGTGAACCAGTATTTGCCATTTCTGATTAACTTGACCGTAATACAAAAACATTATAGTCAATGTGGGCAAAAAGATGAGATTTTGTTAATTGAAAGATATGTACAAGGAATAAAGTATGGACAAAAAAAGAAAGCAGAAACCACATCATGGAAGCAATTTTCTTTTTCAATTGCATCTGTGCTCGCTTTGTGGATTTGCCACATTGCCCCATGATCTGTTCTGCAGCTGCCCCTTACGAGCACCTTGTTAGAAGTCTATTAAGAGCCCCATTACAGCAGCCCATTCTTGTTAAAAAGTGGTCATCTTAATTTCCCCAAACAAAAGCCCAGTAATTGTCTTCATGCCATAGCATATTTACTGGTCCATTACTTCAATTAATTGCCCAGCAACACGAGCTCACTAATTCCTATGATCAGTTTTTACATGCCTCATATGATCACTTAAGTACCTCAACCAGTACATTATCACTACTTGCCTCAACTATCTCTTCGGTTCTGAAATAGGATCATCACGCTAAATGGCCCTATTGAGCAGGCAGAGTTTCCTTATTGCCCAGTCAGTTCACCATCACAAAGTGCCATGTTCTAAACTGACCTGTGAGGGCAGCTCATTAGACAACTCGTGAAGACTGTCTTCAGCAAAATGCCATCAAATCATAACTTGCATTAGCGTGATTAGTTGGCCAAATCTTTCAACTTGATTCATTTTTAGGGTCGAGCGCACACTCGCTCCGTCCCCGTTGTAAACTTTTTCAGCTTGTAACCACGCCCATGTCATGCCTGTCACTTTCATTGGTTCGTGGGCTTGCCTTTTAAAATCCGCTTGATTTCATTAGTGGAAGGCATGCATACGCCGTGCCTTTTCTGGTGTTTATCCCTCCTCGAGCGCACCGGCCATCTACTGAAAATTTACAAGGCTCGATGTTTTGAGCCTGGTTTCTGCACTACTTTATCTTTTTATTTTTCACGCAGCGCGATCGCGCTGGGTATTACATAGCGTGATCGCGCATGTTTTTGTTTTCTTTCAATTTGTGTGGCAAGAAAACTCTGGTTAGGAGTTTACAACGCTTATAGCTCTAACTTGAGCAAATGCGAGACCCTTTGCATCGCAAATGCTTGTTTAAATTGCCCTCGTAAAAATGATTTAATGAATGACTCACTTGTGATCGACTCATTATTTATTGTGTCATTGAACTCTACCTATATATTGTAAGTTAACCCATTTTTAAGTGCTACCATTTCTTAAAAATGATGGAAATGTGAAGCACTCGCGTCGAGTAATTTGTCCCGGTCACACCATGTCCTCAGGTTGGGGAGACAACATTACAACTGAGGCGACAGCGTAGTGATGAGATTGGTTTGTTGTATGGAGCACGACTAACCGCAGAAGTGACCGCTTCCTGCCGCAAAAAAAAGTTTCAGTAAAATCTCTAAAAACTCGTAAAACTTGAGACTTACTGATTTTAAAGTTTGTAGACCAGTTTTTCCCAAGGTTTTCTGAACTGAACGCAAGGTGCAATAGACTACAGATGGAGCTTTAACTTTGGCTTAATAGGTGCTTTGTCAAGTCAGGTGAAACTCGTAAACAAGAATTCGTTTTTCTCTTAAGACAGCATTAATGGAAAATTCTTTCTTCCAGTAGAAATATAACATTATTCTGAGTATTAATCCTTAATAGATGTTGGCCGTTAGCGCGAGTGAAGACGCACGAACTATGAATGTGCACCAATGAGGATAGGCCATTTTATTTACCTTGCACTGAACCTTAATACATTGAAAAGTTATTGGAACAGCTTCTTGGTTTTCCATGCCACTCCTGGGTGTAGAGTGATTTTAGATAGTTGTACATGTTGGTATAGACTGATTTTAGATAGTTGGACATGTTGGTATAGACTGATTTTAGATAGTTGGACATGTTTCTCAATGTTGCTAAACTGCATCCAGTGTTTTAGGTATGACCTAGGGATAGGTTAACATTTGTACATGTCTCCTGCTTTCCAAATAAATGAATAACTAAAATAAATTCATATGCCCACACAGGGGCTTTTGGTGAGCCCTCTTTTTCCTTTTGTCTTCTTAAGTGTAATTTCACCTTTTGTTTCTGCCCTCCAAAGCATGTAGCATAGGGCAGTTGATCAGTCCGCTTTAACCATTTACTGCCTGTGAATGACAGCATTTTGCTTGTGCATGGGTAAGTTTCCAACTGAAAGTAGTCCACTTTAGTGCTAGGGCTAGAGTGCCACTCTCTGCTTTCATGTTGTCTTTTTTTTTGCGATGGATCATTCTTTGCATTTTTTTTTTGTAACCTCAATACATCGTCCTTAAACCGCTGCATTTTTCAGTTTACTCATTTTAAATTGTAATACGTGTTGCCTACTTTTGCAACAACAACAAAAATGGAGCCTTGCCTAAGACAGACCTACTGGTTTTGTCATTGATGCTTTATTTAGCAGCTGCTACATAATTGATTGTTGTTGTAAAACAATTGATAAATCTTTCTTTTCCTTCGAATTTAATTAACCGACACTTAGTTAGTTCCACGATCTTGAGCATCCATGTGTCATATTTAGTGGCAAAATGTTTTGTTTATATTCTGCACACAAGTCCCTTTCAAGGGGCGTATTGTCCTCTACTTCTCTGAGTTCCGCAGATCGAGAGCTAGGCAACTGAGCCTAGAATACTTACCGAAATGAGTCCAGTCTACAAAACAGCATGACTCCACAGTTCTGAGTTTCGGAACAGCACTCACATCCTAAGACATAGCTCGTCGATCTGTGACATCAGTGGAGAGAAAAGAGCAAGGGATGGCTCCCTGAGCACAGGCACCACGTTGGTCAACCAGCGTCAAGAGTCAAAACACATCTAAAAATAGATGCCTATGTGCATCCAACTCGGTGATCCGGGGGATCTGTGCTGAAGGAAATGTTTTTCTGCTCCTCGGAGACATGCATTTACCTGTTTTCTCTTCAAGTGCCATAAACCTGGTACAACTGTGACGCAGGTTCTAGCTGCAATATCCGACTCGTGCTCAACAAACAGAATATAGTCTGTTGGCACACGTGGGGTATCACGTTTTTTGTTATAAGGTATTCGACACCCCCCTTTTTTTAAAAGGCCATAATGATTTACTTCTCAAATATAAATCTTACCCCCGCAGAGATCACGCCTTTACTATAACATCAATTACCATATAGCTGGGCAATAACCCTTTATTTTCTCTTTCTGACCTGTGGTGGCCTTGAGCCACTGTTCCGATGAGAGATGATGTTAATGACCATGTCTGAAGTAAATTATGCACCCACAAGTCCCGCCTGTTCTTCCTGCAATAAGCTGCTTGAATATGTAGCCGACTAGCCATACTAGTAGGTACGGACTGTACGGAGGCAGGATTACTGGCTAGAGCTCAACATTTCAATAAATGTTCTGGTTAGACATTATTGCCCTCTGCCCAGAACAGAATGTTCTCCTCCATTTATGTGCTTGGGCCAAAGGCCTGGTGGCATGTGGGTAATGACGCTTCAGTCGCCCCAAACTCATACTTACCACTAAACCAGTTCAGCTGTTCGTGTGTGCTCCGTGCTAATGCCTACATGTCTGCTGAGCGCAGGTCGAAGCCCGGCAAGCATCAGTAGAAAAGCTCATTGTCTTTAGCCTTCTGATTGGCTGAGCCATTTTCAGCATTCCATGGATGTAATTCTGAGTGCAGCCTCGGAACGTTGACACACATCAACTTAATCTAATGTCAGTATTGATGCTAGACTTGCGCACCCAAAGGAATTACTGTTGTTGTAAATGTGAATTGTGAGTGCGGCGACGGCGCACAGTTTATTCCTACTGGCCGTAAGACATGCAGTCAGCCTTGTATTCTCCTGCACTAGTGACCTTTCATCTTCCTGAACAGTTTGCTCCCACAGTTTTAGTGGTCATGAACAAGTAACTTCCCTTTGGTAAAGTTATGTTCGGTGGCATGTGTAGCTGCAGATACACATGTTGTGCATAGTCCGCCGTCTGGTGTTGGGTCGGAGTGTTACAAGTTGTTTTTCTTCGAAGAAGTCTTTTCGAGTCACGAGACCGAGGGACTCCTCCTCCTTTGTTCCATTGCGCATGGGCGTCGACTCCATGTTAGATTGTTTTTTTTCCGCCATCGGGTTCGGACGTGTTCCTTTTCGCTCCGGGTTTCGGGACGGAAAGATAGTCATAACTTCGGAAAACTACATCGGTATTGTTTTGTTCGGTATCGGGTTAGAATAGAATCGACACCGAATCGTGAAGAGCTCCGGTAGCCCTTTGGGGTAATTTCGATCCCCCGTCGGGGCCTGGTCGGCCCGACCGCGTGTAAGATCGACACTGATGGAACGGACCCCGTTCCGATTCTGTCCTAAATGCCACAATAAATTTCCATATACAGACCAACATTTGGTCTGTAACTTGTGCCTGTCGCCCGAGCACAAGGAAGAGACGTGTGAGGCCTGTTGTGCGTTTCGGTCCCGAAAAACGCTCCGTGACCGGCGAGCCAGAAGATTACAGATGGCGGCCACGCCGACAGGACAACGAGGGTTCGAGGAACAAGGAGAAGAAGAGGAAGCCTTCTCCATTCATGAATCGGACTCGGACGAATTCGACGTCGAAGAAACCGTGAGTAAGACGTCGAAGCAAGCACCACACAAGAAAACAAACAAGGCCCAGGGGATGCCACTGCCAACAGGCCATGGCTCAACCCATAAAGTAGGTGACCGACCATCGGCACCGAAAAAGGCCGAACCGGTGCCGAGATCGTCCGACTCTGGTCGAGACACAGGCACGCAGCAATCTCGGGACCGAGACACTGCTGCCGAAAAAGATCGACGCCGAGACAGCGGAACCGAAGCTGCTCGACGCAGAGACAGCGGCACCGAGGAGGATCGATGCTGAGAAGGCTCGACTCCGAAAAAGAGGAAATTCTCCTCGGAGCCGAAAACAAGCAAAGAGACAGTTTCGGTGCCAAAACGACCGGCAACCGAACCGACTGCCAGCTCGTATTCAGAGGAACAATCACTGTCCTCTCAAATGCGCAAGCACAGATTTGAGGAAGAGTTGCAGACCACTGACGTGGACCACACACAAAAGCGGATCTTCATACAAAGTGGGACAGGGAAAATCAGCACCCTTCCCCCAATCAGGAGAAAAAAGGAGACTCGAGTTCCAAACACAGGAACAAACACCACAAACAAAAGTGGTTAAAAAGGTAACCCCGCCACCCTCTCCTCCACCTGTAACTCATGTATCACCGGCACAGACTCCGTCACATTCACCGGCTCATACCACCATGAGCCAAGATGACCAAGACGCTTGGGACCTATACGACGCCCCAGTATCAGACAATAGTCCTGAGTCGTACCCTACCAAGCCCTCACCACCTGAGGACAGGACAGCACAGCGTATGCACAGGTGGTAGCTAGGGCAGCAGAGTTCCATAACGTGTCGTTACACGCAGAACCTGTTGAGGATGACTTCCTTTTCAACACCCTCTCTTCCACCCATAGCACCTACCAAAGCCTGCCTATGCTTCCAGGAATGCTAAGGCACGCAAAACAGATCTTCAAAGAACCTGTCAAGAGTAGAGCGATAACTGCAAGGGTGGAGAAAAAATATAAAGCATCGCCCACGGACCCTACTTTTATCACCTCACAGCTGCCACCAGATTCAGTCGTGGTAGGGGCAGCTCGCAAGAGAG
Organism: Pleurodeles waltl; assembly: GCF_031143425.1. Taxonomy (NCBI): domain Eukaryota; kingdom Metazoa; phylum Chordata; class Amphibia; order Caudata; family Salamandridae; genus Pleurodeles; species Pleurodeles waltl. The sequence goes on along the minus strand of NC_090439.1, from coordinate 1,085,340,036 downwards.
CCAACTCGCACACATCAGGCGAGGCACCACCTCCGGATAAGGAGAGCCGCAAGTTCGACGCGGCTGGGAAAAGGGTCGCAGTACAAGCTGCAAACCAGTGGCGCATCGCCAACTCTCAGGCGCTCCTAGCGCGATATGATAGAGCCCATTGGGACGAGATGCAGCATCTCATCGAGCATCTACCCAAGGAATTTCAGAAACGGGCAAAACAAGTGGTTGAGGAGGGACAAAACATCTCCAATAACCAAATACGCTCCTCTATGGACGCAGCGGACACAGCTGCAAGAACAATAAATACCGCAGTAACCATAAGAAGGCACGCATGGTTGCGCACATCTGGCTTTAAACCGGAAATACAGCAAGCGGTGCTCAATATGCCGTTCAATGAACAACAATTGTTTGGACCTGAAGTCGACACGGCAATTGAGAAATTGAAAAAGGACACTGACACAGCCAAGGCCATGGGCGCACTCTATTCCCCGCAGGGCAGAGGCACTTTCGGCACCTTCCGCAAAACAACCTTCAGAGGGGGGTTTCGGGGTCAAGCCACACAAGCCAGCACCTCACAATCTACACCGTCTACCTACCAGGGACAGTACCAAAGGGGAGGCTTTCGGGGCCAGTATAGAGGAGGACAATTCCCTAGAAACCGGGGAAAATTTCAAAGTCCAAAAACCCCTCCAACCAAACAGTGACTCACAAGTCACTCAACCCCTTCACACAACACCAGTGGGGGGAAGACTAAGTCAGTTTTACAAATCTTGGGAGGAGATAACAACAGACACTTGGGTCTTAGCAATTATCCGACATGGTTATTGCATAGAATTTCTCCAACTCCCTCCAGATGTCCCACCAAAAACACAGAATATGTCAAAACAACATCTAGACCTTCTAGAACTAGAAGTTCAAGCATTACTGCAAAAGGACGCAATAGAATTGGTACCATGTACACAAAAAAACACAGGAGTTTACTCACTGTACTTTCTAATACCAAAAAAGGACAAAACACTGAGACCAATCCTAGATCTCAGAACACTAAACACCTACATCAAATCAGACCACTTTCACATGGTCACGCTACAAGACGTGTTACCACTGCTAAAGCAACAAGACTACATGACAACCTTAGATCTAAAGGACGCGTATTTCCACATACCGATACATCCCTCGCACAGGAAATACCTAAGGTTCGTATTCAAGGGAATACATTACCAATTCAAAGTGTTGCCGTTCGGTATCACAACCGCACCAAGAGTATTTACAAAATGCCTAGCAGTAGTAGCTGCACACATCAGAAGGCAGCATATACACGTATTCCCGTACCTAGACGATTGGCTAATCATGACCAACTCCCTCACAAAGTGTTCACACCACACAGATTATGTCATACAAACCCTCTACAAACTCGGTTTCTCCATCAACTATACAAAATCTCACATTCTGCCGTGCAAAACACAGCAATACTTAGGAGCGACAATCAACACAACAAAGGGAATAGCCACTCCAAGTCCACAAAGGGTTCAAAATGTTCACAAGGTTATACAAGACATGTATCCAACACAAAAGATACAGGCAAAGACGGTATTAAAACTCCTAGGCATGATGTCCTCATGCATAGCCATTGTCCCAAACGCAAGACTGCACATGAGGCCCTTACAACAGTGCCTAGCATCACAGTGGTCACATGCACAGGGTCACCTTCTAGATCTGGTGTTGATAGACCGCCAAACATACATCTCGCTTCTATGGTGGAACAGTATAAATTTAAACAAAGGGCGGCCTTTCCAAGACCCAGTGCCACAATATGTGATAACAACAGATGCTTCCATGACAGGGTGGGGAGCACACCTCAATCAACACAGCATCCAAGGACAATGGGACGTACATCAAACAAAGCTGCATATAAATCACCTCAAATTGTTAGCAGTATTCCTAGCGTTGAAAGCATTTCAACCCATCATAACCCACAAATACATTCTTGTCAAAACAGACAACATGACAACAATGTATTATCTAAACAAACAGGGGGGAACACACTCGACACAGCTGTGCCTCCTGGCACAAAAGATATGGCAATGGGCAATTCACAACCACATTCGCCTAATAGCACAATTTATTCCAGGGATCCAAAATCAACTAGCAGACAATCTCTCTCGAGATCACCAACAGGTCCACGAATGGGAGATTCACCCCCAAATTCTAAACACTTACTTCAAAATTTGGGGGACACCTCAAATAGACCTATTTGCAACAAAGGAGAACGCAAAATGCCAAAACTTCGCATCCAGGTACCTACACAGGCAGTCTCAAGGCAATGCTCTATGGATGAACTGGTCAGGGATATTTGCGTACGCTTTTCCCCCTCTCCCTCTCCTTACATATCTAGTAAACAAATTGAGTCAAAACAAACTCAAACTCATACTAATAGCACCAACATGGGCAAGACAACCTTGGTACACAACACTACTAGACCTGTCAGTAGTACCCCATGTCAGGTTGCCCAACAGACCAGATCTGTTAACACAACACAAACAACAGATCAGGCATCCAAACCCAGCATCGCTGAATCTAGCAATCTGGCTCCTGAGATCCTAGAATTCGGACATTTAAACCTCACCCAAGAATGTAGGGAGGTCATAAAACAAGCTAGAAGACCATCCACTAGACACTGCTACGCAAGCAAATGGAAAAGATTTGTTTGCTAATGCCATAATAAGCAAGTTCACCCATTACATGCATCTCCAAAGGATATAGTGGGATACTTACTACATTTACAGAAATCAAATCTAGCCTTCTCTTCCATAAAAATACACCTCGCAGCAATATCTGCATACCTGCAGATTACCCATTCAACTTCACTATTTAGGATACCTCTCATTAAAGCGTTTATGGAAGGCCTAAAAAGAATTATACCACCAAGAACACCACCTGTTCCTTCATGGAACCTCAACATCGTCTTAACATGACTCATGGGCCCACCTTTTGAACCCATGCACTCTTGCGAAATGCAATTCTTAACGTGGAAAGTTGCATTTCTCATTGCCATCACATCTCTAAGAAGAGTAAGTGAAATTCAGGCGTTTACTATACAAGAACCTTTTATTCAAATACACAAAAATAAGGTAGTTCTAAGAACCAATCCTAAATTTTTACCAAAAGTTATTTGACCGTTCCACTTAAATCAAACGGTAGAACTACCAGTGTTCTTCCCACAGCCAGACTCAGTAGCTGAAAGGGCACTACATACATTAGACATCAGAAGAGCCATAATGTACTACATTGACAGAACAAAAGAAATTAGGAAAACAAAACAACTGTTTATTGCATTTCAAAAACCCCATACAGGAAACCCAATATCAAAACAGGGTATAGCCAGATGGATAGTTAAGTGCATCCAAACCTGCTACCTCAAAGCAAAGAGAGAGCTGCCCATTACACCAAGGGCACATTCAACCAGAAAGAAAGGCGCTACCATGGCCTTCCTAGGAAACATTCCAATGAACGAGATATGTAAGGCAGCCACATGGTCTACTCCTCACACATTTACTAAGCACTACTGTGTAGACGTGCTATCCGCACAACAAGCCACAGTAGGTCAAGCCGTACTAAGAACTTTATTTCAGACTACTTCCACTCCTACAGGCTGAGCCACCGCTTTTGGGGAGATAACTGCTTACTAGTCTATGCACAACATGTGTATCTGCAGCTACACATGCCATCGAACAGAAAATGTCACTTACCCAGTGTACATCTGTTCGTGGCATTAGTCGCTGCAGATTCACATGTGCCCACCCGCCTCCCCGGGAGCCTGTAGCCGTTTGGAAGTTATCTTCAACATTTGTATATTTGTAAATATATTACTTAAACCTTATTTGGTACATACTTATTCATTCCATTGCATGGGCACTATTACTAACATACACAACTCCTACCTCACCCTCTGCGGGGAAAACAATCTAACATGGAGTCGACGCCCATGCGCAATGGAACAAAGGAGGAGGAGTCCCTCGGTCTCGTGACTCGAAAAGACTTCTTCGAAGAAAAACAACTTGTAACACTCCGACCCAACACCAGACGGCGGACTGTGCACAACATGTGAATCTGCAGCGACTAATGCCACGAACAGATGTACACTGGGTAAGTGACATTTTCATTCTGGTGAATACTCTTCTAACTGCAGATTCCTCACCCTAACAATATCCCCTGGCGCTGGACTGAATCTGGAAAATTGTTCCAGCAATTCTCAGATTCTTCAAGCCCTTCTGCATCATACTGCCAAGTTGCTTTATTTTACTATTCCAGAATCATGCCTGGAGGCATAATACAGCATTTCTGCCCAGTTAGTGCACTTTGTGCAGATGTACATCTGTTCTTTATGACTCTTTGCACTGAAAACTGTATCCCTCATTCAGGTTGTGGCAGCACGTCAGATGAGTGAATTTCTGACGACCTGGTGGTAACTGCCTGACACCTCCTCCTTTCCAGACAGTCTGGTACCGAGGACCAGGGTAACTGTCTCACCAAACTGATCTGATCTATGAATGAAAGAAATTGACCGAGACAGTCATGGGTGGGACTTACATGTGGTTCCACTCTTTCATTTAAGGGGTGGCACGGAGCAACTGTGGAGCCGTACAGCGCAGCCTACATGTGGGAGCACTGCTGGAAGAGGACACCTATCTTGTCTGGCACCTGCAGTTAGAAGCATTCATCAGAAGCTAATTCTAATGATGCCACTTAAGGTAGCATCCTGTTTTTAGTATAGAATAAATCAATAACTCTTGCTTTTGGCCTTCGGGAAAGTTCATGACTGCCGATCAATATTTAGAGCCTGCATTTCGTGGCTTGAGATTTACATTTAGCCCCTTTTTAAGTCAAGTGTGTGAGCACTCTGCGTTGTAATCTATCTCGGCTTTCTACCACGCCCACCGCACTCCCGTCACTATCAGTCGTTCATAGGCTTTCCTTTCAAAAATCATTTGTTATAATTGATAAATGCTTTACGTTTGTCCCTCTTTGGGACAATTTTGTTACCACTTTGGCCATCAACCGTGTAACATGGATAATTGTACTTTTGCCGCTACGTTTGACTGCGAGCGAACTTCTTTTTCCTTTTGAGTCTCTCCTTCGTACTCATGGCAGCTGTGGCACTGTAAATCGACTTGCTTATGTCAACTGTTTTACTTTTTATTTTCAGTTTGTGGCAGGAAAAGTCCAGTTAGGAATTTACAACGCTAATAGCTCTAACTTGAGCAAACGCGAGACCCATTGCATTGCAAATGCTTGTTAATATTCTGTGATGAAACTAGTTGAGGCCACTCAGAAACTATCTCCTAGTCACTAAGAAACATGATTCTTGATGGTGTCGCCAGAAAGAATGCTAAGACTTTACACGACAGACAAAATCACCACAGCTCAATGTATTTTTAAAGCGAAACTTGGGCTCCGGCATTAAGAAAACTAATAACCAAAAAGTAAAAAATATCAACAGCAGCTGCAAGAGAATGTTAATTACCTTTTCTTGTAGCAGCGGTAAGTCGAATTTAACTGCGCCTAGTTCTTAGTTTATTTTTCAAATGTGAAAAGGCCACCAGATCCAGATCATTCACCCGTTTGGTTTTTATCTCAAGGCAGTGTTTCAACATCTAGAACACAGTTCATGACGTTCCAATACATAGACTAAAGATGAATAAATCACAGATGAATAAATCTAACTCCAGAAGTTGAATAACTATAAAATGGTTTCATTTGTTGTCAGTTTGCCGTGTTGGAATTCAAATTGCACAAGCTAAACAATTATGGTGAAGCCCTTACAGTTTGAAGACATTGACAAAAAAGTCTTACTGGAGAGCTAGAACCACTTGAAGGCTGTTTGTCCAAACATGATCTCATTTCCCTCTTGTCTACCTTTCACCATTTTGACTGGAGCTTCTGCCCTCAGTATGTAGCAGGCAGAGTGTTTAGGTAAAAGGGCAGGGTCTTCATACAAGCATCCGGAGCCACTCATATTAGAGGTAAGTTTTTTTATTTGTATTTTTTTATTTTATGTGTAGGCCCATGGCATCAGCAGATAATCCTTTTCAGGGGTCTATCCGGTCTCCAACTCTCCCCATCTTCTAAACACCACTCCAGACCACACTAACGTTCTGTTACATCTTTCACTCTCAGCATTCATGACACCAGCTCAAGCATACTGACAATGGAACACTCGGGATACTACACACCTCCTTTTCTTACACCTCCTTGTCTTACAAACACTAAAACAAAAAGTAGCCATTCCTTTACATATAAAGTACAGGGACAATCATTCAACATGTCTAGTTGACACATTCATCAAAAACAACCAGTTAAACTCTAAAATACCCATGCAGATCCAAAGACCGCAAACAGCAGGCACAGAAATTTGGCAACAGGTCCAGATATAAGGCTTCCCCTCCCTCATTTCACATAAAGAAATAAGACAACAACTGAATTGTAACTACCATTGCACTGCGTCCAAGACTTTCAAGTCTTGCGATCTCTTTGGACATGAGACTCTGTCACCATTTCTGCATACTCATAATGACACCATACAACACCTATACATGTAGGATGTGTAGTCATGCATGCACAGCAGCAAGGGCACGAAAGCCACTGCCTTCCTTTGACAGAGGTTCCGCATCATTCCTACGTATACACATTCAAGGCACAAGCAAAACAAAAATGGAAAGTTTAACCGTACATCACCTTAATTCAAAACTCCCTTGACCAGACTCCAACACAAAATGTAGGTGTGCGCCTAATATCCTGGGAAACCCAATTTCCTGTATTTCTGAGCTGTTTTCTGGAATGCTGAGAGTGAATGTTGTGAGAGAAGGTTGGTCTGTGTAGTGGAGTGGACGCTAGGAGAGAGGGGTTTGAGGGAGGATGGCACCCCCGACATCACCTACCTGCTGATGCTGTAATGCAAGGACCTAACATGAAATGCTTGTTATCATCTGTACATAAAAGGTCAGCTTGGTGGGTCCTCTTTGTGCAGTAAAACAATTAAGTTGAATAATCAGATGTAGTAAGGAGACATCATTCTAAACTTATAGAACTCTCATGAATAAATTAAACAACTTGCGGCCTCGCCTAGAGTGAAGAGCTGAGGCAGTTGATCAAGATGCAGCCACCTCAGTTGAGTCTCACTCCCCGTCTGTAAGGAGAGTAGAAACCTGACTACAAACTTCCAGTGGATGGGCACTGTTTCTGGTTATGCATGATTAGGCTGGCCATTGATCAGAGACATTGGCAAGCATACTTAACAGAAAGGGCAAAGTGGGTGTTAGCTTCTAATAACTTTTCTGTCACTTAGCATGACAGAAGGGCTATAGTTCTCGAAGTACTATTTTTATGGACCTTCAACAACTAATGGATTTATTTTTGAATCTCAAATAATACAGTTTGTAAATTATGACAACAACATTTTGAGCTAGAAGTGGATTTTTGAAATAATTTTAGGCGTATGTTGCTTCTGCTGCCCATTGCTGCTTGGTTAATGTCAAGTAACAAGAGTGCGTTAGATGATTACAAGCTAGAGCATTCCCACAGCACCTGCATGCACGCACACACTCCAGATCAAAATCAGATCTGGGTTTATAGGCCTCAACTACTCACCCGTAAAGATCTCAAGGCGCTGAGGGGGTTTGTCCTCTGAGCTTTAGTTAAAGAGCAAGGTTTTAAGGTCCTTTCTGAACTGAGGTAGTGATGATGACTGCCTTAGGTGCAGGGTGTTACAGCGCTTTGCCGCAAGGTAGGCAAACGATCTTCCACCAGTCGAGGTCTCCTGTATGCAGGGTATGGTGGCTAGTGCTTGTTGAGCGGAGCGGTCTGGTGGGGGAGAAGAAGATGTTTGAGGTAGGTGGGTCCTAGGTCGTGGAGGGCCGTGTATGTGTGGAAGAGGAGCTTGAAGTTAATTATTTTCTTGATAAAACACCTAGTGGAGGTCTCATAGGTGATTAAAGATGTGTTTGCGGTGGTGAATGTCCAGGATGAGTCTGGCGGAGGCGTTTTGGATGTGCTGTAGGTGCTTCAGGTTGTTCTGGGTGGTGCCGGCGTAGAGGGCATTGCCATAGTTGAGTCTGCTGGTAACCAGGGCATGGGTTACGGTTTTGCGGCAGTCCTTTGGGATCCATTTGTAGATCTTCTGGAGAAGTCGGAGTGTGTAAAAGCAGGATGATGCGACTGAGTTGACTCGGTGGGTCATGGTGAGTGATGAGTCCAGGATGAAGCCGAGGTTGCGTGTGTGGTTAGTTTGGGTGGGTGGGTGGGGGGTTGCCGAGGGTGGGTGGCCACTAGAAGTCGTCACAGGCAGATGTGAATTGTCCCAGGATGAGGATCTCTGTCTTGTTAGAGTTGAGCTTGAGGCAGCAGTCCTTCATCTAGGCGGCGATAGCTTCCATCCGGTTGTGGAAATTCTTCTTGGCAGTAGTGGTGTTTTCGGTCAGTGAGATGATCAGCTGGGTATCGTCTGTGAAGGGGACGATGTTCAGCCCGTGGTTCCAATCGATGGATGCGAGCAGGGCCATGTAGATGTTGAAGAGTGTGGGGCTCAGGGAGGAACACTGTGGCACTCCGCAGCTGATCACTGTAGGTTCTGACAGGTAAGGCGGGAGTGTGACCCTCTGTGTTCTGCCAAATAGGAAGAAGCTTATCCATTTTAGGCCCTTTCCACCGATGCCAGCTGCGTGGAGTCTGGAGCAGAGGGTGAGGTGCGAGACCGTGTTGAAGGAGGCTGATAGGTCCAGTAGGATGAGGGCTGCTGTCGAGGAGTGAGTGGATGTCATCTGTTGTGGCGAGGAGGGCAGTCTCCTGCTGTGGTTGTTCCTGAAGCCTGGCTGCCTGTAATAGACATGCATAAGAATCTACACAAATGCATACCACATTCTGTTATAGTTTATACCCAGACTAGACTGAATGCCTCAAGAAAAATATATCAGAAGACTCCAAAACTCATTGCCCAGAAGAAAGTGGAAAGATGAACAATTGTCATGTGATGAATTTCAGGATAGTGCTGAAGACGTTATATGATTAGGTAATACTTCTCCCTCTTAAATGAGGGTGGATCAATATTATTCTCTGGTGATACAGTGACCTATGTGGTGATCTTTTTCTGTAATACTCAGTTTAAGGTTCATTGCTCAGCTATGCACTTTATTATTTATTCCATTTTTTGTTTTGATAAATGGTTTATCTATGTAGATCAGTATATCCGTCTCGAGTTTATATTTACTGTGTCATGGTTTTCTGAAGCACAGGGCTCTTTGGCACATAGAGATCTTATGCAGCTTCTGTGAATAACTTTGAATAAGCTTTGCACAAAGCCAGAGTGAGCTTGAGCAAGAATTTGTTAGCATCCTGAAGGATGATTATTTTTTCCTTCAAATAAAAGTAGTGCTATGCCGTAGTTAGTGGTTGAAGTTTTTTGGTGGTCTGTAAAGAAAAGGGGAGAAGATCTGTACTTTAGTTGGTCTATCCCCAATGTGGTTGGTACTCATGTCCAACTTCCGTATCAAGCAGGGATCTTTTGTCTCGTTAAGTCTCTATCAATTAGTTCATCGCCCCAGTATTTCTCTGAACTGCATCCTAGGACAAGTGTTTTCAGTCCTGAAAGCAATGTTTATTCCAGAAAGGGCACAAACTGGTAATACTGATTTAAAAAAAGTTTTCGGAGAGTAGGAGTTTCGAAGTTTAAGTGATGTTCAGTCACACGGTCGCACCTTGGCAGTAGATAAAATCTTGTTGGTGACCATTTCTATCCTCATTCTTGCACATTTCACCATGGCTTTAACCTGCTGTCCTCTGGATCTGTGCTTCTCAGAGCACATCAGTTACCTTTGACACTGCAGAATTACGGTAGTAGTAGCTTCCCTCATTATCCACTGTGTAGGTTCCGGTGTCTATTCACAGTCTCCCATAGGACAATACCCACAATTAGAAGCAAGATTTTGTTTCCCTGTTGGAAGAGAACCACTGAGTGAATGCACTATTTCGTGGACATTCTTCCACTTTCTTGCAGCAGAACTGCCAGTTTGCTTAATCCTAGATCCTCCTTTTGGGGATGGCACCATTTTGAATTGCGGTTTGGAAGCCAGTCGGAATGACCTAACCACAGAAATCTGTTCTTTTCCCATTGGGTAAAAGAAGTCAGTCAATGGCAGCCAATAAAAAAACACTGACGTAGTTGTTGAAGGAAACCTGAAATAGTGGCACAGCTGCTTCAGCATTCCTGGGAGCAGCCTCTAGCTTCCTGAATACAAACTGTTTTTACTTTACCACGCACGGGGGTAATAGATAAGTGATATGTGTGAATATCTTGGCAGAGGGGTCTCCTAGACTGTAAGAGTTTAGAGTTCTGGTTTTGTGCTTTGGTTTTAGGTAGGGAGCAAGTATTCAGTGCTCTGTTTCCATCTTGTCGTGCTTGGCAGCTCATCGCCTTCGCCAGCCGCCCCCGCGCTGCTGCACATGGTCTCGGCGATCCGACTCGGACTAACACCACAATTCGTTCCCCCTCCATCTCCGCGCTGGCTCCGGATGCTCGCTTGCCTCCAGAAGTAGATTAATCATTGGTTTTATGAAGCGTGGCGAGACTAATTTGAGAGGTTAGAGAAGTTGTGCATTGCCAGCCAACACCACCGTTTAAAGAAAAGTATGAAAAAGTGCCCCTTGCAACCTTGCTAAAGGCGGCCATGAAATAATGTTATGTGATGCACCGGCTGCAGTCTGTCAAATCCGATCTGCGCCTGGGCAGAGCTGTCATGGCGCATCAGCGCACCTGCCAGACATGCAGCATCCCTGACCCTCTGCGCCTGCGCAGCGCCCAGTGTGGAGCGTGACTGCGCCGGCCCTTGGCACCACGCGCCTGTCTCGCGCTGGCTGTGACGAGGGGGCAGATGCTTTCTGTCACACGGGGCCTGGCTTTTCAGATCTGCTCCAGGTGTGCACCTGCTGTCCGGCATTCGGCTCTTGAAACACAGCACCCCACCACAGGCTTTTAGTCTCCCCAACTCATGAGTTTGTTTCATTAGCACTTTGTAGACTTTGTGCTGTCCCAAGGGTGAAAACAATAGCACATTCATAAATATCATGTGCCCCTCTTAATAGAAGGCACTTCAGGGTCAAAGACACTCGATTAGGGAGGGTGCCCAGATTTTGCATCCCCCAAACCGGAACATTTCGCACAAATAAAAGGACCACAATTTTATATAAACCGAGTGGCACAGAATGTTAGCTGTCGTCAACCTAGAATCACAGAAGAATCACTGAAAAAAATGCCTTTTTTAAATTCAGTGAAGTACATTTTAATTAAATTGCTTCTTATAATGGCTGGTAACTAGCCCTGCGTTGTAACACACAAAGCATGCCTCCCTCAAATTTGCCTAATGCTGCCGGGTCAGGTGGTGGAGAACCGGTACACCTGGTCACCCTACACTGGATGTTAAAAAGAGAAGCAACGTTTTCAGGGTTCTTCTCGGAGCTGTACCCTCTTGAAACAACTGCAGATTCTGAAGCCGTGTCTGTGAGATTAAAAAATGTTTATGTGAAAATGAAATAAAACCTCCTCATGATAAAGAAGGAATCGTTCTTTCAAGGCTGTTTTCAGTTATGTTTAAGTAATTAAGGTTTTCTTTCCTGTGAGCGCCAAAGCCCTTCTCTTAAGGCACCATTTAGGGATGTTTACATTATCGTGGCAAACCTGCCATCTCTTTAGATGCCTGAGTACACCAGTCGGGAGGTGAAAGGCGATTAGTTACCGGTTGCAAAGCATCAAGCATAGCCCCTTCTGTTTAGGGTTTATTAAGGTTTTTAGGTCGAGCATAGCAGCGCACATGCGCCGCTTTTCCGACGTGTTGGTGTGTATCTGGGCCTTTAACAATGCCCACCTCACGCCCATCACTATCACTCATTCGTGGGCCTGCCCTTCAAAAATTCTTTGACATTGGTAAAGGGTTTACGTTTGTCCCTCCTTGGGGCGGTTTAGTTACCACCTTGACTATCTACCCTGTTACATGGCTAATTGCGCTTTTGCCGATAAGTTTGACTGAGAGCGAACTTCTTTTTCCTCTTGTGTCTTTCGTTATCACTGATGCTCATGGTGGCCGTGGCGATGTGAATCGGGTCGCTTATGTGCAACTGTTTTACTTTTGATTTTCAAGTTATGTGCAAGAAAAGTCCGGTTAGGAGTTTATAACTTTAGTAGCTTTAACTCGAGGAAATGCGAGACCGATTGCATTGCAAATGCTTGTTGAGCTTGTAACAACTTTTTAGTAAAATCCGTAAATTATGCAGCATGTGGTAGGCGATGCAGCAAATTTCATATTTACCTAGAAAAAGCTTTAGGGACCTTGAACACAAGTGCTACTAAATACACTGTCAGAGCATCAGTAGAGCTGCTCACCAAACACTGTTTTTCTGGAGTCTATTCATTGTCTTAGAGCCTTCCTTCATTGCTTAGAAAACATTTTGAGAAAAACATACTTCACTGTGGGTATAGGTACCGCACAGAAGTGGCCTTCATCTAGGCTGGTGCAGACTGTTGAAGTGCCTGGGAGCGCCTGCTGCAAACCAATAGAGCCTACATTACAGAACTTAGTAAGCAGCCCAAAGACAAGTCGAGATTCAGGTTTAGCTGAAACCATTTACACACACTTATGCCGCAGCGCCATATCAGAGCCTTCTCCTCATCACTTCTTGAGTTCTGCAAGAAGCTGAAGACCTAGCACTTTGTGTAAGGACCTTGGAGACCACAAACATACACACCTGCCCAGCGCCAGGATACCCTTGTGGGTGATTAGCGCACTATACAAATCAGTACAGCATAACATCACACAGGTTCTTTTTTTGTGCACGATGCATCTGGGAGACAACGTTCAGCCTTTTATTTCATTTTGATGTTACAGTGGTTGGCCAGAAAGAAATCCATTTTAAAGCCAAGAAACCATCACAATAAACACTATACACCAATTTCATTCAATCAGCATTTGTCGAGCACAGCACTGTGACCCCAGGGGTATCTGGGCGCTGGGGTCCTAGGTCTCCATCAAAAGACCAGGTCTTGAGTTTCTTTATGAAGTCTGCTAGGTAGGGTGGTGTTCAGAGGTGGAGGGGCAGGTCTTTCTAGGTCTTGGTGGCGCCGTAGGAGAAGGAACAGCCACCACTGCTGTTGCAACGGATGTGGAGGGTGTGCACAAGGACTAGTGAGGAGGAGCGCAAGTATCTTGCGGCTTGATGAGTCAAGTCAGTGGTTGATGTATGTAGTGCTTTGTAGGTGTGGATCTTGAACTGGCATCTCTTCTGGGTAAGAAGCCAGTGGAAGTTTCTGAGGTGGGGAGTGATGTGGGTCCGCTTGAGGAGGCCTAGGATGAGCCTGACTCCAGTGCTCTGTATGGTCTGGACTCTATTGAGGAGCTGGGTGGAGAAACCAGAGTAGAGTGCGGCGTTGTATTCGAGGTGACGGGGCCCTGGGTGACAGTCTTTCTGGTGTTAAGTGGGATCCAATAAAATAAAAAAAATAGAGAAAAGTGTAATGTGCAAAAAGACACCAAAATAATTAAAACCATATAAATGCAACCAGAGAGATTGATTTTTAATGTTTTAAAGTAAAAACATGCGTAAAACACTTAGTGCCATTGAAAAATAGGTGCCTGGGACCTAGGCATGCTTTCAGGCTGAGCGCAAAGTAGCTCAGATGGGATGCATAAAGCAGGTTTTTCTGGTCAAAGTTTTTACCTTCTGACTTAAACAGAGTCCTCCGGTAAGGCCCAAGACTGCACCTGACAAGGGTTCCTTGAAGGTGTATTTGTTGTTGCCTCAATAGCAGTGTCACTCACAGGACAGTGAGTTCTAATACCAGCAAATATATGACCCAGGAAAAGGTAAAATATCTGGTGTGACCATGAGGAAACTGCAGATATTTTACACTGTCTCAGCCCTGTCTTAAAGGTAGAACTTAACCAGGCTTCAGCAAGAGCAGCTAATGCTGAGGTTTTGTCCTTACGAATTAGAGACTAGTACGAACCCACTTAGGTGTTGAGTTTATAAACATAGGGATTTACTAATTAACTGGTGGAAACCAGGTTCGAAGTTGACTCTATTCCGTTGATGCTCACAGGCAATTTTCTAGAGAACCAATATTGTATGAGGCAAATAGATATAGCTTTGAACATAGGGTGCATTTGGGTAGCAACGTTAGTTACATTGGGATGCCAGGTAGTGTGTTATTTTGTTTATCAATAATTGGAGTTTTTGGTCTAGCGTTTCAAATTTTTTAAGCTTCTGTTGTATTTTGTCTTCATGGTTTGTTGATCAAATCAATGGTTAATAGGCTTGAATGTGTAGGTATCATCTGCAGATAGCTAATGCTGTCTTGTTATTGAAAGAAGTTTTGGGTTTCAGTACCAATGCTTACAGTGGGCTTGGGGTCAGCCCCTTGCTTATCATTAGATGTCTTTCTTGCTTAACACGTTTGCTTGCTTACTTTTTCAATGATTTCTTTCCTATACTGTCGCTAGCTTTTCTGCCATCCTGTTAATTGGATGACTTGTATCCTTCCACTACTTATGCTCTGGATACTGCTTTAAAAAAAAAAAATAATAATTCTATAAACACTAAATGGGAGTGCATGTGTTTTCCTGCCTTCCTCCTGTTTGCTGCTTGCATGCTCACTTTGTTGCTGTTATACCTCCCTCCTCCCCAGCTTATCCATATCTCCCTCTACTGCTTCCCATTCTGTTTGAATTCTTATTTTAGCTCACTGCCCCTTCAACACCTTTGTTGCTCCCCGACCCCTTTGCTTGGCATTGGTGCTCCATTCTTCTTATGGATGTATAGTGTTCATCCTGCTTAAACACTCATTTTTTTAATGTCTGGTTTAACAGTGCTGCTTTCGTCAGTTCTGATGTGATGATTAGGGGATGATTGGGAGTGGATTTGATGTTACAGCCAAAGGTGCCAAAATAAATGTATGTGGCCTTGTGTGTTATAACTGGTGCTTGTGTAAATCGCTCCAATACAAAAAAAATAGAAATAGAGTACTACTGAGAGAGGGGCTTAGCTCCACCCATGTGTTGTTTCTCTACAGTACAGCATTTGATTGGGCAAATGTTGTTTGCTTATGCTGCAATGAGAGCTTGTATTGCACTTTTTGCCTTTTAAAAAGCTTCTGCTCAATACAGCAATACTGAGTTGGTAATGGTGACAAGGCAATTATTAAGGCTAATCTGTTTATTATGAATTATTATGATAAAGACACTAGGCCTGACATTAATTGTGAAATGCATGTGCTAAAGTCAATGGGCATTTTGAGAGTGGATTGTTATTAAAGTCTGTTAAAGCCTGCAGAAATGTATTTTTAAATGGCATCTCACAGTTTACCATTGTTGGCAAGAATTTGGTGTTGGTCACCACCTGTGACGAACCATGGGGATTAAAAATGTATACTGTGATAATCCTTGTTAGGCCCTTTGTGGAGAGGTTGTCTTTTGCTTTGCCAGCCATAATGTTGTATTCATTTGTGATGTGATGACTGTATGCCTGATGTTTACCTTGTGGGTAAGCTCACACTCAGTTCAGTGCCTGAGTTGGTTATGGTGACAAGACCGTGATAAAGGCTGTAATCATTACTGGTTCACTAGGAAAAGTTATGCCCAATAGCATAGGTCTGATATGTGTATTATAGAAAGTTATGGCAAAGGCAGTATGTCTCACTTTTAATGGTGGATTGTTATCACAATGTCACATGCTATTTACAGGAATTTTTATGCATGGAATCTCACAGATTACCATGGTGGGCAAGGATTTTGGTGTTGATCACACCCTCTGACAAACCATAGAAGAATACATTAATTCTTGGCATGCTCTTGTAAGGGGGCATTTACCTTGTTTTGCCAACTGTAATTTTGCGTATAGTTATAGTTTTATAACTATATGCATGATGCATTATTGCTTTACCATTCCAAGATGGCCCACACGTTGGTTCTAAAATTGGTGGCCATGTTGAAACTTTAAAATAACTATGAACTATGTACCATGCCACTGAAGATGTGTACCCACTGTTATGTTTATTTAATTGGTTATTGCAAGCATATACCCACCATGTTTTCTTTTGTCTTTTAATATTTTAATTTATCTTCCATATTTTGAGTTTTGTTGTGGGTGTGTAAGGTGGGTGAATGCAGGAATGAGTCATTGGCTGGATGAATGGTTTCATGAGTGCCAGTAGTAGTGCTGGAGGGCATGTATGACAAGGTATTGAGGACCCTAACCCATCAATGACTGAAGAGGCACTTTCATTTATGAGCATAGCCTTCTGGTATTGCGAGTGCTTATTTTCTTTTTTCCAGTGTGGTTCAACATCAGCAACAAGCACTGTCAAATCTATTAGGTCACCCTTTGGAAGGTGAGACCTATTGGCTTGCAGTTTTAAATTTAGGCTGGTTGTATAAAATGAACAGACAGCCCTGGAGCGGTTCGCTTTTTGAAGTCTCTCTACATCAAGGCATAAGCACTTTCAAAGATGTGGGTGAGTGGGTAGACTTTGCTTTTGTCCACATAACATGGTGTGATTGTTAAGCAGGCACTGATAAAATGTGTTCTTAAACAATGTTGAGACAACTTTACTTTTTAGTGAAGCTTTCTGATTAAAAAAAAAATTGTGACTGCTGTCGGTGTCATGTGATTACATAAATGACCTAGTGTATCAAATAAACAAGAAAATAGAGTAGACTCGCGTGTATTCTGCAACAATGTTGTTATGCTCATTAAAGTAAAGCAGTGATGCATATTTTTCCTACACATGCCCCATCCATCTGATTCAGTTGTCTTGCAATTGGTTTGGTGGTTTCTGAATGCTTCCTTCCACAGCAGCATGGCACAGGTTGTCGGGTGTTCAAGCCTGTACGTCCTGGTTGAAAGATGGCCGATGCGAGGATGCTTGGCATCTTTATTGTGCATGTTTATTGACTTTTATAAGTACATGGTTTACAAGTACAAACACTTAAATAGTGCCAGTTAAGAGTTCTGATTTGTAAATAATGTTGAGGAGCAGTGCTCTCTTTGTGAATCTCCGTCAGTGACCTCACTGTGAACTTAATATTTAAGGTAATGGAATTTTTATTTGTTGTACGTAACATTGGTTGCCATCTGCTTTGAAAGATTTCAGTTTTTAACCCAGCATCGTCCAGCCCATAAGCACTCAAGACTTTGTATGTTGGGTTTTTAAGATCCTGGCCAAACCAACATTTCATTGCATTACTCAGCCTGTTGGAGTGCTGTCTGGGGGTATGGTGAAGTAGCACTTCCTGCATCTCCAGCCCTTTAGGGGGCCTCCGTTCAGCTCCGGCCCAGTCAATATCCAAGAGATATGGGAGACTCCGGTCCCTCATTTCATTCTGCAGGTGGCTCCATCATTTTCTGTTGCGCCACAGGTGCTATTTCTCTTCAGAATGGATGTCTGGATTTGCTGCTTCCTGATTGGCTGCGGTGCGTCGACATGGAGTAGGGGCCACATGGTGATGTTCACACCTGCCATGAACACTGGTCGAAATGTGCAGGATCGAAGGGGCACGACGTGCCCATACTTTTATGATTTGAGACACCTACTTTTTATAAAAAGATAACTGTCCCAGGATGGTTCATTCTGACTGTTTAGATGCTTCAGCTAAAGTGTCATTCAGTCAGTCTTCTGTGCGGTGAAAACCAAAGCCGGGCAGACAGCTAAACAAGCCTTCCAGCCAGGGTGCCTGTTTGCCTGAAAGAAATGCAAAAGTGAGCTACCAGTTATTCTGCAAATTAAACTGATGCTTCGGAACCAGTACTGGCTTTGATTGACCTAATCACTCCAGTCTTTATGATGACAAAGATGTATTGTTTTTGAGTGGTTGTACAAAGAGTTAACAACTGGACTGTGAAGTGTGTGCTTTTAATTGTAAATGTACTTAGATCAAGGTTACTACACCAGGTGGCGTTAAAGAGGCAGTAATTTAAAACAGTTGCACCTAGAACAGTCTGGCTATTACTAAAATCTATATTTTGAAAGAAGCATTTTATAGTAAACATTTTGTAGCAGTCTCTCTTATACTGTGTGTAATGCAAGTTGAAAAAAATGAATTACATATTCACAGTGCTTTCTGTCACAGACTGTGACCTCGTAGCACTAAAAATACATCTCACTTTTCTCCACTGATCCAACTAAGACTTAATTCTGTGGCTTTCTGGTTACACACAGACCTCTGCAGTGCATTGACTAATAAAGGTTTCCTAGAGCATTGTATAGTGCATTTCCCAATGAGTAACAACTTTTTTTGTTTATTTTTCATGCAAGCTACATGTTATTTTATTTGAAGCCACCTAATGGTGAAAGACCGAAAAAACAGAATAATATATATTTTTTTTAGCCACACCTTTGACCCCGCCCCCACTGCTTGCAGCATCACCAATCCAATCCATGTTTTTAAATGCATTTCGACCGCTGGCCGTGAATCACTATTCCTCCCCCTACACCACCTCTTGAACCAACCCCTCTGCCGGCACTTGTGTTTTTCTGTCACCGCTTGAATCCTGTTCCTTTCCACCGCAACAACACGTAATCAGGGCCCTATTTACTAACATGAATAAGGCCATAAAAAGACTAATTTACGGTGTGGCTGCGCGGATGCTGCCCGCCTCAGCACAAGGGGTGTTCCTTGCATCCCCAGCCTGAATAAACTCTTAATTGTACAGGGATCACGACGGAGGGCATCCGGCAGGGATAAATATTCATAGTCAACAGGAAATGCACTATTCAAGCTCTCAGCCCTCGAATTAGAGACGCATCGGTCTAGACGTGCATCTCTCTGCCCTCATTCCCCTCAGACATCGCAAGCCGACTGAGTGTTTATCGTTCATATTGAAGTAGTCAATAGGCGTTTCACTTCCTGTGCAGCTCCCCGCTGCATAGCGCCTCTCCAGTTCTCTTTTTGGCACTCACTGTTAGCAGGTGGGTGTTAAGGAGGGCTACATTGTACAGCTCCTTCTTTCTCATACTGTGCCAATACTGTAGGGCATGCACAACCTCTTTCTGGCATCATCTCTTTGTCAATCCTCTGGATGGTGGACAGCGGTTAGAGTCCCCTATATCCTGCATGCATTCCACCAATAACCCTCCTTCTGCACTCCTCCTCCCCAGATACCACTCCGTACAACATTTGGTAGCTAGCTGTGCGCTGTATGAATCCACTGGATATGCATACCATATTGATAAACACTGCTTTGGGCTGCACATAACCACCTCCCCTGCAACTGAGACAATCTTGAGAAGGGATGGATCCAGCAGACATAATAATGCTCAGTTAATGATGCATGAGTCAAGGACTGGGCAGAGTTGTGCAGCGTGGGCATTTGCTCATTGGTGTGTTAAACTCAGGATTAGCAAAGCTTCACATTGCACTCTTCACGCATATGTCTCCAGGTACTGCGGTCACACTCTCGGAGTCTTGCAAAGAGACGGAGGCAGTGTACAAGTGAAAATAACTCGCAGAGGTGTTTTGACCTCACCAAGGTACCCTGTGCGGGTAGAAGCTTTAGTATTCTATGTCAGTGTTAAACAGCGGGTTACTAGTGCCTGATATAAGGCCTCAGATAGACAGGGCAGGGGTTGGATCTTTGAGCTGTGATTTAAGAGAAGGTCTTTCCTGAGGACGTTGAGGATGGATAGAGGCCAGATAGAGATGGATAGTGTCCAGCTTATTGCGCATTGTTGCTTCTGCGTTGTTGCTTTTCACTCTAGGGGTATACCCTTGCAATAGGTGGTACGCATTGTATTTACAACATGTTTTCATTTTAGTTTATTGTAGTCCTGTGTTAATAAGACACCATCAGTTTCTCTTGTGTAGGAACACGTTGTAAACCCAGTATTGGACATTTCGGGCAACGGGTTCAACAATGCTGCTGTTTGTTATGGCTCTGCGAGTAAGGACAAACTTTCCAAATGTAGCCTGGTTTGCACCAGGTTTGTTACTAACTTCTCCTTTTTTCTGAGCAGTCGAGATGTTTGAAGACATGGGCAAACCAACCTTCCAAGCGGACCCCTGAGAAAGTCAGCTTTCTCTCCATTTCATGTCTATTCTAATTCTCTATCAAAATCTCCCTGCCTACGACTTGCGACCAAGTGTCATCTTGAGGATTTTTGGGGTAAAGGTCAAGCCATATTGAATCGTTTATCATATGATTTAATATTGTTTAGCACCATGCAGGCTTGAATTAGCAGAAAATAGGTAATACATTCAGATACGTCCCTTACAGGGCCCCCGAAAATGCCTTGTCTTGACCCCCAAAATCCTTAAGATGACACTGCAACAGTCCAGCCCAACTGGTTCATGAATCTGCAGGTGTTGATAAGGATGCACGTGGAGCCCGCTGCTTGTCTTCTCCAGTGTGCAGATGTTAGCCAGCGCACCTCAGTTTAATTCTATGTCAGAGATTAAGTTTTAGCACATTTCACTTTTATCCATTTCCTCTCTGATTCAAAATTGAGGGTTGCCTGTGTATTCTTTGTAGTCTTTTGAAATGCCAGGCAGGGTTGGATGGGGTTCTTATCCTTTGCGATCCTTTGTATATAACTTTAGTATCTCCCATGCACATTGATTGGGGTTCCTTGTAGTACAGGGTTCCGTGGAGGATTCAGTCCAGGGAGAGGGTAAGTGCAGCACGTTCTCCAGTTGCGAGCTCACAATTTCCCAAAGGAGTGAGGTGATCTACTTATAAGATGTTTTAAAGGCTTTGGCCACTGATGCAGGTCTCTCTAATATTATACCATGGTCTGGAAAGCGGCTCGCAGAGCACGAAAACCAATTGGCGCACACTTTCTCGCTTCTCAGGGGCATTCGTCCAGCTTCTGTACTTGTACTGTGCCATTCTTGAAACGGTCACGTGCCCTCCATGATTTTTAGGACCGATAGATGTTGTGCCACACATTTGAATTGGAGTGAGCTTGGGTGAAAACATTTGGCTAGAGTTCCACCACTGGGACAATGCTTTAAATTTGGCAGCCTGCTCTTGGTCTACAAAGCTTGGGTTATGCAGCTTAGAGTGTGTTCAATATTGTGGAAGGCCTATGGTGTTGCAGAGGGGCGAGCTGTGTGAAGGAAGAAATGGGTGTGTGCATTTGTGAGCATCTTATGTTGATTGTGTATGAGACTAATTCGATATATTTTGTTTTCCTGAAGGTTTGTCCTTGATGATGCTTGCACAGTGTGCTGCCCTGAGTAACTGTCCTGCTCCATACGTCATTGGAGCATCTTTGGTCTGAGATCTGTGCAGACTTAACACTAAAAGAAGTCTTGTAATCCATAAACAGAACATGAAGTTCTGTGCGACGACGCTAACTTTCAGACAGTAGTACCCAGCTGAAAATAGATTAACATCCACCATCTCTACCATGGATGGGTTGGGTGTAATTGTTTCTTCATTGATATTATATACGTTCTACGCACGGTATTATGGGAGAAACCAGACATTCATCAGTGAGTTTTAAGATTTACTTAGTTATCAGTTTAACTAAATCAATCAAGTGCACTTACGTGGCGTAATTCACAAAGCTATTTTTACCTAGACACACGTTTGCCGCCGATAGTATCTCATTTACGCCGGCAGGGAATTCACAAAAGGATTCTTGGAAGGTGCACGTGGATTTACCACTGTGTATTTCTGTGCCACAAGTGTGGAGAAATCTGCAGTTATAAATAACCATGCAAAGGGTGGAAGGCTAAAAGGCATGATTGTCCTAGTAGATTTGTAAATGCCCTCAAACATGCATGTTTGGTAGAATTCATAAACTCAGATCCAACCCCTTCCCACCTTGGAAATGGTTGGAAAATTACTTGAGAAAATGCGCATTTGCAGAGGGGGTTCCATTCTTCCTGTGCAGAAATCTTCGCTACTTAGATTTCCCTACAGAAGGAATAGGAACATGACATTACCTGACTTATAGCCATTACAGTGGCCCACTAGGTTGCCCTGACCTCTTGCCATGATTGCTGTTAATGACATTGATGGGGCGATCTCTGTTGCACTTGACGCATCTGGTCCATTTGACCCTGATGGGCAGACCTGGAAGAAGCAGATGCTCATCTGCAGTCATGAACTCTACTTGTCTTTTTGTGCTGGCTCAGGTATCTGATCCCCACCCGCCAAACTTTCCACTGATGGGATTTGCTCCTGATACCAGCCCTCCTGGCAAGGACATCCAAGGGAGTGCTTGGGCCACACTTGAGATGAATTACTTATTGCTTGCCTGGTTATCCCCTGCTTAACCCGCATCCGTGATGGTATTGTCTGGCAGTGCTGTCGTGGTTACTGGCTTTATCACCTCCAGTAACCAAGGAGGCGACCCCTGAGCTCTCTTCTGAAACCCCCTGCCCAAACTGCTGCCTGTTTCCTTCGTTGCTTGATGAGCGGGGGCAATGCTGGTTTGGGAGGTACGCCAGGCTCTGTAAGGGCTCTTCTCACTATCATGCGGTGCCTTAGCAGGGTTAGTGGCTGCTCCAGGGACCTCTGGTTGCCGTAGCAGTGTTAGGAGCTCCTCTACGAAGTCTTACCTCCCAAACTGATGCGGTATCAGCGTCCCTTATTCTACCTCCTTTCATTTTACCCGGGTGGGTACCATAGGAGCTAAATACATTGGCGAAAATGGTGTGCTACAGGAGACAACAAAGGGATTTTCAGGGGCAAGCAAGACCAATACTGGCCCTTTGTCACAGGTTAGTTAACTGCAACTGTTGACCCTGCCCTTTGGCTGCTTCGGGCCAACCATTGCTGCCCCTGGGGTAATGAGATTACCACCTGCACTAGTTCCAGTGCCAGCTCATTTTCTTGGGCCCCTCACTGCAGGGTGATCCTGCTCTCATAATCTGTTCCCTGTCACACCCCCAAGTCGGTGTGATGCTTCACGCCATATAAAACCGCCTGAGGCTTCACCCTGGTGGTTTGCAGCTGTTTGCCAAAACCCAAATGTAATAAATATGAAAAATATAAATGCACTAAAGCAAGTTAAACCGTCTGTGCACACTTTATTAAGGCTATTTTGACGGATTAAATTGAATTTTGCGATAAATACACTATTTTTTCCAGTTTTAACAATAATACTAGGCATCCTTAGGGAAGAGGCGGTGAAAAGGAGCGGGAGGGAGCGGTCACTGGTGGTTCCACAAGTTGTGCTAATTTGCAGCCTTTTCAAGGAGAGTTTTTAGTGAAGGCAGTGCAAGGTTGCTAATCTGAATAGCCTGCCTTGTATATTCCCCACACTGCGGGAATAACTGCCGATGCCCTTTATCACTGGAGAATAAATCAATAGACATGAAGGTTAATGTTCCTACCACCGCCCACTCGTTCTGTCTCTCACAGAAAAACTCGCCTTGACAACTGTGTGATTCCTGTGAATGGTCGAGGGCTCGCGTTTTCAATGCATTTAATAGAGGTACCCTGGTGAGCTGTCGCTCAGAAAAGGCCCATAGGACCATAGAGAACAAGCATTTGCAATGCAATGGGTCTCGCGTTTGCTCAAGTTAGAGCTATTAGCGTTGTAAATTCCTAACTGGACTTTTCTTGCCACACAAACTGAAAATAAAAAGTAAAACAGTTGACATAAGTGAGCCATTTCAAAGCACCAAAGCTGCCATGAGCGTGAGCGCAAAGGTGAGACACAAAAGGAAAAAAGTTCGCTCACAGTTAAAGTTATTGTCAAAAGTGCAATAATATATGTAACAGGGTTGATGGCCAATGCAGTAACAAAACTGCCCCAAGGAGGGAGAAACGTAAAGCATTTACCAACGAAAACAAAGGATTTTTGAAAGGCATGCCCATGAACGAATGATCATGATGGGTGTGTGGTGGGCGTAGTTAAAAGCCCAATACATACTAACACGTTGGAAGAGCAGCGCTTGCGCGCTGCTATACTCAACCTAAAAACCTGAGGGTACACCGTAGAGCAGATCACTTCCCAGTACATTTACAGTAGCAGTTTCACGTCAGATGACTTGAGTTTATAAATGAAATGGTGAAAGATACTATACGCAAGATCTTGAACAACTTTTTACAGGGGTCTCTAGCCTTTTCTGTAGTAAGAGCTTCTTGTGTTCAGTGAAAATAACCCTGAGCGACTAATACTTTTAGGTTTAATACAACATCAGATAAGATTACATTAATGCCCACCATATGAAATATTAAACAGTGATCACCTCAGTGTGTCAGGCTCGGTTCCCAGGATTAATGTAAAAAAATATGTTTTGCCTTTGTGAAATTCCTCTACGTGGGTGATATATAACAGCCACACTTGCAATGCCCCTGGCACCAAGGTAATATCGGTGATACGTCTCCCCAAACACCAGCTCATAAGTTCTGAAAATACACTCATTTTTGTCTCAAATGCACACCTTTCAGTTTTGGCAGACATATATTCAACTAAGCAAAAGCTTCTAATTCATTGTTTTTCAGACTGTGGTTCATGACCCACTGGTGGGCCACCAGCCGAGTTTTGGGGCTCCTAAAGTCCAAGCAATAAAGAAGCCTTTAAATTATGTATTTATGGTGGCACATATTCAGCGCTTCAATGGCAAAAGTCAAATGTCGGGCTATGTCTTCTGCTGCTTTTTTTTTTTTTACTTGAAGACTGTTTACAAACTTCTCTCACTCTGGAGTCGGAGAAGGTAAAGTGAATTATGTTTCATATTTTTGGTAACACGCAGCAAAATGTGAATACCTGTAAATCAACTGTACACATTCAGCAGATAGGAAAGCATGAAGAAAGCATATTTTTTGTAGTTCAGAAGTGTGATGGAAACAAAGATTTTAATAATATCTAACAAATCAAGACACTTAACTTGGTGGTGCACAGATATTAAATATTCAATGATATCCAGTTTCAACACATTATCATTTTTGTGCACTATACTTTTGTCAGGAACTTTGTAGCTATTTGCAAATTTAGTGACCATTTCAATGGAAAATGTGCTGTCTGTGAATGACAATGTGCTTCCAAACAATGCTTTAGTTACATTAAAAAATCATGTCCATTATAACTAGGTGGGTCATGAAAGTTTGTCAATCTAAAAAGTGGGTGATGGTTCTAAAATATTTGGAAAGCACTGTTCTAGTTTGAGGCAGGGCTGTACACAGGAGAGGTACTGATGGGTAGCTGGAAAGCTACCAGTAGCTCACAAGTACTCTTTGGAAAAGCTAGGCTTAAGAGTTTGGGCTGGAACTAGACTCTAATTATAACACTTCTGCAAAGCCACTTTCGGTCTCTGTCTGGAAAACTGAATATTCCAGTTACTGGAGCAGCAGAACTGGGATCTACGCATTCTCAGATTTGGCCATCAAAACCTAGAACAAGGCACCATCATCACTTGAGGGATACTTCAGACCATTAGAGTGTTTCAAGTGTTGGCAGAGTATCTTTTTTTCAGCAGGAAATTGGTTACACTTTTCCTTTAGGTAAATGTATTGTACCACCGAAGTCACATAAACCTATTACCTTGTAACAATTTTTTTACCCAAAAATGCAGAGGTTTTCATCAGCATTTTCCTCTCGTAGGGCAGTGACATAAACATTTACTTTTCTCCATGATGAAAGTAGTATACCTTATATAGATGTCTATCGGAGACAATTCTGCCCCTGTAATTAAGTGAATTTTTGCAAAAGTATTCATAAAATTATGCAGGCAGCGTGAGCATGCTCTCACCTGTGGTCTCTGGAACCCAAAAGAGGAAAACATGTTGCAGAGAGGCACTGCACACAAACTTTCATGATGGAGTTCCGCTGTACCCTTCTAGCCCGGTAGTGGTAAATGGTCCAGATCATTGTATGGCAGTCTTTGAGGCTTCTATTGTTAGGTATTGGTCTGGGGTGGACGGAATGTTTCATTCAGCCTGTGGACTTGACGGAATTTGGTAACTCCCTTTTACTCTTGTAATGCTGCGTTCCAGACAAATTCCACCAATCAGTGCGTGGCAGAATTTTTTCCCCCTGAAGGCTCCAGAAATACAAGCTGTCGATCACAATTTGGCGTCTACTAGCGCGATTTTCTAACGCAGGCAGTCAGTGGCCTGCTTTTCAAGTACATTTGCTGCTGCAAGAGTAGGTTTTATAACCAAGCAGCAGCAAAATCAACTCAAACGGTTGGGCACTCTTGTGCACCGCATATTGCCATTCGTGCTGATTCTTTAGAAGTGCTCACTCTACTGGTGCTAAATTGCAGCTTGAGCAGTGCAACGTGCATGATTTCTGCCCATTGGCAGAACTCTGTAGAATTTTGCGGAGTTTTTATGTAATTCCGCAGAATGAAACTGTGTGAGTTCCACCCACCCCTAGTAGTGGCAATGTTCAATTTAAACATAATAAAAATTAGGTGCTGGGGCCCAAAGTCTTTCTTGGGTGCTTGCTGCAGAGACCAGCTAATTCTGGGGTTGCCGAATACCACAGCTACCTAGTCTTGATTCCACCTTATCTCTCTCTTACTTCCTGTCTCTTTACCTCACTCTGCTTTCTCCCTTTGTCACTGTTTTCCTGTCTTTCTCTCCTTCCATCTGCTACTATTTCCTGCCTTTCTGTATCTTGGTTTGAATTAGGGTTAGATGATGAAAAATAGTCCAGTTAAATTGTTGCCTGATTGGTACTGGATGTCATGCTAGAAACTAATGACACACTTTATAATGAAAATAATGATAGTGGGACATTTGATCATGAGATATAGTTGAATATTTTATTGGCTGTTTTGCTCCATCTCTCTTGCTCGGTTTACGTTTTTAAGTTGTCCCAATATTCAGAATCAAAATCTCTGGTAGAGCAGTGAGGCCAGTCCATTACATTGCTTAGATACTATTTTTTGTCCGCCTACTTGGCTGCTGTGTTTTAACTTGGGAGCAGTGGGACTGTGAGCTTCGTCCTGTCAGATTCCTATGTGATTTTGCAATCCTTTGAAATGTGCTTTCTTACCTTGAAAGATATTTTTATAGTCCCATTAGTCAGGTGTTCAAAAGTAGCAGACAATGTGGTAACAGTCTAGTAGAAAGCAGCTTTGTTTACATAAAACCCAGTTTTTAGGTCGAGCATAAGCGTTCGATCTCGTGTATACTTTTAGTATACTTTTTATGGCTCAATGCTATTTCATTCGTTGGTTGCAGTGTCCTTTAAAAATTCTTGCTCTCTAGTGGTCAGTTCTGCCTTTTTCTCCCTCCTTTTTCTGTTTGAGCAGTGACCAACTACTGTATTATTCCACTTTGGTTTCTTTATCTGTTGCTGTGACGGACTATTTTTGTTATTTCTCTGGTGCTCCCCTTTCACTGTGGGTTTTTTAGGCTGGTTTATTGCAGCATTTTCTTCCTCCCATTTTTCTGACATTTGTTTTGCCTTTATTCCAGTGCTGTCTTCCTTTACCTCTGCCTGATAAATAAGCTTATTTTCCAAAAGAAACACCTTATTGTTTAGCTCACTCCTCACGAAAGCCACAATATTCCCTTTCTGGTAGAATGTAGCTAAACCTAGAAACAATGATGTGAAACTTGCTTAGCCTCGCATCTCGCGTCTCTTCCTCCAGGGCCCCTCCCTGCCAGCACCCATGACATCACACACAGGGCATTGCTTATCTCCTTTATTTGAGCCATACATATTCTCAGGCTGCTCTGCTCTGTTGCAATATGAGACAAGAATGCTTGCAAGGCTTTTCATTCTGTCAAAATAAAAATAAAATACTTTTCTAGCCTTATTTTTCAATTTCCCTTCGGACGTTTACTCAACTCGAGGTAGTGAAATCATCTTCTCATCCCTCCTCAAGGGCTTGTGATTTCTGATGTCAGTAGATGCCAGTGACCACCAAAACATGGCAGGAAAAGACGAAATTATGAGACTGGGTTGACCAATTTATGTGCCAAGAAAAGTCCAATTCTGAATTTACAATGCCAATAGCTTTAACTCGAGAAACTGCGAGGCCTATTGCATTGCAAATGCTTGTTTTCCAGTGCCTTACCTTTTCAGTTCAAATGTCGGACTCCATTGCACCTTATGATCCCAAGTTTTTAAAAAAGGGACATGTGCTTTTAGTATGTATTTGAGTACATATGGTAGTGTGTACATCTCTACTCTGTCCTTTACAGCATACATAAATCCTGTTTCACACACTTGTTCATGCCCTATTTGCAGCACTGTTTCATGCCCACTTAAATCCCTGTGAATTCTGATACATTCATTTTCCATGCTCCTACGTATTGCATTGTTCAGACTAATGGTCCATATCCCCTTAGATCTCTTTGTAAATTGTGGTACATTCCTTTTGCTTGCCCCCAAATATACCCTGCCCAGACTACACATGCACCTTTTCTCCATGGATTCTAGTGTCTGCCGTCTCATTCCTCCACCCATGCTCTTAAGGAGACCACAGTTCCTTGCATATGTACTTCTAGATAATCCTTACTTTATTCCTCCCAGATTCACGAAAAAGTCCAGTTCCAGAAACTGATCTATGAGTGACAAGTGTTCGTCATACTAATTTATTACTGACCATGTAACAATTACATGGACCAGCCAAGTCAAAACTCCTAGACACAAGGCAAGTCAGAAGTCCTATAGCCCAGGCAAGTATGATCTCCCAGTGGCCTGGCGATTTAGCTCCACTACTGAGCGGCCACGTCCCAACACATAATGGCCAGGCAATTCACAATACATAGTGGCTAAGCAGACCTCGGTTTTAACTCTTTAGTTTGTGGTCGTTTTTGTGACAGCTTCTTGTTTGTGGAACTCAGTGTAATTGTTAATAGTTCCCTGGTGACCCCTAAGAACTTGTACACACACAGGAAGCCCAATAGCCGCTGATTGCGTAGTGCCATCAACAGGATTTCCCTCAGTTATTGTGCCTGGATACTGTGACAACTTACTGATGTTTACCTGTGTACTATTTATTGATCTGCTTGAGAATTACATCTGTGACTTCTGTTCCTTAAAATAATTTACAGCACGTTTCTAGTCATGTGGTGCTCTTCGTATCCGTCGCAAACATTCAAACGATACGTGTATTTGTAAATCTGAAGTCGTCCGTAATCCTTCAGTATGCTGTGGTTTTAAGAGAAAAGTATCACTACCTACCCAAGGACGGCCCCTCCATATGGACACTATTACCAAGCCTACAGCAAAAGTGAGGCTTTTTCTATGAAAAATGAAAGGTTACATAGGACTTAGTCCTCTTTTTTGTTTATTCAGCACACTCCTTGTTCTAAAGTTGCAGAAAGCTTAAAAATAACAAGCATTTGCAATGCACTAGGGTCTCGCATTTGTCGGAGTTAAAGCTATTCCCAGTTGTAAACTCCCAATCTGATTTTTCTTGCGTTAAAAGAAAAAAACAGCGCGATCGCGCTGCTACAGTTCACTCGTAATAATACCTATCGGCAAAAGTGCAATTATGAACGTAACCGGCAAAAGTGCAATTAACTGTATAACAAGGTCGATAGTATGCAAAGCGCTCTACTTCTGCCCAGCGAGATGGCGCTGTGAAAATAAAGAAAAAGTTGTCCACAAACCTGACGGGAAACAGCGAGCCTCGCATGTTTTCTGTACTTGGTCGCTGCGCTCGAGGAGGGCTAACCACTGGAAAAGGCATGACGTATGCGTGCCTTCCACTAATCAAAGCAAGCAGATTCTAACAGGCAAGCCAACGTGCCAATGAAAGACACTGACGTGACGTTGGCGGGGCTCCGAGCCCTTTTCTAATACCTAAAGCGTCTCGCTAGCGATACGCATGTGCAAGCGACGCAGGCTCGACCCTAAAAAGGCAAGCATTGCCAAAGCCAAAAGGTCTCGGCAGTACAAGAGCTATTGGTGTTGTCAATGTCGTTCAGCTATGTTGTATAGCAGCACGGCTGCAGTTTAGCATGCCTGAGAGTCCTTAGAAAAAGCACTATGATACGGCCAGTGTAAAAAGATTAAAAAGTACAGCTGTGAGAAATTCCAGAAATGCTATGTAAACGGGGGCAAACAAAAGAAAATTGGTTGTACATGTCAGGAGCTCTCAGGTCAGAGCCCCCGACCATGCACATGATACTGTGTTGAGGAGGACCTCTGGAGCTCATTACACCCCATAGCCCCTCCCCACCACCACCACGACCACAGGGGTTGCGGGGGCTACTGTTAACGCCATTGATACTTGTGTAAAATGCGGTCATTGAGCTGAGACCATAAAGAACACTTGGAATTACCACACTACCTGGTAGCAGAAAACATTTGATGCCACGTCATATGGTTTTCTTTGATGAATCTGGCAATGTTGTGCCCACTCAGGTTACCAGTTATGGGTTTTGGGGTGTTGGCACAGTGCGAAGAAGGGACCTATAGCACATCCTTGCGATACTCGTTGAATTTCAGTTCCCCAGGAAATTAGTAAGCGAATGGTGTTTAATTTCAAGTCACAATAGAATTCCTCTATGGTTATGTTTGATATTAATGCAAATTAAAGGCCCCAGTGCGCTTCATGTGGTAACAGTAGAAACCAGAGGCATGCCTCATGATGAGCCAGCCACTGGTGAGGTGCACTGGGACCCAGGGAAGCCATTCAAAAATGGGCACAGTTATCCAGATTCCTGTGCCAGGGAGCCTTCCAAATGGCACCCGGTCTCCTGCTGCTGTGCGCTTCAGAGAGCTATGCTAAGTCTTCCTTTGATTTCTACCAAAAGGATTGCAACAAGGGTTTTCTTTACACCTCAGCTCGTGAGTGGTCACTATTTTGAATGTGTTATGGCGGCACAACATGGACTGCCATGCAGTGGCGTAATGAAACTAGAGGGGACCCCCGCAAAATAGATGAAGCGCCCCCCCCAACCACAGAGCTAGCTTTAGCACTGGTGGCGCCTGGTT
The DNA here is from genome assembly GCF_031143425.1 of Pleurodeles waltl. Classification (NCBI taxonomy): domain Eukaryota; kingdom Metazoa; phylum Chordata; class Amphibia; order Caudata; family Salamandridae; genus Pleurodeles; species Pleurodeles waltl. Next base: position 1,085,309,147 of record NC_090439.1, on the reverse strand, counting down.
CAACATTCCTTTCTGGCGATCCCTCATGACCCCCTTCTCCACTAATTCCCTCCCTGCCACTCTCCAACAGTGCCCTCACCTCTCCATAGCTCCTCGCTGACATACATTTCTTTTTCTTTTCTGAAATGCTCCTCATAGTCCAGTCTGCGTTGTTTGATCTGCATGGTGCATGCTATTTGCAGCAGGCACATTATCCCTCTGCGCTACCTTATAATGAGTAAAAATAGCCAGTAGAAAAAGTTCGGCTCTCTCACCAGCAATAACATTAATCACCAGAGTTATCTTACCATTTTTATTGTTGCCTGAAATCTGCTGGATGCACAAGGAAGTTCAGTGCTTCTAAATCCTTAAGTTATTTTTAAACACAGCGTCCACACCAAAGTCAGTGCACGCGCCACCCTGAAGCCGGCTCTGCCCCAGCCCTGGGGTGTCCCCAGGCGCTCGGCACCTTTAATTTGACAATCCAGCAGTTCTAAGCATGGTCGCTACACTTCCATGGCACGAGCACTTTAGAGGGTGATCTTATACTTCTAATGTGACGGCTGGCACTTTTCATCTCAGTTGTTTTGCTTTAAACGGGACAGCACCAGCACTTCAAAAGCAGGGCTGAATTAGGTTACGTTTGAAATAATGCCATCTTACTACTCATGTCTTAAAAAGTTGGAAAGAGCAGGTAAGCAGGGGTTAAACGGGACCTGCAGAGATCCGCGTATGTAACCAAGCGGTCGCATTTAGGTTGGAGTGCAGCCAATCTCCCATCCTTCTGAGGCAGAAAAAACAGCACCATTTTGTTAAGAATCCCCGTCATTAACGTGTCAGGAAACAGTTTCATTGATGGGTAACAATTTCTAGATGACCGGTGCAGAGAAGAAATTATGTGGCTACTAACAGTTGCCAACTCCAAAAACTTTGTCAACAACCTCCCCTAGCGGAAATGAAATATTTAAACAATGTCCAGACCCTACACAAGTACCTTTTGTTTTGCTTTTTAAAGCTTATGGTACAAAGCTGTCTGATACACATGATTAATGTGCTGCCAAAATCTGAGATCTGCTGTGTCTCCTGTCCTGGAAGCATACTTCTGCCACATGACCCGATGGGGGAGGGAAGAGGTTGGGGGGCGGGGCGGTGAGGGGATGCTATACAAAACTGCCATTTTTTTTTTTTTTTTTAAAGCAGTGAGAGGGGTTTAGACATTACCAATGAAGTGGGCAAGCAGAAGCCAGGCAGCCGCATGCAATAAAAAAAAAAAAAAAAAACTCAGTGCTCGGCACTAATTAACACAATAGGACTCCTAATGTGTGATGTGATCAGTCACCCAGTTAAAAAAAAAAAAAAAAAAGAGCAAAGTAGGCCCGAAACAATAGCTAAAAAAATGGCTACTGCATAGGTTTCTAGTACTTGACCTGTGCTCTTGGGGAGGGCTAATTACCAAAAGACGCATGCCATATGCATGCCCCTGACAAATGGTGATAACGAAAAATGGAGTGACGATGGTGCCAGCAAATGGGAAACCTATGGTCGGGCTCTATCCCACGAAGTAGATACAGCATGTCTCGGTTCGAGACGGCGCCTCTACGCCGGCTAGAGCCGAAACCTAAAAAATTAGGAAGACCAACGACAAAAAGGCATTATGCCCTTCAAGCACCATACCGTCTACCTGCAAATCTCAGACTAAATCTCAAAGCCTTTAATTTCAGAAAGAAGGAAAAACACACTTATTGAGAAATTCTATTGAAATTATACTCTCATCTCTACTATCTGTTGCCTGTGCTATATTATCTTGTTACTGTTTATATATAGTTACAGGTGTTGTGCTCTGTCCTCCAAGCGAATAGGTCTTCAGTAAACACATATTAGTAAATGAAAAATAAGAGAAACAACATCCAGAATTAAAAAATGTTTTGCTTCAGTAGCTTGCCAGCCCATTCCTTATCCAGCTGAGAGGCAGGACTTCGGCTGATAGCTGAGTAGGAAGTTGAATGTCTGCTCTACACTGAACTGGCTCTACAGGTCCTCAAGTGATGCTGAAGTGGGTGAGTCAGACACTGCCATGTTGGTGGTAATGCATGTGGCAAAGGGGCACTAATGCTGCTGGTGCCCACTACGCTGCTTCTTCATAGGGTGCTGCTGTTTGTTCTTTGCTGGCCTGCTGCCGAGAGTAGCTATTGATAAGGGGGGAGAAATATTATACCTCTTTGATCTTCATTTAACCAATGTTTGAAGAAATAGTAACTTCTTTTATTAAGCACATGGTGTCTGCTTGTTATCATGTTTTCATAGATTTAAGTATTTGAAATTTAGTTAAAAGTGAGCGGGTGGGTTCCTTTTTTAATTGGACTTGCTCTTTTTTTTTTCCCACCTTTTACGTACCTTCTGGCTATAAAGTTATAGGATTAGAAGGTCACCATGTTGTAAAGTGGCTATATTTATGTGGTATTTTGAGCTGTGGGTGCATGGTGTGTTCTGTTCACTCCCCAGTCATATTTTAGTCAAGACACAGAGGCCAATTGAGGTGTCAGTTGGAAAGTCAGAGGAAGTCCAGGCAACATTCTAGCGGAAATAACAAACCAATTGATTTTTATTTTTCTGTTCTTAATCTAGCCAGGCACTTGGTACTGCAGTAACTATCTCTTATTTTGGCAGCATTTTATTAAGTGTCTGATAAAACAGGAATCAACTTAGCAGGGTCAGCACAGTTTTGGGAGAAGTCCACAACAATAGAGGAAGTGACATCTCAAGCTACACAATTCACAGTATAATCAAAATATAATAAGATGTCAGTAAAGCTCCTTTTGAAGGGATTGCACAAGCACAGTTATCACAGTAGTACCGACTGGGAAGGGTAATCAGAGGTACAACCCCCTCCTCCCCTCCTTGCATGTCTTGTAAATCAGGAAGGAGCAGGGCAAGCCGAGACAGCCCAACAATTCCCCACAGCCTGGAGAGCATAGAGCCTCAGTCCTCAGGGATGTCTCCATCTCGGAGAGAGAGCAGTCGCCCATCAGTGATCAATGGAACACCCTGTAGGAGCATCACCCAAGCTTGTGCATGCTGGGACTGCGCTCCCTCTGTGCTTCCATTGTTGAAAGCGTCCCTTTGCCTGTTCAGAGAATTCGCTCCTCCATACCTTGCGGTACATACCTCTTGAATCAGTCATTCAGCTACAAAAGAAGAACTGAAGCTAGTCAACCTGATTGGAGAGAGGGGTACCTTGAGAGATAAAAGAAGACAACATTTTTTTTAATCAGGGCACGGTTTTCCTTTGAGGATAAAGTGTGATGAGAGTAGGTTATCAGTTGTACTTTCATATCTTGAAAAAAATGAACATTAATCTCGCTCTCTGATTAAAGTTAACTCTGAAGTGATCATCAGACAGTACCATTCCCATGATTGGTCGAGGGATGGGCTTGACGACGCGACACCCGTGCCTCTGTATGTATGAACCTTGTTTCGTTACATGAGGCCTAGCCCTCGTATATGTGACTTCGCGGGTAGCAGTGCTCATACTAGAACGGAGCGAGCGCAGTGATGAGTCACTCCCCACCTCGGCTTAAAGTGCAGTGAACTTATGTGTACTTGTGAAATTCCAACAACCTGCCTTGTATGGTCAGGTCATCGCATCAACATAGTTGGCCTTTTCCTGGCTGTCAAATTAGTGTGCTCAGCACAATAGTTGTTGCAGATGGAGGAACAACTTCTCCGTAGCATTTACATGGGCGTCCTTCAGGTAGAAGCTAATGAGAAACTATTGGTACATGACATATGCCAGGGCACCCATAAGAAAAAGGTGTACTGAAATTGAATCCTAAATCATTGTTTGTTGAGGAGGCAACTCACTTTCTGGCTTTGTGCAGTGTTTTGGAGACACGTGTTGTGCATGTTAAGTGGACTGTTTGAATCACCAGGCAAAGCTACCCATACCATCTATGTTTGTTTCTTTGCAATTCATGGAGAACAGTCCCATGAGGACAGAAACAGAAAATCAACCAATTTTGGAAAATTCACCTGTAGATCGTGGTTAATAATGAAGTCGGAGAGTAACTGGTGTGTGAGGAAGATCGGCTGCCCATTCTAACCTCATTTTGTAGCGTTAGAGTTATAGCCTTTGGAAGAAGGGTGCTGAAACCAAGACAAAGACAGGCTGTGTTACAGCCACAATAGAACTGGAGAGAAATTATGGGACGACTTTCTATTGCTTTGCAGCAATCACACAGAATGTGAGGACGTGTACCTTTACTCACTAAAGGCAGACCTATGTGAGGAGGATAGTGATGCAGATGGTCATACCGTGGTTTGTTATGAAATCAGTGCTTTTGAGTCAAGGTCATATTTTTAGGTTTTTATGAAGTACAAGGGAGAAACCTATTCAGTGAATGTGTTGGAAGAAGAATTGAGGACCAAGCTTTGAGAGCCTTAGAAGGCATTGAAAACAGTGTCTATCGTTTGATAAGTCTGAATGAAATCATGAGTAAAACAAGAAAGATTTCAGTGTCAAAGTTTATTTTTCATGGTACATGTTTGTAATTGTTTGGTAAGGATGTCTCTGATAGCTTGTATAATGCAAAGGGCTTGGAGACTCTCCTGTTACCACAAAACCAATCGCAGAGCATGCCTTGGTCTGCAAGTGATGTAGAATAATAAGATATCTGTATATTGTGGCTAAGTCAAGGTTAGTTTTTGTTTCGTAACACTTGGTTGGCATTAGGCCACAACTACATCCAGTCTACTGAGAATCTCCTTATTATCACCTTTCCACATGTAGAAGTGGAATCCAGGGGACTGGATAGGTGAGCATGTGGCTCAGCGTACTCGTTGAGTAACAGCGGATAAGAGTATAAGATGCCAATCTCTTCCTGAGGTCACTTGAGAAGAAGTGTGTGCCTGGCAGTGTTTTTATAAAATTACTGAAAATACTGTAGAACATTATTCTTTTAATGGTGTCATGTGCAGTTGACAGTGCACCTACATTGCTATCATCAGTTGGGACCACGTTTGAGTATAGCTTCATCGGAAAGCCCTCAAATAACTTTGACTCTCATATCAACCGTCAAGTAATTCACAGCGTGGCATAACACATTAAGGAGTTGTCAGTATGGCCTATGCAAAATGATAAAGTACTTATTCTTTTAAGGAGGGTTAATGGTTTCCCAAAGGTTTTTGCACATCATTAAAGTCAATGCAGGGTCCACATCAGTTGTTCATAAGGTACAGGATGACCTTGTTGGTTTCAGGTTTAAGGGAGCAAAAAAAAAACTATCTCGTCAGTCTTACTGAGGAAAGTGGATAGGTCAATTCCCCTGTTACGAGAAAGCACTGAAGTGGAATAATGTTGTGTGTTTAAATTCATTAAGATGCCATTTGATCTGGTGGGTGCAGCATCAATACTTTAGAAATCAATCAGTGGTACCACTATGGGGGAATGTTCACAGAGCACCCCACTGATATTTAAAGCAATTTCAAAGAACAGTCTGAGTAGGTGGGCAAACTGTTAAAGATTTGGAAGACGAGTGCTGTAACACTTGAGGAACAAAGACATACTTTGAAACAGGTGGTCATTGAGTACTTGGCTCATTCTCTTTGCAAAGAATAGTCCATACTGAAAGAGTTGGTGTCTGCATTTATTAATATGCTTCATCCCAGTAACAAAGAACTTATAGTGTCCTTATTAGGAGAGTTGGAATTGTTAGACAAGTTAGTGAAGAACTACACAGAAGAGACTATTGATGTAAGAAGGCTGGTGAAGAAATAGTATCCTTTAAATGGTATATGAAGTTTGAGAGAATTGTAATACATGAAGCAAGAGATGTTGGCCCACTTGTACTTTAACCCCCTGGGTGCCATGGACGTAAGGGTTACATCCTTGGCTTAAGTGCTGCTGTGCCAAGCACATAACGGTTACGTCCTGGACCTGAACCACCAACACACCCCGGCAGGGATGGCAGCAGAAATGCATTCATACCCCTGGTGACATCTGATGACGTCAGCGTGCACCGCACACTGAGGTCATCAGAGGTTGCCCCGACACGCTTGAAGCATAGGTTCCAGCACGCCCTTGGGAGAAATAGATTAGATTCTCCTCTGAAAGAGGAAGGGGGAGGTCAGAGAGGCATCAAAGGAAAGGCTTTTCTTTTCCTTTGATGCAGCAAGAATTCCCACTGGACTCCAGGGAGGGTTTATTTTTTATTTTATTTTTTTGTAATGTGACATAAGGTCAGCGGCTCCTTAGGCAGAGGAGGCAGGGGGGCAGAAACCACTAGACACCATGGATTTTGTGTACATTTTATTTTACATAAGGGGATTGGCCCCTTATCCAAGGGTCTCTGCTCTTGGGGGCATATTATTTTAGGCCATTTCTGCTCCCCTTGGGGGCAGGTAGGCCTATTTTTATTAGGCCCATCTGGGGCAAGGGGGGCATAAACCACTAAACACCAGGGATTATTTTTATTTACTTTTACATAAGGGGAGCGACCCCCTTAGGTAAGGGTCGCTCTCCATGGGGGGCATAGAATTTTAAGGCTATTGGTCTACTTTTATTAAGCCCATCTGCCCCCAGAAACTGCTATACACTCGGGTTTGTTTTTGTGTGTGTGTGCGTTTTGTTTGAGGGGTGGCCCCTTGGGCAAGGGTCGATCTCCATGGGTGTCACATTACTGTTGGCCCTTTCTTCCCCCCTTGGGGGCAGATAGGCCTATTTTTATTAGGCCCATCCTCCCCCAAGGGGAGCTGACACCACTTAGGCACAAGGGATTGTTGTGTGTTTTGTTTGGGGTGGCATCCCTTTGGGCAAGGGTCGCTCCCCTTGGGGGGTAAGGGGTGCTTCCATTTTGGCCATTTCTGTCCCCCTTAGAGGCAGATCGGCCTATTTTTGTAAGGCCTATCTGAAAGCCCACTAGACATCAGGGATTTTTTTTTTTTTTTTAAGAGAGGGTGGGAGTATGGCCATACCCCCATCCCTAACACCCCCCTTGCAAACTAAAGCATATCATCCCAATGGCCAGCAAGAGGACATTTCTCTTTTGGGTTTGGATTTTACATATGGTCCGAGAGAGCTTGGCTAACTCCAGTATCGTCCTACTTGGAATAGTGGGGGGCTTCACTTTTTGGACTTTGGTACGCTGCCACCTAAAAAAAAAACTACCAGACCTAGACACATCTGAAAACTAAACATCTGGATGAGTCCAATGTGGTGTGCTTCACATGCACCCCTCACCATTTTCTTACCCACAATGCCCTGCAAACCTCCAACTTTGCTTGAATTCACGCATTTGCCCTACATTTCTGTGTTGGAACCTTCTGGAATCCACAAAATTCCTACCACACACCATCGTCGCATCTATACAGATAAAAATTCTGCCCCACTTGTCAGCCTAAAAACATTTGAAAAAACTGCCCTTTTGGCCCTGCTTTGGTTCCCCCTCAGTTTCTATATGCTTTTGGCCCTTCCCCGTCACAGGCACTTGGCCCACCTACACAAGTGATGTATCATTTTTATCGGGAGACCGAGGGAAACAGTGGGGGGATAGGAAATTTGTGCCGGTGCAGTGATCCCACACAAACGTGAGGGAAATATGATTTTTTTAAATGCAAAATTTGAGGTTTGCACGGGATTCTGGGTAAGAAAACGCTGGGGGATCCATGCAAGTCAGACCTTCCTGGACTCCCTGGGGTGCCTACCTTTCAGAAATGTCTGAGTTTGGTAGGTTTCCCTAGGTGGCTGCCCGGTGCCCCCTTGCAAAAACAGTTTGTTTTGTAGTAGATATTTTTTATGGGTCCATGTTGTGTTTTGAGCCCTTCCCTTTTGCAGGTATTAGGCCTAACCTCACAAGTGAGGTACCATTTATATCGGGAGGCTTGGGGGAATGCTGTGTAGAAGGAAGTTTGTGGCTCCCCTCAGTATCCAGAACTTTGCAGCACCGAAATGTGAGGAAAACATGTTTTTTTTTTTATTCTAAATTTTGAGGTTTGCAGCGGATTCTGGGTGACAGAACCCAGTGATAGCCCCACAAGTCACCCCATCCTGGATTCCCCTAGGTGTCTAGTTTTCAAAAATGTACAGGTTCAGTAGGTTTCCCTAAGTGCCGGCTAAGCTACAGTCTAAAATCCACTACTAGGCACTTTGCAAAAAAAAAAACAAATACGAAAAACGTCAGTTTTCAGTGGAAATATGTGATGTGTCCATGTTGCGTTTTGGGGCGTTTCCTGTCATGGTCACTAGGCCTACCCACACAAGTGAGTATCATTTTTATCGGGAGACTTAGTGGGGAAACACAGAATAGAAGAACAAGTAGTATTGCCAATTGCCTTTCTATACATTTTTGCCTTCCAAATGTAAGACAGCGTGTAAGAAAAAAGTCTATTTGAGAAATGCCCAGTAATTCAAATGCTAATATGGGAACCCCCGAATTCAGAGATGTGCAAACAACCACTGCTTCTAAACTCCATGTCATTTGCCCATTTCAGAAATACATAGGTTTCCTTGATACCTATTTTTCACTCCTTATATTTTACCAAATGAATTGTATACCCGGTATACAATGAAAACCCATTGCAAGGTGCAGCTCATTCATTGGCTCTGTGTACCGTGGGTTCTTGATGAACCTTCAAGCCCTATATATCCCTGCAACCAGAAGCATCTAGTAGATGCAATGGTATATTGCGTTAAAAAATCTGCCATATTTGGAAAAAGTTACAAAAGAAAATGTAGGCAGAAATGGCTGTTTTGTTCAACTCAGTATCAATATTTTCTTTTCAACTGTTACTTTCTATAGGAACACCTTGAAGGATCTACACAAATGGCTCCTAGCTGAATTCAGCATTTTGTCTACTTTTCAGAAATGTTCAGCTTTCTGGGATCCAGCATTGGGTTCACAACCATTTCTGTCACTAACTGGAAGGAGGCTTAAAACACAAAAAATAGTAAAAATGGGGAAAGTCACAGTACAGTTCCAAAACTGTGTTGAAAAATATGGTTTTCTGACTCAAGTCGGCCTGTTTCCGAAAGCTACGAAGATGGTGATTGTAGTACCTCAAACCCTTTGATGCCTTTTACAGGGAAAACAAGACATGCTTTCTTCTGCAGCAATCCTTTCCCATTTTTCCCAAAAACCCAAATTTTAGCTGTATTTTGGCTAATTTCTTGGTCTCCTCCAGGGGAACCCACACATTCTGGGTAAATTTAGGATCCCCAGAATGTTGGGAAAAAAAGACACAAATTTGACATGGATAGCTTATGTGGACAAAAAGTTCTGAGGGCCTAAGCGCAAACTACCCCAAATAGCCAAAAAATACCTTAGCGACTGCTGCAGTAGACTTTTCTTCCCTACACTTGTACAATCCAAACGTTTTCTGTAGATAAAAAGTCTGTGGACGTATTTGACATGATGTTCTGTTGGTCTTGGCGTTCTGCTTGATTGCTGACAGGCCCATGGTAGGAGTCTCCAGAAAGTGCCTTAGACTCTGCTTTTAGCTCTGAATAAAAACCTGTATTCGTGTGCACGAGCAACATGGTTCTTGCAAGAAATAGACCAGGCCGTCCACTGAATCCATGAATCTGCTTTCCAGACCCAGCGTGTCTCCGTGGGCCGGGGCAGCTGTCTAGTTCCGTTCCCTGTGCTCTTGTCCAAGAGAAGGAGTTCGTGCGTGCGGCATGGCTGCCTCTTCCAGCTGTGCATGTGATACCACAGCCTGGGATTGATTCGTTCCCTACAGGAAGGGAGTCGAGGTGCCAGATGCTTTCTTGTTGGGTTCGCTGGTTGCCAGCCTCTGCAGAACGCCTCTCATTACAAATTTAGGATCTGACAGGTCCCTGAAAGACGAAATAACAACAAATCCAGTGTAGCGTTTGTTCATTTGTGTTGCACTTTATTTAACAGGTGGGGAACCTCGACTAATTCCCTTGTTCTTTCTTTCATCAAGATATTTATTTCTGTGTCCGATCCGCGGGCCTTGTGGCTTGTTTCTCCATCTCTCCTTATTTGAAGCAATGACTGTCAAGGCTGTCTCTAGTTAAGACATACATTTGTATTTTATTTTTTTCACACCATTTGTTGGGCCGAAATAATTCCATAAAAAAGTTGCCAGGCGTTGACCAAATAGAAACAAACTTCAGTATCAGCATGCACATTAAAACAGCCAAACATCAATTAAAACAGTTTGATAAATAGTGAACTAGATCTAACAAAAACTGTGCTTGCTGTCCTACCTAGAGAAGATTTTGTGTATGGAGTACACAATTGATTAGCCAAACATTCTTGGGTGTTCTGCTTTGTTTCTCACCTTTGAATAGTTTTTTTTCTCCACTTTACATTCCACCGAATCAGGAGTATTTAAACTTTGAAAATGCCGACCTTATAAAATCAAGTGTCTTCTGAAGAGCGTGTTTTTTTAGATCTGATGTTAGCCTAGACCTTTTGTGATATATATAATTTTTTTATATTATTACCTACTGGCAGGCTTCAGTAGGTATACTTGGGACCTAATTTTCATAGGAAAGGTATTTTTTAACTTGACTATATCTTTGGCACCGTTCAAAGAATCTTCATGAAACTTTCCAAAAAAAAGTGTCTTGTTGGGTCTTGTTGTGAATGTAAAGTTTCAGCCAAGTAGGGGGCGAAGAAAAAGGGGTGGGTCCAAAAAAATATGTTTCCCATGTTAATTCCCATAGAGCTTTCAGACACAACTGCAGCCCAAACCACTGGACATAATTACACCAAATGTGGCAGGAAAGCATCTCTTCGTCCAGAAAGTGCCCTTTTTGTGATTTTGGTGTAAATGAATTCATTAGTTTTTGAGATATTATAGGAGATCCAAATTTGTATATGTGGACGGAGACCAATATACATGATAGCACCCATTGGAATGCATTGTAGTGAATGGTAGGTTTTAAGGGTACAGAAAGGAGAATTTATAAAGGGTGATAACCGATTCTAGTTACAAAATAAATCATTTGTTGCTAAGGTGATTTCACCCTGTGAAAAAGTCTTCTGCTGGGATTTCGTGAAACATGTTTGAGAGAAAACTGTTTTCTCTTGGTTTCCTCGTAGAGGTTATGGAAGGTGCTCCAGAAGCTCAAATGAGAGCATATTTTCTGTAAATTTACTCTATCTTTCTCAAGTATATGAGAATGAAGTTGACATTTTCAGTAAAACATGTATTTCCAGCAGGAGCAGCCTGTCTGCTAATTCCCTTGTGTTCTACTTCAGCCTCCCAGAGTGTTCTAAAGAGCAAATAGAGCGCTAACAGTCTTACTTATGACAAGCCTGTGGCACCCCTGAAGCCATATTGATTGAATCAAACTGGTAACACTTAAAACATTTAATTTAGAAAGGAACAAAATGAGGGATTTCATTTTGTCATAGAAATTATGGTTAGTGCTGCAGAAAGAAAAATTAGGACATGTTTTAAGTGAGTTCTCTTCTATATCATTAAAACATTCTGAGATGTAGACTGAAACGTGCACTTTCAACACAAGCAGCAGACTTCCTGGTGATCAGCAGTTTACTACAGTGCTCTAATGAGCAACTAGAGTGCTAACACTCTGAATTTATGCCAAAAGTGTAGCACATCTAACTGCCATCTTGATAGAAACTAAGTGGAAAACTGGAAACATTTTCTACTGGGGATACTGCAATAAATGAGGAGGTTAGGGAGCTTCATAACAAATAAGTCTCCCAAGGTGGCCACAAGAGAAAAAAAATACCCCATATGTAGCCCAAATATAGCCCAATGACAGAAGTGTGCAAAACACTTTTTTTTGCAGTTTTATATAGTGCAGGCTTGACCCAAATGTTTTGGAGTGCTTTACACAAGCATCCGTTACATTACAGAAGGAGACATTCCTTTTGGGCTTTAGGCATGGGAGATTAAGTGATTTGCCCAGAATCACAGGATATCGTAATGATGCCACAAGACAAACCTGGTTCCCCAGTTGCAAAGTCTGCACCCCTAGATATATATCGTCACATTCTCTCCCCTAAGTTCAACATATAATCAAGTGGTCAACTGGCTAAAAAAAGATCAAGATAGCAAATAATTTATAAGTGTTTGGTCGCTATTTGAGAACTCAGAAAAAATATCCTCATTTTAGTTTTTTAGAGCACTAACCACAATTTCTCTGGGTATATAACTCTGTTTTATAATTTCTTAAGTAAATTGTTTAGGTATCACAGTTTTGATTACATCAAGATGACATCAGGCGAGCCATACCTTTGTAATGAATATAGAATGTTAGCAATCTAGTTGTTAATTGGACTACTGTGGGGAGGCAGATGTCAGGGGCATGGACCTGGATAATTGAGGGCAGACTGGAGTGTGCAGAGGCAACTAGTTGACCGCTCTGGGCAGGCTGGAGGGGCACTGGCAGGACAATGGACCATGGGGCCAGATGTAAGGGCAACAAACCAATAATGGAGGACAGGCAAGAGAGGCTATGGCAGCATAACAGACCAGTGAGAACAGAAGCATGAGGCAGTGGCAGTACAACCATACATGCTACCAGGCCCCATTCAGGCAGGAGACTCCCAATGTTTTAAAGCCCAAAAGGGCTTTATTTTTTATCTGTCCCCTGCCTACAATCTTCTCTTTTTAAATGTAAGTTCATGGGGAAAGAGAATTCCCCAGTTATTTTTTCTCATAATTACCTTTTTACCAAGTTCACAATGTTGGCAAGTACAGTACATTGGATCACTGACAGCCGGAGCAATTGGGTATAGGGATATGGATTCAGATAACAGAGGGCAGGAGGGAGATGGGCTGGGGCACCAAACTAACCATAACCGGCAGGCGTCGGGGGTTGCAGAAGCACAATACACCATACAGGGCAAACGGGGTGGCAGTGCAGCGCAAATGACCATGGAAAGCAACATGGAGGGGACGGCGCCATGCACATGGACAACAGAGAGCAGAGGGGAAGGAGGCAAGGGCAGCAAACTGACCATACTGGACAGACAGAAGGGACAGTTGCAGCATAATGGACAGTGAAGGGCAGGAGAGAGGGGTCAGAGGGATGACAACAGACTAGACAAGACAGAAGGGAGGGGAAAGGGGCCTGCACTTGGAAAAGGGAGGGCTAGGTGTTAGGGCTGGAGCAGCAAGCTGACCATGGATGGCACAGGATGGGCACTGGAAGCACAACACACCAGTGGGGGGCAACGTGAGACTAAAATGGCATACACACAGGCGGCTGAGGTAAAGTGGGAGGGGGTCGGGCAGGAGCCTGACCACACTAAGGCAGGTGGGAGGGGCTGTGGCAGCACAGAAGGCCATGCATGGCAAGCAGGACTGTTAGAGGCAGCACAACGGCTATGGCCGGTGAGAGGGAGGGGGAAGGAGCATGCAGAATGGACCACCGACAATAAAAGTGATGGATAGGGTCTGGATACAGGCAAGAGATGGCAGGGTAAGGGGCTTCACAATAAACCACGTCGGGTAGGCAGGAGGAGCAGTTACAGCACAAAAGAACATGGAGAGCAGAAGAGAGGGACAGCAAAATGGACCATGAAGACCAGTACAGAGGGGATAATGGCTTGGAACTCATACAGGTGGGTGGAGAGTCAGGGACAGAAGGCAGTCATATGACTATAGTAGGCAGGTGTTAGGGGCAGTGGTAGCTCAACAGAACATCAGAGTAGATGGGAGTTGCAGTGTTCGGTCCATAGAACATGGTGAGCAAAAAAGGAGGGAGCAGGGGCAAGCACACAGACATCAGAGGGCAGGGGGAAGGAGGCTAGAGGCAGCAAACCAAGCACAGACGTTTAGGGCAGTGGGCAGTGATGGGGCATAAAATTGGGGAAGGAGAGGGCAGGAGGAGTGGGCAGGGACATCAAGCTAAATGGAGGGCAGTGCAGCATATCGGATCATTCAGGAAAGTAGGGAGTGGGCTGGTGCAAGAACTCAAGACAACAGATGGTAGGGAGGAGGTGGATGGGGCAGCAAGCTAACTGTTCAGGGCAGGCAGGAAGCGCAGTGGCAGAATACAGCCACACAGGTCTTTAAGGAGGGAACTGGGCCTTGGACTTGGATGGCAAGGAGGAAGGGGAGGCAGGAGCAGCAAGCTTGGGTAGGGACAGCACAACGCCAGGCATTGCGTACAACCCCTCCCCCATGCATTGCAATGGGCTTTTTAGGCAACATAAAAAAAACCTAGACATTTTCTGAGAAAAACAAACGTTACAGGTACGTTATAGTTAGGTTGACATTTTACCCCTTCAAAACCATAGAAATTCAGCAGTAACAGCTATACTGTACTTATGTTGAAAAACTATAACTTGTGGTCTAAAGGTACTTAACAGCACGCATTAGAGTTTCTTTAGATAAGTATAATTATAACTGCTGAATTTCTGTGTTTTGTTTGGGCAAACGTCAACCTACTGAACTGATTTACACCAAATCACAAAAAGGGTTATTTTTGGACCAAGAGCCAAATTTGGTGTAATTCCTATGAGCGGTACGGGCTGCAGTCTTGTTCAAAATTCCTGTGTGTAATTGCATGGGGAGAGTACGTTTTTTGACCCCCTTTTTTTCTTGCCTATGCTTGATGTACCCCCGGAACCTTTCATGCAAAAGTAGGGCACTTTTTGGGAAAATTTTGTAAAGATGCGTCAAACATTGTCAAAGATATTAGGAAACCAAAAAACGCTTTGTCAGTGGGAATTGGGTCCTAATTACAACTACCAACTGACCGCCGGTAGGTTAAAAAAAAAAAAAAATGTATGTGTTCTTTAATTGGTTTGCTTTAATGTCATTCATGTTTTGCTTCTGTATTCCACAGTATGCAGCATGGCACAGTAGGTCAACTTAATCCGTTGGTCCCTTTCTGAGTGACCACACTCTGCTGAAGCACAATGAGGCCACCAACACAAAAAGCAGTCCCCTTCAGTGCCAGGGGAGTTGTGAGCCATGAAAACAAAATGTAAATTTATTTTTTTTATACCTTTTTTTTTATTTTTATTTTTTATACATTCCGAGGGCCGGCAGCTCCACAGACACTGTCGCTGGGACCTTTCTGTCTCTTGGAGTGTGCCACATCCCTCATATTCTCTGCTTACATCCCGCTCATAGACGTCCTCCCTATGGTACGTATGCATGGTTGGCCATATTTCTGGATGGGCTTTGATGGAACAAAAATGTTCCTTGCATGGTGACAGATGTGTAGCTGCCATGAGTGCCCCAGATACGATGTCTGGATCCTGCATGCCGATTTTTCTGATTATTGGCAAGCATGGATCATGCATGTGCGCAGTGACCTAGGCCTGTCTCACAGACTGCGGTCTTGTTGGACCAGGAGGGGAGCCCAAAGCGCTAATCTCACAGTGGTGAAAAGCTAACACCTTTCCCAAGAGTTAAGTAGCACAAGCACGTGACAACAACATACCATGTAGTGATCAGTAGAAGTGAACAACCCTTTTTACCTGTGTCACTGGAATGAAGCCTTTAGACTCACTAATGTAAGTCTTATGTTGCTGTGTGCTTAACTCACCCTTGGCTTCATCAGGTTAGTATGTAGTGCTGTGCAGTGCGTGTGTGTGTTAAATGCGTGTGCTGGGCGTGTGCCTGTGAATAGTACAATGCATCAAAGATTTTGGGTTCCACTTTGGGAGACCCAGGGCTGACTGGAGGAGCCTGGGGAGGTAGAGAAGTCACCGCCAGACAGATTTGTGGATTTCTGCATTCCTGTTAGCTGGGTGGGACACAATAAAGGAAGAAGAGCGAGGCTCTTCAGTACATTTCGAAGGGTGCTCTTTGGTTCAAAGAGAGGTCACTGAAAAGGGGCTTGAGCGCATCACAGGAAGGAGATAGGGCTGATAGAATCATAAAGAGTAGGGTTGGGCCTCTGGGATAACCTTTACACAAATCCCTGTGTCTGATATCCAGATGTGAACCTCCAGTCATTCATATGGCCTGTGCTGTGGGACTATAAGATTTGGAGTCACTATTTCTGTGACAGATTGTTTTCTGGAGGTAGGGCATGGCAGAGGAGAGGGGACTTCAAAAGGAAGCAGACCCACAACACAAACTTCAAAGACTCAAGCATTAACTCACATTTAGTATCTGGAAATTGAATAAAATGAAGGGGGACACAAGGCCCCCAAAATGATCAACTTCCAAGCTGTCAGCCGGGCTGTGGGATGGGGAGAAACTCTGCAAGACTTCTGCCTGTGACCAGGAGTGGGGCCTAAGACCTGCCAGTCTTCCAGAAACGTGAGGGACATCACCCAGGGATATCAAAGACCACCTGCTCCTGGGTGTCTGGATCATCAGCTCCTGATTGCTTGCCAAGACTAATTTGCCCTGTGAGGAGGAGGTCCAGTGGAGGACCCTGGCGAGTGAATCCCTGTTGCGAGATGTGATCGGGCCAATGTCATTTGTTCTTTTTTCTGTGCCTGTATGTTCACAAAGTCCATGATGGCTCTTGCCGTATACTCACAGGGCAGGAAAGTGCTGATTTAGCCACACTTAAGTTAATAGTTAGAGTGAGTCATCTACCATGCTTTACTGAACTCACTTCTAGGGGAACTAGCTACTCTTTTTATCTTGGACTTTCCGTCAGGAAACACTGTTTGCTTACACGAAGCTCACCACCTCTCATTCGTATGAGGCTGCATTGAGAACAGCGATGTAGAAGCTCTTTCTTATGTACGAGGCAATCCTTGCACTTCTGGTGCCTCCTGTTACTTTCTGTCCTGAAGTTCCACCAAATTGTTGTAGTTTGAAAGGTCCAAATTGTTTAATTTTTTCAGGATACGATCTTGGCTGTTTCTCTTTCCTGATGTTGGAATTGTGACAGCCATAGTGTTACGTTGGAGAATCTACAATTGTGGTGGTTGTCCTGTTTATTTTTCCCAAAGTCCCTGGGAGATGAGTGTTCAATCTTTGGTCACATTTTACATCGCGTCCTAGAGCCATATGTAGTCTCCTTCAATTTAAAGAAGTGGGTGCAAATAATCTTCTCATCTACACCAACATAGCAACAGTAGTGTTTTACATTAACAAGGGGTGGCACTGGCTCTTACAACATTCATTTGCTTTTAGTGTTGGTTGTGGAAACAGAGAATCGGCTAAAACAGCCTGCTACTGGGCCCTCAAGAGAGGGAATTGCTATCTCCAACCGCCCCTGGGGACAACTCTTGATGGAACAACACAAGGGTCATGTCCTGGATTAAGGTTGTCCATTCTCAGAGATGGGTTCTCCTCCACTGATGCCCTATGTTTGCATATGCTCCCTCCACGACACCTCAGCCCCAAGATGGGGCACAAATTGCGAAGAAGACCAGTTGGTCGATGACTAGTGACTCTTGACCCAGGTGCAGTGGATAATAGGTAGCTACTGTTTATGGGTCGATGACAATGTTGTGTGAAATTGGACATGGTTACTGGATAGATGAAAAATAAAATGATGTCCATTAAATATAGGCCAGAGTTAGGCATTCGATTAAGGTTACTACTCGAATCAGATTCTTCAGTAGTTCACACCAAAGGGGGAAGCATAAATTACCTGTGACAAACCACGCTCCGTGCTTTTTGTTTTCCCCAGAACAAGGACTTGGAATTGATGCTTTAGTTGAGAGTGATGGAAAGTGGGTTTGCTTTGGAAGCTTTCTGTTACTTAAGTGTGCGCAATGATGCAGTTTCCACCCCCAGGCTCATATAATTAAGGCACGACCTTCTGCCTGGGAAGCACATAATCCTGTGAGGTTTCGAGGGTGGCAAGGCAGGAAATTGAGATGACAAGGAGTTAAGAAAATTAAGCATCTTTGCAGAGGTTGCTTTTTTGTTTCGCAGAGAAAGGTTAGATGCCACATTATGAAGAATGCTGCCCACAATTAATTCAGATTCTGCATCTGTGTGTGCGTTGGCTTTGGAGGGGACACATAAGGAGAGGGGGGCGCTTTATACATTTCACTGGCACATCCATTGCCTCCTAAGACAGGCCAGTTTAGATTTGGGAAGAAGGAACATTTTAGCAAGACGTATATACTGGCATTCTGTATGGACTAGGAACACATCCACAGGAACCTTATAGGGGTCTGTCTTTTATCTGTGATACTGGGCTGATTACCACACTTTGTTGGTACTCTGTTGAACTACGACTGCACCTGGGCCCGGCCATGGATGAGACACGAAGGCCTCGCTGGCAGTTCACAATGGGCTCGTCCCATGAACTGCAGGATTGGTATTGATTCACACGAAGCAGGCCTTTGGCTAGTGTTGCACAGTGGGTGAAAAACGATGGGTTGGAATGCTGCTCCAAGTGACTGCATGTGGTTAGCATTCCTACCATCACCTTTTGTGTGTATTATGAGTCAAGCATGATCGAAGCGATTGGTCAAAAGTGAGGTTTTTGGATTTGAGTTTTGTGGCTCATTGATCCTAATCCTCTGGATTAATCAGAGATGGCAGGGTTCTGACATGGCTGTACGCAGTGTGGGTGCTACATCAACCAAATAAAAACCCATGATGATGTGTTGGCAGCAAGTGGGTCTTACTTCTACCTATGTGCAGACGCATTGTTTGAATACGTTCTTTTACCTGGACCTCTTCCCTCTTACCTACCTTGATTGCTGGAGACCTGACCGTGTTGACAGGACATGCACGAGTCATTGGCAACTAGTTTGAGTCAATCTTAGCACACTTTATGTAGTTTGAACGTAACCGTTTAAAAAAGGAATTGGTGAGATGGTAAGAGAAAAAGGATAGGGTTAGTCTTCTATTTAGCAGTGTTGTAAAATGTATTTTTAGGGTTGGAATAAGGTTAGGTTTAGTTTGGTGATAGTCAGATTAATGGTTGAGAGCGAGGTAAACGTAGAATTCAAACACTCAGCTTTAATACAGATGCACATTTTCGAACCCCTTGCTCTCACAAGCTTTGACTGGAAGTAGACATGTCTAAAATATGGCAGCCGGGCTGGCTTGCAACTGCTAAAATATCCTGAGCCAGAAGTGCATCCATTGACTGGCTGCCGGTCAAGCAGAGGATCACCTTCAAGATAACTTACCAGATCCATCATGCTTGCTATAAAAACAGTCATCATTTCTGTATCAATGATTAATTCTTAATGCCCCAGTTAGGCTTTTGAGGTTCAGCGCGCAGTCCTTGCATAATGTATTCAAAGAGGCACAGTGTGGGGAAGGTCTTTTCAGGTGCATAGACCTCAGTTTACACGTGATCTGCCTTTAGCTTTCTGGTTGGTGGTTTATGATACAGCTTTCAAAAAGACCTGAAGACTTTGTTGTTGGGCTACTTTCTGTGCTGTCCTTTGCCTGTGTTTTAGGTTCCTAGCAGCATGTCACCTTTGTGGCAACAATGTTCCTTTAGAATTAATTAAATGATGCTACTCAAAGGAGTTATTCAAATTGTTCACACACGTTTCGTAGTCCGTTCTCTGGCCCAGCTTCTGAGCTTTATGAAATGTACTTGTAATTAAAGAGAAACATAAAGGAGCAGGGGTATTTAAATAATGTATCTGTGACTGGATGGGTGTGCCTATAGCAGTAGTAGTATGAATCTTTCTGATGGGTAGCGCTAACCTCCAATATCTCACCATAAAATATTCCCCCGATGCCAGTTTTGGATCTGGAGAATTTTGTAGGAGTGCTCTTGTGCCATAATCAGCCATAATCACCGATGTCATCAGCACGCATGCTCTCGCATCCACTGACTACATACTCCTTGGGACTTTAACTTCCACCTCGAGAACACCAACGACTATAACACCACCACCCTGCCCGACAACCTCGGCCTCAAACAGCTCGTTACAACACCGACCCACTACGCAGGACACACACTCAAGCCTATTTTCTCTGCCAGCAAACATGTCTCCTTCAGCCACACCACCGGACTCCACTGGACAGATCACAGCTGCATCCACTTCTCCTTCAAGAAACCCACACCATCACCCACAACGGATTCCCCACCGCAGATGGAACAAGGTCACCGAAGACCAACTAATCACTATCCTCTCCCGGAACCCACCCATCGACACCACCGACACTGACACAGCTGCCTGCAACTTCAGGCAATGGATCGACACCTGTGCCAACACTCTCGCCTCGTTCAAAAATCCCTCCAACAGACGCACCAACAGAAGGGCCTTCTGGTTTACCG
The DNA here is from genome assembly GCF_031143425.1 of Pleurodeles waltl. Taxonomy (NCBI): domain Eukaryota; kingdom Metazoa; phylum Chordata; class Amphibia; order Caudata; family Salamandridae; genus Pleurodeles; species Pleurodeles waltl. The sequence goes on along the minus strand of NC_090439.1, from coordinate 1,085,289,043 downwards.
CCGACCTCCATGAATCTAAGCAGACATGCCAAAGACTCGAAAATAAGTGATGCCATAATCAGACACTGGACAACCACACAGCCTTCAAAAACGCCATCCGCAGACACCGCATCGCACCCCAACTCCGGAAGATCATCAACAGCTCCTTTGAGTCCGCCACCTTCCCGGAGAACTGGAAACATGCTGAGATCAACGCCCTCCTCAAAAAACCCAAGGCAGACCCAAAGGACCTCAGGTACTTCCGGCCTATCTCCCCGCTCCCCTTCCTGGCAAAAGTAATTGAGAAGGCTGTCAACAGACAACTGACCTGCTTCCTCGAGGAGAACAGCACTCCGGACCCTCCCCAATCCGAATTCCGCAGCAACCACAGCACCGAAACTGCCCTCATCGCCGCTACAGATGACATCAGAACCATACTGGACAACGGTGAAACCGCTGCCCTATTCCTCCTGGACCTCTCAGCCGCATTCTACACCGTCTGCCACCACACCTTACGCAAACACCTCTACAGTGCAGGAATCCGCAACAGAGCCCTGGACTGGGTCACCTTCCATCTCATCGGCAGAACTCTGAGAGCCGCCTCCATCCATTCTGCTCTGAAGCCACCAAAATCATAAACTGTAAACTTCGTACTTGTATAGCACACTACTCACCCATTAGGGTCTCAAGGCGCTGTACGCATACCACTGTGGAACCCCTCCTGGCTTTTCCCTGTGAGGTGCCCACTCCTGGGCAACCTCCAAGGTGAAGCCAGGCATCCCAGCGCTGTTGGGGCCGTTGTGGAGATTAAGCAAGCTATTGCCCAGAGTTACAGAGTGGGACCCATGAATTAGATTAGGCACCGATGCGAGACTTATCAGGTCCGAGGAAATTGAGCCCAAGACCCGCCGAGGCTGGAATTGAACCCTGGTCCCGGGCCAGATTTCTGCATCGGGGTCTGCCGCTCTAACCATTGAGCCACACTTCTCCAAAATCATCTGCGGCATACCCCAGAGTTCGGCCCTCAGCCTGACCCTCTTCAACATCTACATGGCTCGGCTCGCTAACATTGCCCGATCTCATAAACTCAACATCATCTCATACGCAAGCGACACCCAGCTGATCCTCTCCCTCACCAAGGACTCCGCCAAGACCAACCTTCACGAAGGAATGAAGGGCATCGCCGAATGGATGAAGAACAGCTACCTCAAACTCAATTCCGACAAGACTGAGGTCCTCATCTTCGGCTTTATCCCCTCCGCATGGGATAACTCCTGGTGGCCTGCCACTCTCGGATCCGCTCCGACTCCCACCGACCATGCACGCAACCTAGGATTCATCCTGGACTCCTCACTACCCATGACCCAGCAAGTCAACGCCATCTCCTCCTCCTGCTTCAACACCCTCTGCATGCTCCTAAAGATCTAGAAATGGATTCCCATGGAAACCAGAAAATCAGTCACCCAAGCCCTTGTAAGCAGCAAACTGAACTACAACAATGCCCTCTACGCAGGAACCACGGCCAAACTCAAGAAAAGGCTTCAACTCATCCAGAATGCCTCCGGTTGCCTCACCCTGGACATCCCCCGCCACTGCCACATCGCAGGCCACCTGAGAGACCTGCACTGGCTCCCCATCAACAAGAGAATCACCTTCAAACTCCTCACCCACGCTCACAAAGTACTGCACAACACCGGACCAGAATACCTCAACAGACGGCTCTCCTTCTACACCTCGTTCTGACAGCTCTGCTCCGCTGACCTCGCCCTCGCAACCGTCCCACGCATCCTCAGAACTACAACCAGCGGCAGATCATTCTCGCACCTTGCCACCAAGATGTGGAACATTCTTCCCACCCACCTGCGTCAGACCAAGGACCTCCTTACCTTCAGAAGACTTCTCAAGACCTGGCTGTTAAACCAGTAGCAGTGCCCCCCTCCCCCCCCTTCCTTCAGCGCCTTGAAACCCTCACGAGGAAACCCTCATCAAATTCCTTGATTGATTGATAATAAGTGCCCGTTGTATGGCTCCATGCTGACTCTATATTGCCAAAGAAGTGTGGGCGTGCCCAGCCTTATATTTTTTTTGCTAATTTATTTATAAGGTGACACATATAGGGTAACCATCAATTACCCTTAGAGGTCGACATGAATCTTTGGACTCAGATAGGAGTGAGATAGTCAACAACAATGAGATCAAATCAATCAACATCACTTTTCACATTGGAGTCAGTAATTTATACGCACCATGACCTGTGTGGCCTTGAATCACCACACCAGTTTAGTAAAGTTAAAAAATGTATTGCCCTTTAGATTAACAATGCTAAAATCACGTAAACCAAATGCAAGACCAAATGATATAAGTACAGGAATAACACAGGCTGACCAAATCTTCTAAAGAATGTTAACCTAGACATAATATTTACCATTAAACATTCAAGAAGCACCATGCAGAACTACAACAATAACACATGTATGATAGACACAGAATACATTTAGTTATCGCAGATGAAACGTTTACAGTCAATTTATATGAAACAGTCACATTTAGAATGTATCATCTTTAACTATTACTCTAATACAATAAGCATGTTTGGGCTTCTTGTAAAAAGAAAAGAAGACAAAAATTAATTTGGAAAACATCTGATTATGACACTAACCAAAAATAGCAGTTGGGTTTTCCAAAGAGAGAAAACATAAATATCTGCAAGAAAGACAAATGCACATTTGGTTATTCCTCTCCTAAATGGATCAGCCGGAAGCGATATCTTCATCAGTGGAGCATCTTCTGGTCTTCTTCATTGGGCAATGATATTATGGGGAACAGTTCAGTAATGTTTGGCCTTAATGCATCTGAATTGTCAGGGGCAGAATGCTAAAGAGACAGCACATCATTACACTAGCAGAATAAAAAAGCACAACTGAGAGCAGCAAGGATCCGCAAAGAATTGAATTTGCATCACCTAATTTTGTTATATTAAAGTCCTAGAAAGCAACTGGCGAAAGTTCTGTTGGTCAGTGGATAGGGTGGTTTAAGTCAGAACCTCTTACTTTTACTCCACATTTCAGAAGTATTTTTTTTTCATTTTCTGCATTCACGATTGGCTCATCTTCTTCTACTGCAGTCACCAGTTTCTACAGTAGAATACAATTGTTGCAGACTATGCTAAAAACTATTGTTTCTGGGTACACATGATCTCGCAGGAAGACAAACAAATGTTAGAACATAAGACTTTTCCACAGTGAGCAAGTCACACAGGATGCTTAGAAAAACATTTTCTGCAGCGTTAACATTTTTAAACATTGCTGCTGCATTCTGCTAACATGAGCCTTTTTAAAAACTAATGCTAAAACATGAAGAATAAAACATGTCATAATATTTAAACTATTAATCCTTTCAGTACAGATTAATATTAATTTTTCAGTACATTTAATTAATAATACACAAAATACATTTCATTAGACCGTTATTTATTATTGTCTAACTAGATTATACCTGCCACCAGAGTGGTCATGTTTTCCAAAACACACGTTTTCAGTATAACTTTTAAAAACATGTTATTTCATTTTGTTCTAGTGTCACAATTTTTTATTAATAATGTTTGCTCTCGAACAGAAGTGATGGAGTGGAGCTTCATTTAAGCATTAGCCCTGCTTTCTAACATTAGCTCCTTTCTTTCTGCACCTTCTGACGTGGATCCGAAGCACCGCTCCCACTTCTGTCGGTATTCCTTCAATCCAGTCAACTCAATATGAAATTACAAATGTTCAGCTGGTTGTTATGCATCCTGATTCTAATCCAGTGCACCTTCTGTGCTACAACTTTCACTTGAAGCTCCGTTTTCTTTTTGGCTCGGATTCTGATTTTGTACCAGAACTTGGATGCACCTCAGGATACTGAGAATGATGGTGAGGGGGATGACTTTCTCTCTCCTCATTTAACTGATGATGCATTTTACCTTAATTTTCAAAACAGAAATGGGCTTGATACCTCTCCTGAAATGCATCTTGACTCACCTCACAGGCAACCAAAGGAAGAAAGTGCATTATTTGCAGTGGTGGTTTGGAGGGCGTCTGAGGTATCAGCATTACAGCTGCATGCATTGAGACAAAATCAAATGTGTTGACAGAAAATTTGCGGACCTTGGCCAGCAACATCAGAGCCCTTGCTTTGATTTAATGACACCCTCACACATACTTTGGCTTTCTGGTCTAAACCTTGTTCTTGCCTGCCTTTGAGCCTGCTGGTGGCCAGACGACAGGCCAGCTCCTGGTGACTCAGATTTTCTCACAACACACCTTACCAGGGATGACGTGAGCTCCCCTCAAACACACCTTACTCCGTGGGTGAGCTCACATCCGAGGAGTGGCAGCATGATGGCGTCACCCGCGGAAGTCGCAGTAGCACTACAGGAGCGAGTGAAATCGGAGGTGCTGGCATATAGGAGCTGACTGAGGCAGGACGAAGCTTGGGGGAGTGCGGCGGAGGTCAGTGATCCCTCTCCCCAGTTAGGTAGTGGAAGTGCAGACAAGGCTAGTCTGCTGTCTGCAGCCATGTTGAACTTGACTTAGCGTTGGTGAACTGAAGGCGGAATAACAGGAGGGTTGCTGGAGCTGGCGGTAAGCGATACCATGCTAGTAATTTTAGTGGGCCGTGTAAGGCGCAAAACCGACCCCGCTCTGAGCTAAGGAGCATCTATTTGCATTTTCGAGTGGTAAACATGAAAGTCTAAATAAGTCTGAATAAGACTTTCCCCTCAGCAAGTGGATACTTTGGCTTTCTGGTGGAAACCTCCTTTTAGCCTGCCTTTGATCCTGCAGGAGGCCAGGTGACACAGGCCAGCATCTAGTTACTCAGATTTTCTCACAGCACACCTTACTCCGGAAAGTCTCAGTCGTTGACCAATAAAGTCAGTCCTAATTAATTTCTGACCAGTCCCCTGGATAGAGAATCCAAACAGATTGATACTTTTGGCAAGCAAATGTTTTCTTGTTCCATTTTGGCACCGAGTCTGCTTGTTGGGCAGATCTAAATGTGCTCTTTGGGCATGGCCAGGCAGATTAAGCCAGTAGATATGGAGAACCATTCTTTGGCTCTGACATTCCATAATGAGTAGGATGTGGCAAAGTATTTATTAATGCAGTCTTGGAGACCACAAAATTCATTGGCTGGGCAGTCAGTACTAGTGTTTTGCTTTGCAGACTCACCTGGAAGAGATCAACTGGAATTTCTGTCGATGTAGAAGCATCACTAACTGACATTCCCATTAATGGGTTGTGCTTCTTCTGAAAGAAGAGGGACTCCGCTCTGGAAAGCTTTAAAGATAGTAGAGCTATAGCACGATCCTCAGGGCTGTTGGACCCTACAAAGCAATTTTCCAACCAGTTCTGCAAATGTAGGCTCTACTTCAAGGGGGGCTGGCAAGTAGTCCGCAACAGCTTTCCCAGCCAGTAATCCAGCAGACAGCATAGTCATTTGTAGCCTGCGGAACCAGGAGACAGCACACAGGCCAACAGAACCATCAGTCTTCCAGTTACTTTTGCTGTGCTACAATTGCCAATAAACCACTTTAATTTGTTCTTAGCAGCTCATGCCCAGCTGGTGAGGGGCAGAAGTCAACACTTTCTCTCTGCTGACAATACATCACGTCTGATAGATGGATGTTAAGGGTGTTAATGATTTTTTCAAAAGGGGCTACTTTTTCTCTCCTCAAACAATTTTTCTCCCACAGCAGAGCAAATTGTGGAAGAACATTTAGCCATCTTGAGGCAAGAGTTCTGCCTGTTTCTCTTTAAAGGTGCGTAGGTACAGTATTGAGGAAGATGGAAGTTACTATTCCCGCAATTTCATTGTTCCAAAAAAGAATGGGGGCCTCAGGCCTGTCTTGGGCTTTTGACCTCCAATTGCATTTCTATGGAAGGAGAAATCCATAAGGCTCACATTGGCTCAGACCCTTTCTGCCATGGACCCAGAAGACTGGACGGTCTCCTTGCATTTGCATCATGCCTGTTTTCATTATACCCATCCTTCAGTCCCACGGGCATTACCTGTAATTCATGGTGGGTTAGGAGCATTTTGAGTGTGTCATTTGCCACTTCGACCTCACCAGTAAATCTCGGTGTTTATGAAAATGATGGCACCACATTCAGTGACTGCCCTCCTCATTCAGGCATGAGCCACCACTGGACAACTACCGAACGCCTAACTTTTTTGGGGTTTGCCACTTGATTCCATCACTGAGGCTTTCCTACAGTGGGGAGATTCTGAATACTTTGGAGTTCAAGGCGTTTGCTCCACCACTACAAATTCACCAAGGATCATCAAATGGATGATAAGCTTTTTTATATGGTTTTCTGGAGCAAAGAAAGGGAAGACTGTACAGAAGAGGACCCTCTTGAGGTGTATAGTCCTCTGCATCAGGAACTGCCAAGCACTGGCTAAGAAGCCACAGCAGAGGATCGAGAGCCCATTTCACCAGGTCCATGGCTGCTACTACTGCTGTGGTATAAGTAGTACCTGTTCTTAATATCTGCCAGGCTGTGCAGTGGGCCTCAGTGTATATGTTCTCTAAGCACTAATGTCTTGACAGCCAGGTCTGGCAGGAGGGTCACTTCACCTATCCAGTTCAGCAAGCCTTTTTGGTGTTGGTCCACTCCACAGACCTCCCCCACCTTCGGGAGCTACTGCTTTGGTATCTATTCAGATTTGAGGAGGCTGCATTTAGAAGTACCAATCACAAGAGCAAATTACTTATCTCTGCTGAATACTCTAACCATGGATCCATGGATTCCTCACAGCCCTCCCGCCTTCCCACCTGTGGTTCAGCCTCTTTTTAACATCTGTAAAGATCCCCGGTTAGTATTCAGTACAGTGTGACTAACAATTGTTTGTGCTTTGTGTCTGAGGATGTGACAAGAGAAAGGGTAAGAAGCTGATGTCAGTGGGTGGGTGGGGGGGGAATGCATCATTTTCAGGACCGTATGGAGTAAGTGTGGAGCCACCTTTCGGAATGCAAGATGACTGCTACATAATTCTTCCGATCCAGTCTGACACCTGAAGGATGAAGAATCTGCAGTTAGAGTATCCACCAGAAATAATATTATTGAAGTTAACTAACTCGTTTGTATTGTATAAAGGTCTTTTACAGTTATTATAAAACATAATAGTACAGTGTTTATTACAATTGTTAAAGACGCTATGGAGCCCCCTCCCACACGCGCCCACACACATACATCCCCCTCACCCCCCGAATCTAATGCTGTGGATTAAGTTTATCAAGGGTTGCTTTTTTAATTTAACCTCAATGATGGCAAATGCACTAGCATGAAGGCAACTCTGCCGGGGCTCATATTGGCAGAAACTGTCTCATTGGATACAGCCTAACGAAGGGCACTGAATGACTTTTTATTTTGTGAACCAAAGGCCCAGTGCTTAATTTGTAAATTAGGAGCTGCCGGTGCTCAAAGCCCTTCTCTTAAACACGAGGCTGATGTAATTAAATCTGCAAGCACTGAATACTGAGGCAGCGTAATCCTGAAGCCACTTCGGGCCTCTTCAATCCATTTACGGCCACCCCTGCCCCTTCAGCTCATCCTGCAACTTTCTCCCTTTATGACGCTTTTTAGTTTTTCCTTCTTACGTCTTTCACATATGTGTCTTTTGCTCACAGCAAATGCTTGAGGCACAAGACTAAGCCCCGGCCCTCTCAAATAAGTGCCGGTGCTCAGCACCGGAAACAACAAGCACAAATTAAGCACTGCAAAAGCCTGACCAAAGAAGACATGGCTCGTGATGACATATTTGAAGTATAGCACAGCATGGTATAATGTCAATAATGTTGCATCCAGAAAATCAAGTACCACCTGTTAAGCAAAAAATACATTCAGTATTCTTAACACCACATATACTGTGCTTGAAAATATATTTTTTTTGTCAGGGAACATAATGTGGAGTTCAGAATAATAAATCTTGTTATTTTCACAATATCATAGTAACCGATGTTCTGGATACAGTATTTTGGAATGTATTTAAAACTCGGTGTTTCGCAGATGCAATACAGATAAATATTGTGCAGTGGAGTTGGAACAAGGTCTTTAATGAAAAATAGACAGTCCAAAGTCACTAAAGTATAAGACCAAATTGCGGATAAACTGTATGGAGACTGTGGGAAAATGTATTCAGAAAACTGATTCCATAGCATAGTCAGTGTTTAATATCCAATTCCGACATTGACTCTTTGCTTTTTTTGCTTTCAGATAAATCTGGGCTTTTTTTCTTTAAAACTATTTTGAGATCGTCTGTTTTGCATGGATGAATTTAAGTTTTATGAGCTCTGTTTATTGCCTGTTTTTGTAGAGAATTCTTCCTTCTGCTGTCTACCTGTAACAAGAGGGTATTTCACTGGCTGGCTTCATCCCTTCTCCAGGTATATATTTTACTTCCGTTGCTTATGAAACCATTTCAGTCTGTCATTTGCTGTCACCGTCGTCAGTGAGTGCCTCTTTGCAGTTTAAGCCTTCCTTTCGTGGCTGTGCTTTTATGGCCGTCTTAGAATTCGAAGAAGAATTATTAATTCGGCATTTCATTGACGATTTGTTTTCCGTTCACCTGGTCTCGTTGGCTGCCTTTCAGACTGACCTTTGATGGGGTCACCCGGTGGCTTATAGTTTCCTACCAACTTCCATCTCATTTCAATGTTTTCTTTTGTTTCTTGGTCCACCAACTCTTCACTCTTTTGGTCAGCCTGAACCTATTTTCTAGATTATTTTCCTGTTCACCTTTTGATGGTATTCATTTGGTTTTAATGATTTATTCCTGACTTTTTGTACCTGCGCATTGCTTAATTTTTACATTTTGTTGTGAGTGAGATTTCAGATTTGCACATAGGTGTCCCAGTTCTACATCAGACTAGATCCTTTGAAAGCTGAAAGTCTTCTGCTGCCCTCATCCTGCCCCCTGGGCCATCCCATCCAGACGTGAATTGGTCTTATCACCTCCATAGGCATCTCTGAGTCATGGTGATTGATGTTTTAATTTTCTTTTAAAATAATGAAAGTCTGGGTTCTTCCTAGATGGCAAGCTCAACTTTATTTTCTTCATGCTTATAGGTACATTGACTTCATACACGAGTCCGACTTCAGTGCTGCGGTTTAAGCCTTACTTCTGTCAAAGGTGGACTATGGGAAGTCACTGCATACCGTACTCCTAACATGCCTCTGCCTCTGTCAAAAGCTGTCCTGTTGACCAGGCTGATTGCAGGAACATGCCACTGTGACCACATCTCCGTTCCTAAAATGCTACACTGACTTTCAGTGGAAATAGGATACTGTTTGCCTATTGCACTTAGGAATTCTGCTAAAAGAGGGAAAGACCAAGCAGTATGTAACAAAGTCATTGTGTGCCTTAGAACTTCCAGCGTCAAGAAACCGTGAACGCTTTACCAGTCATTCAGGGGCGTGCATGAACGTTCTGTAGCTCGCTTAGCATTTAGCTACTCTGGGTGCCATCTTTTTGTCTCTTTGAACAAAGATCTTATGACTCTTTCTACTAAACAGTTGTTTCAGAGAGAAGCCTCTCTTTTTCGTTGTATTACTATTCTTCAGTTCATACATCCAACTTCATTAAATCCAAACAGGCCAGAGTCATGATAGGGATCAAATGGAATAAAATGAATCGGGTCGAAAACAAATATGCATACATTACATATGCAGAATATCGAGAAGAGATTTCATTCAGTCATATAATACTTTTCCTTGATTAACGAAAAGCTCAGTTCAAAAACCGATAAGGGGCACTCTGACCGATGTATGCTTCAGTGGACCATTTAGCCACCAGCGCCCAGATCCTTTCACCCCCTACAGTGGCTTCTGAGCCCCTTAACTTTCTATAAACTAGACTCCATATTATTTGTCGCCAAAAATCTCGACCTCCACATGGAAAAAGTTGGGGGGCTCAGGTTTTAGCCAATCCGTAGCAAAGCAGAGGTGTGTCACTGCTTTTGGGATAAATATCAGCTGAACATCTTCATTTGCTGCGGTATGACCACCAATATTGTCTAGCAAGCTTAGAGTCCACCCGTAATTGTTGCTGGAGAATACCGCTCAGAAACTCTGCGAAGGACTGCAAGAGAGGGTCCAGCTTTGGACAGGCGAAACACATGTGAACAATCTCCTCCATTTCTGCACCACAGCGCTTACGTCTGCCCTCCACGTCTCCTCCCCATTTGGCAATCCTAGCGGGCGTGTAATATAAATCAAAAATGGTCTTGAAATGCTGACTTCTCAGGCTAGCAGTAAGTAAGACCCTGTCACAAAGAGCCAGCAAGTTCTGATTTACCACCTTATCCCTAACAAATATAATGCACCATTTAGCGTTCTGTGCCTCCCATCACACTGTCTGTCCCACCAGATTGTAGATATGGACAATCTTCCGTTTCTGCTAACAGCCTCAATAAGTGGACTCTTAGTGATATCCTTCAATGCTTTACTATTCTTACAAAGAAAATCTAAAATTTGTAAATATTAAAAAAATTCCCCTTTGCCGATACAATCTAGGAGCTACGCAGGCCACGTATGATAGAGATCCATGCGATCCACAGAGGGTTCCCTTATTTACCGCTTGCTGGGCCCTTCTGTTAAGCAATAACACACTGTGGCCCTCAAGAATTGCTCCGTATCGCATGCTGTTCTGTGGGGCCCCACACTACAAAGAGTCTTGCCGTCACAAAACCCACCATCATGGCCGCACCCATTTGCTACGCCTCCTTCCTTAACCCCTTTGCTGCCAGGCCTTTTCACCCTCAGGTGCCAGGCCTTTTTTTTTGGCTATTTGGGGCAGGGCGCGCTTAGGCCCTCATAACTTTTTGTCCACATAAACTACCCACGCCAAATTTGCATCCTTTTTTTTTCTAACATCCTAGGGATTCTAGTGGTACCCAGACTTTGTGTGTTCCCCTGAAGGAGACCAAGAAATTAGCCAAAATACAGTGAAAATTTCATTTAAAAAAAAAAAGAAATGGGAAAAAAGGGCTGCAGAAGAAGGCTTGTGTTTTTTTCCCTGAAAATGGCATCAACAAAGGGTTTGCAGTGCTAAAATCACCGGCTTCCCAGCTTTCAGGAAGAGGCAGACTTGAATCAGAAAACCCAATTTTTCAACACAATTTTGGCATTTTACTGGGACATACCCCATTTTTATGATTTTTTTGTGCTTTCAGACTCCTTCCAGTCAGTGACAGAAATGGGTGTGAAACCAATGCTGGATCCCAGAAACCTAAACATTTCTGAAAAGTAGACAAAATTCTGAATTCAGCAATGGTTAATTTGTGTAGATCCTACAAGGGTTTCCTACAGAAAATAACAACTGAAATCAAAAAATATTGAAATTGAGGTGAAAAAAAACCCAGCAATTTTCCTTTACGTTTTACTCTGTAACTTTTTCCTGCGATGTCAGATTTTTGAAAGCAATATACCATTACGACTGCTGGACTCTTATGGTTGCGGGGATATATAGGGCTTGTACGTTCATCAAGAACCCTAGGTACCCAGAGCCAATAAATGAGCTGCAGCTTGCAGTGGGTTTTCATTCTATACCGGGTATACAGCAATTCATTTGGTGAAATATAAAGAGTGAAAAATAGGTATCAAGAAAACCTTTGTATTTCCAAAATGGGCACAAGATAAGGTGTTGAGGAGCAGTGGTTATTTGCACATCTCTGAATTCCGGGGTGCCCGTACTAGCATGTGAATTACAGGGCATTTCTCAAATAGACGTCTTTTTTACACACTGTCTTATATTTGGAAGGAAAAAATGTAGAGAAAGACAAGGGGCAATAACACTTGTTTTGTAACAATTGTATGTTCCCCCAAGTCTCCCTATACAAATGGTACCTCACTTGTGTGGGTAGGCCTAGAGCCTGCGACAGGAAATGCCCCAAAACACAACGTGGACACATCACATTTTCCCAAACATAGATAGGACTAATAGTTTGGCCTACGTTAATAACTTGAACCTCCCCAAACTAGATAAAACCCAACAGTCATCATTGAATCTAAACATTACCGCTCAGGAAATCCTCACAACAATTAAATCACTCAAAGCAGGGAAAGCCCCTGGCCCGGACAGCTTCACTGCCCAATTTTACAAAACCTATGTGGAGGAACTACACAAACCACCCCTACTCCTCAACCAGGAATATGCAAAAGCAAGACACATAGGAGGCACCACTGTGGAAACCATCACAACCCTTATCCCCAAAGAAGAGAAAGACCACTCCCACCTAAAAATCTATAGACCAATTTCGCTTATTAATCAGGACTGCAAGCTTTACACTAAAATCCTGGCAAAACATATAGAAAGGATACTCCCCTGACTAATAGGTCCCTACCTAGCAGGCTTTCTCAAAGGTAGAGTTTCTATTGATAACATTAGACATTTTGGTCATGTCCTCCAAATAGCCAAATCCAAAGACTCCCCGGTAGGCCCTATAGCGCTAGATGCTGAAAATGCATTTGACAAGGTTGCTTGGCCCTTTTTAAGGTCTACCTTATCAAGCTTCAATTTCGGTGAGCTATTCATAACAATGGTAATTGCATTATATTCTAATCTGACTGCCAGAATAAAAACTAATGGAGTCCTATCAAACCCATTCCGACTTAAACAAGGAATAAGACAAGGTTGCCCACTGTCACCAGGCCTATTCCAGTTAGCCATCGGACCGCTCTTATATTCCATCAATGATAAAAAGAACTTTATAGGTATAAATATGGGGGTAAATCCTTCAAGATGGCAGCATACGCCAGCGACATTCTAATTGTGACTGAACATGTAGACATCACTATACCTGATATAATGAACAAAATCTCCGACTATTCGGCTGCGTCTGGATATATACCTTGGTCTCGAATTCAATGATTCACTGACGGAATCTTTTCATCACAATGAAGCCTTAATCCTCCAAAAAGTACAGAACTACCTAGAAAGCTGGTCCCTGAATTTCCTACCTGGTGGGGCAAATGAGAATCCATAAAAATGGTCATTACTCCCATTGTTAATTACCTACTGAACTGTCCTCCATTCTGTGCTCTGATAAATTCTTCCAAAACCTAGACCGCCTTATTAACTAGTTCCTCTGGCACTCAGAGGCCTTTGGTTTCTCTTAAAAAAAAAAAAAAAAAAAAAAAAAAACCTCCAACTACCCAAACAACTGGGCGGTGCAAACCTTGCTAATTATAGAAAATATCAACTTGCTTTCGTTTCTGCTCAAGGAGCGAAATGGCTCTGTTGTGACCTTGAGTTTACCCCTCCATGGCTGTCGCTGGAGCGGCAACTAACAGATGAACTTGCCTTGATATGCCTGCTAACGATTAATAAAAAACACCCTACCTTTCACAATATCATCCTAAAACACACCAGACACAGCCTTTTACAACTAGATAAACGTTTTTCCGACAGTAAAATGTAGACATTCCCTGCAAGCTTCAATTTGGTATAATGAAGACATTAAACTGTGCCCCAAACTCCCTATTACTAGTTCCTGGAAGATAAAAGGTATTGCCTTAATGAACGATCTAGGCTCCAAAAACCACCCTGCTCGTTCTCCGATATCGTCCTTTCTTTATCTGACTTTTATGACTTCCTTAAACTGAAGGTTGCTATCTCTAAGCATAAAGCCTCGCTTTCTAAACATGCCTTCCTCCTGTCCCTACATTAACTCCTTCAAGGTGGGGGGGAGTGAGGTCAGACAGCCTCTAGAATCTACTCCAAACTCATACCTAGTTCCACCTCACTCTGTTTATCCACTCAGCTGAGATGGCAAAAGGAATGGGCTCTGCGAACCTACAAATATCAACTGGCAAAGGTTACGGTCTCCTCGTTCCTCAAAAAGATCACCCCAAATCTAGCACAAACCAAGCTACACATACTACATAGAACATATTTTACCCCACACCGACTTGCTACTCTAGGCATCTCAGACAATGACAATTGCTAGAGCTGCAAGGCACCACACGCCGACATGCGTCACATGCTATACGAATGCCCTCTTCTACACAATTTTTGGACTGAAGTTCCCGACACTAAGGATGACATCCTACAAACCAAACTTCCTAGACTCTTCTCCTTCTCAGTATGCAGCACCTCACACCCATCATACAGTTCTGATCTGAAATGTGAAGACCTACTCCTAGCCGACTTACTTTTTACTCTAGCCCATAAAACCATCCTTTGCAACTGGAAAGCTCTGGGAAACGCCTCCAGCATCACCTGGAGGGAGGGGTTGGGATACGTAAGAGGTGCTGCGCGATCCTCTCACCTCAATAGCCTTGGATCTTGGCCGACTAGGCCCTTTGGAACAAAATCAATAAATACCTTGAACTGGTTAACCTACCATAAACAATATCCGTCCTCCCGCCAGGGTTACTTTGATGCTACAGTCATGCGCTTTACCTTTCCTAACATCCGAACTCTCCGGCCCAGTAAAATCTTCCTCTGTGACACACAAAGTGCGCCACACTCTTCTCCCTTCCCCCTCCTTATCTCTCTCCATTCTACACCTCTTATCTGTCCTTTCGCTTCTCTCCTCTGTTGTTCTCAGTTTCCACCATACGGTCGGGCAATTGAATTTCCTTACCTAGATGTATATTGAATCGTTAATGTGATGCTTCTCAGACTATATATGATGTGTGTTTTCATATGACATGTATTAAGGATATCAGCTACTGTTACATGCCAACTGTTTATTTTTTCTCGTTTTGCATATTCAAAACTTCAATAAAAAGTTATGAAATAAAAAATCCCCTTTCGGCAAGTCAACCTTTCCAAGCGTTAACCGCTGCTTTAGTTGAGACCATACTCCATAGGCTGCCTTCAAGACCTTAAAGCATGTTTTTTTTGTATACTAGCTAGGTTCCAGGGTCTTCAAAAACCTTTCCATCGCTTCCTTCTCCCAACATCATCTCATATATAGTTGGAGCCTCTGCCTTACTTAGCTCAGTAGTATCCCCCGTTACCAATATGGGCCACATGTTGCAACACTCAAGCCCAATAGTACAGGGTAAAATTCAGGACTGCCCACCCCCTTGGCATAGTCATAAAGTTACCAGCTCGCCTAGTTTTTTTTTATAGCCCCATAAAAAGCTAAGGCACAGCGACTCCAGCTTCCTAAGCCAAATCTTACCAATCTCTGAGGGGATAGCCCGGAATAGGTAGAGTACCTTTGGAAATATGAGCTTCTTAATCACATTGCTTCTGCCTATGAGAGAGAGATGCAGATGATCTATTCTTTCAAGGTCCCGTCTAATTTCATCCAATATAGGGGCCATATTAATCTCCACTAAACGGCCAACTGCAGCCCTTATTTTTATCCCTAGGTAGACTGTGTCCGGGAGGACCCACTGGTCTCTGAGGCCCGCAGAGTCTGTACAGATAACCTGTGTTTTGGCAACATTCAGTTTATACCCTGAACACACCCCAAACTGTTTAGCAAGGCTCTCAATTTCTATTACAGCCACCCCTGGGTCAGTGAAGACTACTGCTACACCGTCAGCGTATGCAAATACTTTATAACCTATTGAGTGTTGAATTATGGGTTTAATACAGGTGCTCAGTTCTAGTTTGGCAGTAAAGGGGTCTATATAGAGGGCAATTGGCAGAGGTGAACAAGGACATCCCTGCCTTGTTCCACTTGTAATAGATATCCTATCTGAATCCACACCTGCTATACGTTCCAACACAAAGACCTGGTAGAATTCCAGTGGTATAGTATCAGGACCGGCAGCTTTCCCCACCGCTAATGAATCTATGGCTGCCAAAAGCTCATCTTAGGTGATGGGTAAGTCCAGCCAAGCCGGATCTACCTCATTCAACCTGCCCCTATCTGTTCCCTGAAGATATTCCCCATACCGAATAGTTGGAGGATCCCTCTCCTCTGATTAGAGAGCTTGATACTAGTCTTGGAAATTCCTAACAATTCCTGGTAGATCTTCTATTATATTACCCCTAGGGTCCTTAATTGCTTTTATCAAACCCCTTGCCTCCTTTTGCCTAATCCACATTGCAAGTAACCTGCCAGTAGATTCCCCGTACTCCTAGGATTGTGCCCTGTATACTTGAAACCTCTGTGCAATTTCCACCTTAAAGCCTTGATTGGTTTTGGCCTTCCATGTATCTATCTGTGACTGAGTTTGATGGGTGACACAACCTTCTAATAACTCCCTGGTTAGCTCTTTGTCTGCCAGTACCAGTGTCCCATAGAGATTCTGCATAGCCCTTTGCTTCCTCTTTTGAAGATACAGACCAAAACTCCAAGTCCCTCACCGGATCCCCGCCTTCAGAGCTTCCCACATAACCTCGAGAGGTTGTGCTTCTGTTGACTGCTAAAAGCTCTCTCAGCTAGCAGCGCATCCGTTCGATATAGGAATCTTCCAACAATAGTTTCCTATCAAAAGTGAACACCTCCTGGGGCCTACAAAACCCCAATAATTTCATCTCAAGCACTGCGGGATTATGATCTGATAACAATTGAGGCAATAATTGAGCTAGACAAAAGAAATAATCCAAAGGAACTAGCTTATTATGTGGTATGGAATGGAACGTAAATCCTAGGTCTGGGGTCTTTTGCTCAGCCCATATGTCCATCAGCTCATGATCAGCCACCAACCACTCAAAAGCGTGAAATGTTCTTGGCTTTTGTCCTACATAACCTTGGCCACCCAGAGGCTTACGGCCAACCCCTAAGTGAATGTTAATATCCCCACACAAAACCACGGTTGGAGGCCACTGGGCCAGCTCACAGTTTAATGTATCCGAAACCCCAGGTTCATCAGCTTTAGAACCATACACATAGAGTAACTCGAGCAGAGCCCTCTTTACATTCCGCGATAGCCTATCGGCCCAACTTAGCTGCTGCTGAGTGCCCAAAGATACATAGAGAGTTTTTGGCGAGGATTTCCACCCCTCGAGATGGAAACCCCTGTTCAGAATGAACTAATAACGAGAGGCTTCTCTATGAAACATAGAGAAGCCTCGCGTTTAATTATCAATGAAACATTCTGAACGTTTGCAACTAAATTTTAAGCCAGAGAACCCTCACAGTGCATGCACCGAGCTAAACGTTACAAGTATTCTTGTCAGTTCTGTGAAATATTCTTGTCGTATTGATTTATTTAAAACACTATGCGTTGATTGTATGTAGCATGCATTTTTTAACTTATTATTGGCAGAGCTTTGTAGAGCGCACTGACGCCATCGTTGCATTTAGTTGGCCCGCTGTAAAACTGCAGATAAATAAATCACCAGCCTCTTTCCCAATCTTAGCTCGAACCTAGTATATGCAGATGTTATTCCATATGGAACCGTCATACTCTAAGCAGTTCTCTTACTCTGAAGGATTTCTTGGAAATCGATTCAAACGTTAAAACCCCTCTGTACATGGCAAGCACATTGACTTTTAGCATGTCAAACGTCTGTAATTCATATTTTATTCTAATCTGCCTCACAAGTCTTCCTCCTGTGCTTATACTGAAGCGTGGCATCAGTTCGAACGAGCGGTGCATACAAATTATCAGTTCGTGTTTTTTGTGACTTTGATGTTATTGGTCAAAGATTCTTTGTTGGCCAAGAACAGCAGGGAGATGCGTTTGTAAAGCGCATAGCGGGCGAGCGGCACCTAATCCCAACTCTTTCAGGGGTCTTGAAATGAATGCTCTTCCCTGTCGGTCTCTGGCACAGATTGCAGACCCGCAGTTTACTCCAGATTTCCCCTACAGTTAAACCCATTTCCAACTAAACTTCCTAGAAATGATGAGCTCCTAAACATTTGAGTATTTGGAGTTTGCCGCTATCAATAAGGTAAGACTTCAGACTCGGCCAAGGGCCCTTTGACGATTACCTTGCAGAGACCTGCTGTTCACTCGTTAAGAAATTCTTACCTTCATGGTAGAATTGTTCTATATTCTTGTTGTGAATTTTGAGTGCACGGATAAGGGCCTTTGGTTTCATTAAAGTCTGCAGCTGTCACTTTCAAAGGCACATATATATTAGGTACATATCCTATACTTGTTTTGACATATGCTAAAGATATATGCAGATACTGGATACTTGCAAATGCACGTTTTCTTTTATACACCTGGAGGAAACAGAAGTGTAGCCAAATTAGAGGGGGGAAACCCAAACGTGGCTATGACACATTTGGAATGGACTGCGTTTCAAAGTTTTTTTTTTTTTTTTTTATTTATTTAAAAAAAATAATGAACCAGTGGCCTTCAGTGAAGTCGTGTTTAACCACGTTCATTTATGGTCTCTGTAACGAGTGTGGAGATGGGAATGGCCCTCTACATGGTGAATGGACATGTACCCCTGCTGTGAGTGCCTGGCTACATGTGAGACTGGTATCGTGAGTTTTCTTTCGGCTACAGCGTCACACTGCTCTAGCATGAGTGCAGAGGTTCTGATCTGTCCCCAGCAGTGTGAGTTTTAAGAGTTTTCCTGTGACCTAGCAGGGCGCACCACCTTGGTCTGTCTGAAACAGTGTGAGGTTAATGACTTGTCCTGTGATGTAGAAGGGTGCACCATGTGTGCGCTCATGATAGATTGCTGTCACAAGTACATGACTTCCAGTGGTGGTGTAGCATACCATCTTTTGTGATGAAACCTTTTTCCCTATGTCAGTGAGAGTGTGGTCTACTGACCTCCCTCATTTTAAGTTCTGTTGTTATGTGAATACCCATAATGTTGGGCTGACCTGCTGTGTGCGCATTGAAAGTGTGTGCGCGCCTAGTGGGTGAATAATACCTGTATGGTGGCAGGATTGTGTGTGTGATTCTGAATATAAAGCCAGTGGGGTGCATTTTGGATACTCCTGGTTTAGTAGAACAGCTTCTTCAGACAGCTGATGTTTTGACTGCATTCCTGTGTCTGGAGGGTGGCAACTCAGACAGTGAAGTGAGACGGATGGAAGCAGGGTTATGTTTAGAAACTTCATGAAGACTTTGTTAGGAAGTAGCTGCTGATTAGTTCTTCCTGATCACTGCCATTTGGTAGATAGTACTGTTATGGGTTGGGACTTCAGTTGCTGTTGTCTAAAGTGGGGGAGTTTCTTGGCCAGACATGTCTTTTTTTCTGTCCCAGAATACTGCTTCAGGAAGGCTGATGACAGCAAGGAACACAAATCTTACATTTCATTGTGCTCATGCTTTGGGTTTTCCCTCTTGGAGCTAAGTGCTGTGGGAAGCATCACTTTACGCAGCAGCTGTGTCTGGAGAGCAGCCTTACAAGAACACTTGAAAATTAATTACTCCCGGTCCTGATCTTTGAGAAAGTAGATCCACATCCCATTCCTGCAAAATGTGTGTATAAATGTAGGTTCCAAACTACCCTACTTTGTAACAGTGCCAAATTCTCCTTGCCCATAGAAGGGAGTGCCCTGCAGAGTAGTCAGAGATGCTGTGTAATTAGGGTTGCTGTCTGCCTGACGAGGGACCTTCAATTGATGCCTGCACTTCTGGTGGAGAATTGTGTTGGTCTGTTTAGTGTGAGAAGCCTGCCCGCTAAGAGATTTCATGGTGTGAGGAACACGCAGGGAAAGTAGGCGGCATTAGAGAGCGAAGCCAGGAGTGACTCATAACATGAGTGGGTGTCTTGGTCAGTCTCTGCTCTTCTTGCCGGCAACTGCCCGAAGACTTCACCAAATCAAGTGTGGCTGTATCCTCTGACAGCTGCTGTGGGTTGCCGGCTGGTGCTGCTGCTGCTAACGCCAGAAGGAAGGAAGGCAGACTCTTCGCTGCTAAATTGAGCCAGGTCGGCCTAGAAGGATGCAGCTGTCGAAGAAGCCTTGACCTCAGAACATGCCATGCTGTAGTCGTCCATGGCCACTGGTGCAGAGGATAGGTGTGGTATCCTGTAATGAAAAAGAGGGCAGCAGGCCAGGAAGAATTATTGGAAAAAGTTTATTTGCATCACATCAACATCGACGTCCACAGCAGCTATCCAAAGGCAAATCCAAGTCTCAACTGCCGCCAATAGAATGCCCTGAGGTGGCCAGAATTCCCAACAGGCAACCTTCCATAAAGGTGCACTGCCACTTCAACAGTACAGTAAAGTAAAACATAACACATCCTCCCCCTTAACAATACAACAAAACAGATAACATTTAACTACAACAATCTCCCTAACTTAAAACAAAAAATACATCTTATAAATTGATATATTATGGACCCAAAGAATGTTTCCCTCAAACACCTCTTAATACATTACATACTGACCTAGATATTGAGGTCTAACAATATTCCTTTTTGGCTTATCAAACTCTGCCTCCAGATTAGTATCTCCCTCCAACCGTTCAACTTCATCCAGTACACATGCACCTCCCATTCTCAAATTTCCACTTTAATGTTGCATCCTGCTTCTCTGCACATTTTCACCTGAGCCCCCCCACTGATCACTTGCACCTCCCATACTCAAATTTCCACTTTCACGTTGCACCCTGTTTCTCTGCATACTTTCACCTGAGCCCGCCTCCTGAGCATTACCGTCACTGCCATCAAAGCTAAATTTACCCCCAACACGAACACCTGAAAATTGAACGTCAGGAACCACTTGTCACCTTCACCACATTCCTCTTGTTCCACCACTTACCATCTTCCACCATGATAGACTGCTTTGATACTCTAACAACCTTGGTAGTTGGATAAAAACTCGACTCCCCACTTCTTTTACAATTAGGTCTCTTCACTCTAACTTTGTCCCCCACACAA
Organism: Pleurodeles waltl; assembly: GCF_031143425.1. NCBI lineage: Eukaryota > Metazoa > Chordata > Amphibia > Caudata > Salamandridae > Pleurodeles > Pleurodeles waltl. Next base: position 1,085,268,317 of record NC_090439.1, on the reverse strand, counting down.
AATTGCAAATCCCTAACACTTTTGAGATTATCATATCTCAATTTACTTCTAGCTTGCAATTTCATCCCATCCTCGTCGCCAAAATATGTGGTGTCCCGTAATGAAAAAGAGGGCAGCAGGCCAGGAAGAATTCTTGGAAAAACTTTCTTCGCATCACATCAACATTGACGTCCTCAGCAGCTATCCAAAGGCAAATTCCGGTCTCAACTGCCGCCAATAGAATGCCCTGAGGTGGCCAGAATTCCCAACAGGCAACCTTCCATAAAGGTGCACTGCCACTTCAACAATACAGTAAAGTAAAACATAACAATATGTTATTGTGAGGCTGTGCTATTCGCATGACCTGAACTGGGTCACCACTGCATAGGTACCCTTAGGTTTTATCTGGGACCGTTGCAAATCAAAATCCAGGGGCAAGGACTTCAGACTTTCGACGCAGACTAAACCTAGATTGAGAATTATTGAACGTCGTTGCACATCTAAACTGGTGGGGGTAACAGCGACATAATCAGTACCTGTGCCAAATTCATGCCTCTGCCAGAAAAGTGCTAGTACCGTCACCTGGGTGGAGAGAGAATACTGCAGAAGAAGTGTACTTCCTGAGAGCACCTTGGTATGAAACGTTTTATTACCTAATCTCATTGAATTTTTAGTATTTAGCTCTGCTGTGAGAATATAGTACTTGATTTTACAAAACGACAAGGACTGGACATCAAATTATTGTCTCTGTTGGTTGTGTAGAAGCTTGTGTATGTTTAAACTAAAATGTGCATTATTATTAGTTGTTCTACACCTCAAATCACACATATATATTGACATAGAGCTAATGCAACCTTTTATGATGTGTTAAAATTACTGTTTTTTGGATTAGTCTAACTAGGCCTCAATACTAACTTGTTCAAAAAGGATGCTGTATCATAATGTTCATTCTTTGTTTTTGTATTTCGTGCTTGACAGTACGTGTAGCAAGATGTGGATTGTTTATTTCTAAATGACACTGTTCTAGAAGAGCCTGCTAGAAAAATATTTTTGCAATATAATTTAAGGTCTTTCTGCTTGCACATGGTATTGCATTCATTCACAATTATCTATTGTACTGTTGATTTTTTTTAAATTTTTTTTATAAACATTCATGATTATTTCTAATTCCAATCTCAAATCCCCTTTTGTGTCAGTCCTTCCTTATTGACTGTATTTTGAACTTATGTTTTGAAACCTATGTCTAAGGGCACATTACGTCAAGCCTAGAGATAAACATTGCCCCCAATCTCACCAATGTTTAGGAGTGCTTTTATATTGTAGGTTTCCTAGGGCCCTGAGCGCCCACAATTGACTGTTGAGTTCTGAGTTCTAGCTTCTCTCACTATTGCCTTGAGAGCTAGTGACAGAACATTCTTGGCAATGAGTCTATTTGCTGAACCATTGTAGAATTGTCTCCAGGACATCAGTGACAAAAGACCTCAACCACCACGGGTGGGGCCTAGGAGCTGCTGTCTGCCCCTTGACACCCATGAATGGGTCTGACACTGGGTAACCTGGAAATAATCGAAAACTGTGTCCACGACTTACTCATATAATTTTTCCGTGCACTGTTATGTTGCTCATTCTCGACGTTTTTCATGCAAAAAGCAACTTTAAGAGTGCCCTTAGTATGATAATGGGCTACATTAGCTTTAGTGTTGCAGGCTAGTTCTCTTTTTCGTTCTTCGTAAAGATTTTTTTTTTTTTTTTTACGTGTGCAGAAGTAACTGACAGTGAAAACAATATGGAAATATCAAGGGCTGAATATGTTGCCATCTTTAAACCAACCTGAAACTATTTTCACATGTCCTTTGTTCCATCCATCACGTGTACCAAGACACGTTGAGATTTCATCACTCTGTTGCAGACAATCGGTGCATTTTGCTTACAACTTCAGCAAGGGAACTACCTTTACATATCCATTAAGACCACCAAACCCTTTCTCCAATTTAGGGAAAAGCTTAAAATACACATTTCTTTAAAGAATGTTTCATACCAGTGCAGTAAAGGTCCGATTCTCCTTCTCTAGAAGCTCCCTGCTGCGTTTTGGCTGTGCCCTTACTAAACAGATGCCACATTACATACCTACACCCAGGCAAGGGTACAATTGATCTCCACATTGATGCTGCTGGCAGATGTCTTGACCCTATTGGATCATCTCCTAGTCTAGGAACATTGCTCTGACCTTTACCTCACCGCATGCATTGAGGAGCGTGAGCTTCCCATGAGTTCCCCTTAGAGTAGGCTCCACTGGTCTGCTTTTCACTTGTCTCTGAGGCCTGTTCGAGCCTGTTCTTCCTCTCGGTGTCTCCTGACCTTCATGTCAATAGAAAACATTCAGTGTGTGTTTCCAAGTCCATCAATCTTTCCGCCACTTCCTTGATTAGGAATGCTAGTCTAAACTCTGGTGACCTGTCCAAATAGCTGTTTCATTGTCTGATTACTATACCTAAATGTTACTTTTCCTATTATCATCGACATCAAAGTTTCATCGATGTTTGCAACCCTCAATCAAAGCTTGACATAGAAACTATGAAGAATTGCAATTTCTGTGACCCAATATATATGACTAGAGAAGGAGAATCCTCTTCTTTCAGCGCCACAAATTGATAATTACTAGGCAGTTTGGGTATCAGCGTTTCATTAATTTACCTGTTTTACTCGTAGGTGCCACACCCATATGGCCAGTGGCTGGCAATTTAGTTGTCTTAGCTGTATCATCATGTGATATACCAGAGCATTTCGGTATCTACTCAACTTTTTTGTAATTTGTTGAGCTCCATGAAGAGAAATACATTATGAGTTATTATACATTTGGGCAGCCAGGTTTATTTTATTTGAACTTTATGCCTCATATTCAGCTGCTTCTTAGGTACTTTTCCTTAAAAGTCCTATTCAAGACCAACCCTGTCTTGCCACATCTCATGTTTACTATTGCAGTGAGGCCCACAGTTTGTTTCATGGATCTTTATACAGAGAAGTAAGGGTCTGCTTTTGTTAGCATAGCAGTGATGCCCTTATGATTTGCTTTATTTGTTATAGCTTAGCTTCTGTAGGTAACCTGAGCCGAAAGTTGGAGTAAAAGCCAAGAGGTGTTGACAGACGCAATACGTCCATTTAGCGCGCTATCGCATGTAGAAATAGTACACTAGAGAAAGATGCACAGGAACTCCAGCAGGATGGAATATATAGAGCTGTAATTGTGAAGGAGTCCCTCATGAAGCTCAGTCAAGCACTGGAGTGGACGTGGACGGCTACACTAATAGCCACTGGCATTAGATGAAAGATGAATACTCTACTGACCCAAGACGTGACTGACAATATCTCAAGCCAGTGGGCTGAAAGAGGCTGGTTGAAGGAAGTCAGGTGGTTGAAATGGACAGGCCTAAAACCCGCTCTCTGTATATTGCTAGCACAAGACCTGTTTGGCAGCTTGTAGTGTATGCTTTGTCCTTAGTGGGAATGAGGTTGCATCAGGGAATTCCTTTCCCTGATGCAGTCCCGTTCCAGTTCTGCTATAGAATGTTTTCCTTTGCCGGGTGAGAGGCAGTTTTTCTGAACCTCTCACCTGGATGGGCGTGTAGCCCTGGCTCTTTATGTTCCTGTACTTTTGAAGTCAATAAATCTTCCTTCACTCAATATCATGGAGGACGCTCTTCTTTCTTCGCCCCCTCACTACACAGCTGCGCGGGGAAAACCAATGCCAAAAAACTATGGTCAAACCAAAGGGATCGGGGTCAAATATAGTGAGTAAAGGTAGACGGACAGTTTTGCTGTGCCTACTCTGTTATTTCACCCTTGTGTTCTTAGCTAGGGTATTTGTTTTACTGACTGCTTGATGTTTTTCTTTCAGCTTGGTGAGGGCACCTGCTTTTAAGGACCGGATAGAAAATGTCTTATGGGTCAATTGATGGAGGCTCGTTTGGAGGTAGAAATCCCTTCGGCGGTTCTTCCCGGCAAGGATACCAGCCCTTAGGTAATGTATGATACTCCTTTGCTGCTGGGTTCCTGTACAGTGGGCACAGAGTTTAGCTGATGAACAGCTCTGGAAACCTCTGTACTTGTCAAACAGCAGTACTGTTTTCGTTGTTGCATCTGTTAATCCAATATCCTGAGTAGCTGAAAAAAAACTATATTTTGAATTTTTACTTGTAATCGATGTAGTTTTGTCGTGTGTGTAAATCATCGCATAGCTCTTGCTTCTAAGATTTTCTAGCATGAGGTGCAATTAAGTGACCCATGTGCATATAAATGGCAGAATGAAATAAAGTTGGGCCGTATGTTTAGTGGAAGTGCTATTTAAACCCTTCAGTGCGCCTAATGCATATCTAAGATATGTGTTTATTTCCTAAATGGCCAGTTGTGAGCCGCCCCCTGGGACCTCCACTTCAAAGCCATAACCGCATTTAAAACACAGCAGTTCGTGGCCCAAAGGAGAGAGAGCTGGTACTAGACTACCCCCCCCCCCCCCAAAACACACACACAATCTACATTAGCAGCGAGCTGTCAAATTTCCCTCGATGTCACAATTTTTTTAGATTGATATTAAGTACAGATTTTGATTCGAGCAGGTCATTCATTAACCACGCTTTTACGATTCAGAATCCGAAAAACAAGTATTTTATTTTTGTTACAAATATTTGCTGTTTTCTCGCTGTTGCTAATTTGGTTGTACCATGGATCTCAAATTAAATTAGCATCACTGCACTGTTATTTGCTAGCTCAGCTGCATTGTAATGATGCTTATAAGGGGTGATTGTCGTGCACCATTGCTTAAATCAATTCTGTGCTCCTAGAGTATGAACTAGCCAAATATTTTATTTTCACCTAACAAAGCACATGCTATGCACTCCACGGGTAGGTTTGTTTGTGCTCCAAGCATTTGTAACTCTGAGGTTTGCTTTGAACTGACTTTCCGAGCTGACATCCACCTCTGTCTAGCACTCCCTACTGTTAAAAAAAAAAAAAAGAAAAAAAAAAGAAACTAGGATTAATAGAAGATCTCAAAGGCCGGAATTTAGCCTGCAGAATGCGAGGGATTCGCTTCAGCTTTTTGGAGCTGTCTTCATTTATTGTAATGTGATATAATGTGGATTTTTAGAGCACGAACTTACCACCCTTGGGAATATGCAGGCGCTGAGTTTCTTTTGCAACCCCTTAAGAGGCATGGCTGTCCTGATGCGCTGGGGTAGGTCGTTCCAGGATTTGGCTTTCAAGTAAGAGATTGCCCTGCCTCTTGCCTTGCTTGTATGTATTCCCTTGTATTTTTCTCATTGAGGTGTTTATTGAAGCAGGCTGTCACATTGTTCTTGTCATGTGGACTTTAATGCATCCTTCATCATGCACGGTGTGCGGGAGGAAACCCTGACCTTTCTGATGCCTCAAAGCTCTACCTCAACAGAACACCGACATTTTGATGAATAGCTGTTACACCTTATTTTCATTAAGAAATGGGTCCTTGAGGTAAGGCACCTCCCAACAAATCAAGAATATAAAAAATGCAGTCAATTGAGTAAAGGGCCCACTCAGTGCTGAGTTCTAGATCAACGGAATACATTTAACGGTTTTATTACAAAGTTAAAAAGACGTGGCGTAGAATAAAAGCAACAAGGCATGCATGCAGATGGAGCATTATAGAGAAGTGTAAAATCAGAAATTAGTCTACCTCCTAAGTGTTCAGCGAAATCAAAAGAGAAACGAACAGCATGCCCAGTTGAAGTGGAAAGTCTTCTGGTCAAATGAATACATAAATCGGGCACTTGTATGCAGTGTAGAGCGAAAAATCGAATTGGGTAAGTCTATTAATGGTAATGGATATGGTGACTGGATAGTTTTTATGCCCAGTGGTGGGCTAGAAAAGCCACAGGAAGTGATGCCTTTCCTGAGTTATTTCCCCGAGGCACAAGCAGCCACATTGTGACTTGGTTTGCAGTACGGGCATTCAGAAGTGTCCAACACCATCTTGGGTAATCTATTCCCAAGTGTTGAAGCAGTTGTGCGTGACCTATGCTGCCAGCATTGTGACCATATTGTGTAACTCTGAGCCCTAACAGTGGCAGAACCTGCTGGTTGCCATTCAGTGCTACTGGTAGCAGTGCTTAAGATCCTGATAACCACATTAAAGTTATTTCCATCTATGGTGGACACTGAATGTCTCGAGGTGATTCTGGATGGCTTGTGGGGACCATCCAATGTTGTAATGCAATGTTTCTTTGGTGTATTAACATTTTGCTACTTCCCCTTCGCTGCCTGGCGGTGTTGTAGATAGGCCCACTGGAGAAGACATTTATTAGTGCCCCTCTTTGATATTTGTTCTTACCAAGAATAGCCCAAATTGTCTAATTCCAAGCTTTTCTGTCTCCCTGGAAATTTGAAATGTGAGTGTCTCCATCGGGACTTCGGCCTAGCATTGTATTTGTTTACATTAGGTCATATCACACCTGACACGATCTTCTCCCTGTTATGGCATCCTTTGTCCCTAAGGTTGTGTCGGTTTATAGTCTGAATTAGAATCTAAGTCTTTACATCCCCTGTCAAACGGGGGAGCTGAGAAAAAACGTATAGGATGATTTCTGTCGAACTGTAAATGTCTTAGAGACTATGAGAAGAAGACTCGAGGTGTCAAGTATGTTGATAAACCTCACGACAATAGTCCTAATTGCTTTAATTATGCCTATTTTTTTGTAAAAGATTTCCTTACCTATATGTGTGCATTGCAGCAAGTTGATATTTAAAAAAAAAGATAACACTAGTCTTGTGTGTTTTTTATCTAATGTTCGTGTTCATGACATGTTTTAACATTGTGCCAGTGTGTTAGGAAAAATGAAGTGAATCAATTGAGACGTGGCAGATACCTCTATTTTGTGATGAACTGTGTGACCATGCAATAACCCCTCTCCATCACAATACGTCTCTTCCCTCTGTGTCTGCCACGCCTCTGCCTTTTGTACTAATAGCATCAATAACTCGACGTGCCCTTCTCTCCTTTGCGTCATGGCTACAAGAGCATGGCGTGAGATCCAGCGCTCCATGCAGATCTCTTGTCTGTGCATGTACCAGCCTTATGAGCCATCTAGTTCGATTGCCTCTTCACAAGCCCTTGCCATTGTAGCAGGCAAATAACACAGAACTCATTTTAATTTTCATTTTAGCACAAATTCGGTGAGGCACAGGAGCGATGCATCTGTTGTGGGTTTTGCTGTACTTTTTCCACAGATTAGAGTGGCGGCTGAGCCAAAACTCATAACACGTGCCTGGTTCATATTCTGCTCACCCAATAATCTGCTTCACCCTCAGTGTAATCTTTCTACACATGTTTGATCATTTAACATTGGCCTCCACCCACCATAGGTAGTGATTAAGAGGTGGCATTAAATGTAATTTGTGAGTTTGCGATTCTTTTGATATTAAGTTATGACAATTTTGAGGAATAATATTTCAATTGTTTTTATGTCGTGCTCAACTATAGTAACATAATGAATTATGTGTTGGGGAATGTAAAATGATAGTATGTAGTGTGTATGCTTAGTGTTCGGGTTCTTTTAAATGTTTTTTTTTTTTCAAATGATGTAGTTCAATTCAAGAAACTTTATTGGGTTGTCGAACAACCATGAAAGTACAAAATTATCGATGATACGTGTAACTACCATAGTTCCGTCAAAAAGATTTGCTATTACAGCAAGTTAATTACATAATCATGTACAAATTTAAAAACGGTCACAAATAAAAAATAAAAAATATATCCTACCTAAAGTGTTATATACATCTAACGCACAGCGTCAGTACATTATTCTGGTGATGCACCCACACAGATGGGCTTCAGTAGTTTCAATCTGAGAGATCAAATGTCTTGATTGTACAGCAGCTTGTAGGAACAAACTTACATAAAAACATGTCTCATCATCGTGAAGTTGCTTAAGAAATGACAATAACTAGTTCAGTGATTTAGTTATCAAATATTACATTTTTATTGTGACTAAAGTGTTGACTTATTTTACTCAATATATGAATATTTTATATATCTTTTTGATATAGTATGTATTTGAAAATTATGAAGGTATACTGTTTATTTTGGTAGGAGGTATACTTTTTTTCATATTCATTTTATGAGTTTGCTGTGTGTGGGTGCTAAGTTTAAGGATTATATTGATGTTCAAAGAGGACACTGACAACGTGTCTTAGTCTTGAGTCTTTAAGGTTTCGTGACGTTGCCACGGTCAGTGAATTGACTGACTGTACTTCCCTTTTAATGTTAGTTTCTTAAAAATCGACATTGTTTTTTTTGTGTTGACGTTAGATGGTTATTTGTAAGCACATGATGGTGAACGCGGGTGCCTAGCAGTGGTTGCTTAGGTGTCTATTGGCTACTGTATTTGCATCTGATGACAGCTGTGTGTGCGCCTGATAGCAACTGCATGTGCATTTGACAACAGCGGCTTGGGTGTCTGAGGGCAACTGCATGTGCATTTGACGACAGCGGCTTGGGTGTCCGAGGGCAACTGCATGAGCGTCTGACATCAGCTGCGTGGGCGTTGGATGCATATGATGGTGGAAGTGTGGACATTTGATAATGGTTGGTTTGAGTATGATGTCTGGATGATGATATTCTTTTCTGGGTGTATGATGGTTGCTAAATAGGCCTGTGATGGAATGGTGTGGTTGTATGATGTGAATCTCTAGGTTTTTGCATTTGTCTATCTATTGGTGGGTGTCTGTGCATATGATGATTGTGTGGATGTCTAATGGTGGGTGCCTCACCATATGATGGTTTTGTGGGTTTATGGCAGTGGGCATACAGACATATGATGTCCCTCTGTCCTAGTCTCATTTGCAGACATTCCAGTGAGACCAGTGTGAATTGTGACAACCCTTCTTCAACCTCAATTTTGTGAGGTTATAAGAAAGGATTCTATGCTTACAAGCCTGCTCACAGCCCAAGGAACATTTGTTACTTTGTCCATGGCTGTGGGCTTCTTGCTCACTTACACCTTAGAGCAAGCCCCGGGAACTTCCAGGATTACAACACCCATCCCTTAACAAGGCTTGGTATTTGAGAGTAAATGTAGGCATACCCACCCCCATCATTTTGGCTTGTCCAGTTTCCAAGGTACACGGACTCTGGCCACCACTCTATACCCCAGATTTTCGTGAACATTAGACATTTTGAAAAAATCACTGGCTGGATCTTCTTACTTCCCCCTGTCCGATGACAAAGGGGAATAAAAGGTCCTCAGGATCCATCATTTTCACCCAGGGCGATGATCCATGACGTCCGACATATAGGTCTTACAAATCATTCAGCATAACTATGCACTGCCTTTTCTTTTTGCTCCTTCAATTATTCCCCCATACCAGAGCAAATTTGAGACAAAGATCACTCCTTTATACTGCAAGGTGTGTGTTACTCTCCAAGGCTGCTATTGAGAGGTTCTGCACTCAGAAAAAAGAAAAGATTACTTCTATTGCTATTTCCTTGTACTGAAGGGGGGTGGAGGCTCAGGCTTTTTTTGGACCTTCAGGCTCTGAATGCATTCCTCCTTGAGGACAAATTCAGAATGCTCAGGCTGGTTTGATACTTTCTTCGAAGACCTGGGTCAATGGATGGGTCCTTGTACCTGCAGGTACCCATTCCACAGTCCCTTAGAGGTTATCTGAAGTTCAAGGTAGGCCACAAGCATTTTCACTTTGTTGTGCTCTCTTTTGGCCTCACCAGCACAACTAGGTGTTCACAAAAGTGATGCCGGTGGTTGTTGCCCACCTCCAGAGGTCAGGGTTTGCAGTCTTCCCTTATGTCAAAGAAACCACTTTATTACACTAAACTTCCTGACATCATTGGGCTTCACTATAAACGAGCCAATGTTGCATCTGACGTCTTCTTAGATGTTTGGCAGATGCAGGTTCCTCAGTGGAATGTGAATTTACAGTGAGCCCAGCATGAAGGAAATCTGACAGACGTAATCCTGATCTTGATCTGTTGTCATGGTCATGGCTGCTTGTATGCAGTTGGTGCAGCGGAAGGCCCCTCTCGGAGCTGACAAAGGTGATGGATGCATCCCTGCTGGGCCGGATGGGTGGTCAACTGGGGAAGTGGACATCAGAGGACTCTGGTCTCTGACAGAAGCACAACTCCTGATTAATCTGATGGGGTTTTGAGGCCATTAGTCTGGGTCTGAAGACCATTCTGTCATCCATAAAGGGTAGGCTGGTGCAGGTTCACACGACCAACACCTCTTCCACATGGTGCTGCAAGAAGCAGGGGGGAGTTGGATTCAGGGGGTTCTGTGCTTTTGGGGTTGGTTGTAGTCCCCAGGCACCTCTATCCTGACCCTTTATATTCTGTTTTCCATCTTTATTGTCACGTCTCCCGATTGACACACTGGTGGCCACAAGTTTTCTCTCCTATTTGCTGCCAGCCAATCATGCCAATGCTGCTGGCGCGTGGATCTGCATCTCTCATACACACCTCATTTTTTTTCTTCAATAACTGCAAAACTACTCAACAGATTTCCACCAAATGACAAAAAGCGGTATTACTGCACACTTTTTTGTTGGAGGAATGCATATACATGTTTATTAAGGAAAGCGTGATTTTCTTTCTCAAACTGGGGTCAGAGAGCAGTATAGAAATGCACCAAAGGTGTGGGAAAGTTCACAAGAATATATAGTAACACAATTTATTTCTGTTTTTGTTAGAATTGTAGTTTTACTTTGTAAAGTGACATGATGGTAGAACCTGGTGTAACTTCATTTTATAATGAGAGCTGAGGGAACATTTATGTTGCTGCGTTGTGAGGTTTGTTTTTGAACGTTTTTGATATTTTTGATATTTTTGAAAGATATTTTATACAATTTTACTTGCTATACACATAGCCACAATCTCGCATTTTTCAGACCGGTATGAAGATGCTGGTCGGGGCAGCGCTGAAGAGCTTATAAATGTGTTCTATCAGGAGGAGCTACATTTAAGATCATTTACTAAACGTAGAGTGCCTTTTATTCCTCTGGAGTACTGCAGAAATGCAGAGAAACTATGCACATGCCAGTGCTTTTATTTAATTTCACGAGCGATTCAGTGTTGAAGAAATGGTGGTTAGTCCTGCTAATTAAATTTATTAAAGCGAAACATTTTCCTTTGCTCGTCGCTTGTTCTTCCATATTGGCTGCACTTTGCCTACCTACAACCCATGTAAGTCTTTCACCGTGAGCCTTGCCGAGGTTGGAGCTCGCCTCACTAAGTGCCTGAAAGCCTTTTTCTAGCAGCCATTTAAGACCGAGAGTCCTGAAGTGCTGCTTTGTGGGCCCCCTTTCAGGGAGCTGTGGTTGGAAGGTCGTTTATCGTTGGTGGTGTTAGCAGTGAAGTAGGCCTGCTGCCCCCCTGATTTGCCCTTTGGGTCCAGGGGCTCTGTCCTTGGTACCCTGGTATCTGGGCATGACAGTGCGACAGGAACTGTGCCTAGTGGAAGATGCTGTGTGCACAGGGAAACACGCATGCCTATCTCGTATCTCTGGCCCTCAGGGCTGCAGGAGCCGAGGTGGGTACCATGCCCGATTGCCCCGGGATACGTGATAGATTCAGGGAAAGTTCGGCTCGCTAACTCAACCTTCTCTTGAAATGCGTGGATTGGGAATCCGACCGAGAATCGCCATAATTCTATGTCAATTGGCTCTGACAATATTTCATAAGAGGGCCATTGTTTTAGGCTCTGGGTTTGCCAAAAACTACAAGAATATATGGTTTACCTATAATAGTTTTCAGCTAGATCTCTTCACCCGTTGGTCTGTCAGTGTGTCGTTCTCATTTTTGTTTCGCCCATCACAGGAGACGGAACGGGCATCCATTGGCTTGCCTCTCTGCGAGCAACAGCCTCTGCGCTTGCGCAGTGTGCACTTCAGTTGCCTGGCAGCGCCAGACCTGTGGGCTTTACCAGTGCTTCTGTTATACAAGGAAAGAGGTGAAAAGCTGCTTTTCTGCCACTTAAAACATGGACTCCTTAGTGTGTGCCGTGCTGTACTTTTTATGTCGTGCCGACGCCTCAGCACAAAGCATGTCTTTATCCTGCAGCCGTGTGCGGGATGTGGAAGCCTCCATGCCCTGCTGAGGTGTAACCCGTGCCCACGCCAGCAGATGGTTTCCTGGCATGGAATTTAAACAGCCAATGACAACAGTGCTATTATTGTACTTTCACGGGCCAAAATGTGTCTGCAACCAGCCTTGTGATCAAGATAGTAAGGCATGTACCCCTTAATTCGCCTAGAATTCATTGCTATTGAGGCATTTGGGGACTTTTTTTTTTCCTTCAGTTTTAGTCCTTGTTTTTTACTCTTTTTTCCCCTCCCTGCTTATCCACCTGGATTACCACTAGTGTTTGGCCACCATGGATGTCGAGGAGTGTGGCTTGAGAAATAGTCCATGTGTTAATAGGTGCTTATGCACATAAACCCTCAGATCGCCTTCTGTTTGGCTGTCCTCATGAACCTCCTGACAGTCAGTGGTGACCATGTGACTGCACATATGCAGCCAGAGCGCCATCATTTAAAGCAAGCAGAGATTCATTTCACCTCATACCTCCGTAACCCCGCACTTCGTCTTTTTATTAGCTCACCGTTGCTTTTTCATCCCTGCTTTCTCCCTTTGTCCGTGTTTCCTTAGCTTTCTCTCCTGTTATAGGCCTAGATCTGATATGAAAAATAAATCCGATACCCAAACTGTGAGTGGCGGTACCCATCACTCGCAGACACCGGCACAAATGAAACACTGGGTGCATCGCATACTGCACCCGAGGCAAAAATAGGTGTTCTTGAGTGATGAATAAAAAAACTTTTTTTGTGTTTTTTTTTTAAACCCTTCCCTCAGCGAAGCGGCTCAGACTTGTGGACTCCGCGTGGATTTGTGCAGTCAGTTTTCAGAGTGAACAAAGCCAGTTAACAAAACGGATCCTTGCGCCTCAGAAACCTGATGCGATACTTTTTCCCTGTCACTGCAAGTGCACGAAATCTCTCCTCCTCCCCAGTTACAAGCGCCTCTTTCAGCAGGTCTGGCCCTGCAGGCCTCCATAGATGTCTTGTCAAAAGGATCAGTTGTCCGAACGCCAGTTCTCTAATAGAGCAGAAGGGATGCAGATAATCCTATAATCCGTGACTCAGCCTGCTAGGGGCGCTGTGACGTGGCTGCAAAAAGTACTGCCGCCTCCAGTCACGTGGTGCGAGTGCAGACGGGCACGTGCCTGTTAGCAGCGTGTTAACCAGGGTCACTGCAGTCTTCCGGGTGGTTGGTGGGAGTCCCAGGCCCGGGCTTGCATACCTTGCACAGGATTAGTTCAGACAGGTGTGGACACGTTCCATCAGTATGGCTGACTCAGAGTTGCTCTGCCTCAAGCTGGCCATGGCAACCTCTCCCTCAAGGCGTGCCCTTGATGTACCTTCAACATTTCAACATCTCCACCGCCATCCTTGCAGCCCGTGCCTCACTGTCCAGCTCTTTTCAGTCCTTGGAAGCATCTTTACAAAAATGTCTTGAGCGTAAGGTTGGGGGATGTCACGGGACACTGCATGTGATAGTACTAACATGTAGTGGAAGGAAGTTGTAATAATAATAAGAACACTTGTTCAGGCCTGGCTTGTTACTGCACCAGTTACCCTCTTGTACTTAGCAGCAGTCGTGCCTGGTCAACTCTTACTCATTCCTTGGGCTGCCGCACTGCTCTGAGAATGTGTTCTCTGTTCTGGCTCCTTCTATATGCAGCTACTATCCCGTGCCTAGTCTCTTCCAAACCACAAAGCAAAACATCCAGTTTTAACTCAAGTTCTTTAGAGGACTAAAAGGCTACATTTCAGATTAATAACATGTTAACTTACTTTTCCAAGACTTAATATATTTGGTATCAAGAGCAATATGTCTTTTGGTCACTGGTGTCCGTTGCTTTGTAGAGTAGTCTTGAACCCTTTAGCTGTTAATTCAGGACTTGGGCTTTTTACCATTTTGTATCTGGGCCTTCAAGTGGCACTAACCCTGAAGTAAATGCTTCATTGTGCTAGTCCACATTGCACACCTGCCAGTGCTGTAAATTTTAATTGATCGCTATGACTGGGTGAAACAATAGAAACCTTACTATTTTGTTTTCTCAAACTGTCTTTATTGATTTTCTGGGCACATAATGTTCACAGTGCAGATTGAAAAGGCAAAAAGATCTCATTCAAACTATCAACCCCAAAGTTCAGTACAGTCTCAAACGGGTAGGTCAGCCGGTACACATGTATGCGAATTGGATATCCACTTACAGTAGCATCATGGAACATACAATCGAGAACACCGCTGACCCTTTGAACCCCCAAACCCATCCAACGTCCTCCAGCCTGAGGGAAAAAACAAGGGAATGAAACTAAATGTATGTTCAGTATGATCTAAGCGATAGCGAACTTAGGCTAGGTGGACATGGGTGTGTCAAGAGATTCCGACATTCTGCTAGGGGGATCCAGCCCGGAGGCTCCCCAGAAACAATTGAGCCTCAGGTCCGGAAAAGGTTTAGGGCCCCTGTGCATGTGGGACAGGAGAAGAGGGAGAAAAAGAGGAGAGGGAAAAGAGGACAACATCCTTGCCTTATACCTCGTTAAGTTCCAATGACAAAAAAGCATAAGCGGTCCCATTAACCTAGACTCTAGCCTAGGGGTTAGCGCAATTGGCCTTGACCACTGAAAGAAATTTGTTCTCAAAACCAAGGTAAGGGAGCATGTGAAAGAGATTGGTCCAGTCCACCCAGTCGAAAGCCTTCTCGGCTTCCAGTACTAGAAGCTCTGTAGGTATCTGTTGCAGCATTCTCGACCATGTTAGCCACCCATCTTAGAAAATCATGGGTTTGTCGCCCTGCAAGAAAGGCGGATTGATACGGATGGATCAATTGGGGCATGACCTCTTCCAGACGATTAGCTAAAGTTTTGATATACAGTTTTGCGTCCAGGTTAAGCAGAGAAATCGACAGGTAGGACGAACACTTGCTTGGGTCTTTCCCCTGTTTTGGAATAACTGATATGAAAGCCTTCCCCATGGACGAGATCACCGCAAGCCTTGCGGCAAAGTGGTTGATGCGACACACCAGATGTGGTACCAAGTCTGAATTTAACGTCCTGTAGAACTGGGCAGTGAACCCATCGGGCCCAGGGGATTTGTGCAATTTAAGAGAGTCAAAGACTTTCTGGACTTCCTCCTCAATAATGGGGTCCTAAGGGGGGAGATCGTAGGTAAGTTCTCCTCTGTCAAATAATCCAGTTGTGCAGTGATGTTTACAGTGTCTGCTGTATAAAGAGTTATATAAAAGGTAGGCAGCCCTGAGCCTTTTCCTTCTCTGTGAGGGCCTGTTTCTCATCTGAATCCTGAATGGGACGTATATAGTCCTTTTCCTGCTTGGCCCGGAGTTGGCGGGCCAGCCTAGTGCCAACCTTAGTTCCTCTTTTGTAGGTAGTCTGTTTAAGGCGAAGTAGGATTAGTTCTGTTGGCATGTATGGCATTAATCTTCCCCCTCAACGCTGTCACCCTTTGTTGAAGAATAAAAGTGGGATTCCACTTCTGGGCCCGTTCAACTTGGAGGAGCTCTTTTTCCAGCTCCAGTCTTTCTTGGATTCGAGCGTGGACATCAACAAGATACATTTGCCCCTAGTCACAGCTTTGAAAGCATCCCCTTTGGTAGAATAATCAGTGTCCTGGGAGTCATTCAACCTAAAATACTCTAATAGCTTTACAGATGTTGTCCCTAAAGAGACAATCAAGTTTAAAGGGGTTTGGAAAAAAGGCATCTGTGAAAAGGTGGCCTTGTAGCTGGTCATTCGAGAGTGACCTCCACGGGGCATGATCGGAGTTTGTATGTTGCAGGGTTTGACCAATAAAAAGATGATTGAGCCTGTAGTAGGACTGGTGGCAGTGTGAAACAAATGTGTCATCCTTTTCGTCAGTGGCTTGAGCTTGCGCCAGGCATCAAGGAAGACAAGCTGTTGTATTTTTCACTTTATAGACTGTGCAAAGGTTCCTGCATGTGTTCTCTGCAGGTGGGTACTGTCTAAGCTAGGGTCCCATATAAGGTTGATGTCTCCCATCACCAGGACTTCCCTCTCCGCAAAACCCCTCAGCTGGGAGAGGAAGAATAGGAGGAAGTCCACCTGGCCTGAGTTTGGGGCATAAATTGTGTCTAGGGTGCACTTGTGTCCTCTGAGGAAGCCCTTAACCATAACAGGCCTTCCTACTTTGTCAGCCTTAATATCCTGAATTTGAAATCTCAGGGTAAAGTGAAACAATAGGGCCACACCATTATATTTGGAACTTGACGATGTTTTATAAATAAGTGGGTATGACTTGGGCTTCAACCTAATGTCCTCACTGCTTTTTAGGTGGGTTTCCAGTAGAGCAATGACATCAAAGTGGAGGGCCAGTCGACATTTCCAAAATGTACACCTCTTAGCTGAAGAATTAAGGCCCTTAATATTCCAGGAACTAACATTTAAAGCCATGAGAGCTGTAGGTATGGATACTTTCCTGTAGGCCGGGCTCACTGGTAATCTTGTGTGGATAGTATACAGCTACCTAGGCCCCTGTGGCTTCCCTCTAATCCCACACCACCCTGCTCCACCCATCTTCATGTGACCCTAGACTAGCAAATGACAACAAACAATGTATAACAAAAAAAACAAAACCGATGACCACCTCCTGAGAGACAAGGCTCCCTGAGGAACTACAGTTTATCTTGAATCGCATGTAAACAGGGATCAGTGGTCCATCACTGCTAATTCACCCTGCAAGATGATTTGGTTAATCAAAAGTAGCAATGCCCAGCTGTCAAATCACGTTTTTTCGAAAGCTTGCCCGAAGAGGGTATACGCACACACACACACTCACACTCACACACACACTCACACTCACACTCTCACTCTCACTCACTCTCTCCCACTCTCTCCCCGCCTGAGCCATCAGATACAGTCTGGCCCAGTTTCAGCCATATCTAGGTAACAATCTCCCAGTCTAGACGTACCCCGGAGGCCAAAACTGATAGGGTAATAAGGTCGTTAGTAGAGAGGGTGTGGGCATCCAAAATTGAGTGACCAGGGGCCTATGGACAGCCTAAGACCCATCACTCAAGGGCACACAGACACCTGCATCCACAAACTCTCAGGGCCTGTCTGTGGGGTCATCAGTCAGCGTTGCTGAGGTCTCTGGGGCGTCGCAGGCCGGAGGCAGTGGACGCGGGCTTCGCTAAACTGTCTAGGGAGTGGGGAACAGTGCTCCAGTATCGATGTAGGGAGCGTTGTGAACCACAAGTAGCCAGGCAGGAAATCTAAGTGTGCGGCACAGCATGGTGGTCAAGGGCAACATGTGGTAGTGGGGACTGCTGCTAAACCCGCAGTAGACCGCTCACCTCATTCTGGCATCAAGGAGGAAGCCACTGCCACCACCGGTAAGGCCAGGAGTGTTGCAGGTGTCATTTTAAAGTCAGGCAATCTTCAGAGAGGGGGTCCCGGGAGGCCGCAAAAACCCTCTGCAGTCCTCCATGGTGGCTGCACAGGACTGCCCGACTCCGCTAGGGAATTCCCTCGCTCCCACTCTGCAGCAGCGATGTCAGTCCGAGAGCCGCCATATTGCTGCCATGTCATCTAATTAAAGGCAGCAGTTGGCAAGGTCAGAGCTACCTCAAACCCATCAGGAAGTCACTCTGCTGCGGACAGGGTATTTTGGAGAGTAATATGAGGGCATTAGCTTCAGGCCCGCAGGGTGCAGCGCAGAGCCTCTGTGGATTACATCCACACGGCCACAACTGTTGGCCACACCCTCCAAACCTTACTAATTTTAATAGAATCACTTATGTTATTTTACGGTGACACACTCTTTTTAACTATGAACTATTTTCTGTGTGTTTTATTAGATTGAGTTAATTTCCACTTAGCAGAATTGATCTAATTTGTGATAATTACATGTATCCTTGCCTTTAAGGTAAAGGCTTGCCTCGAAGTTAAAACTGATTTGATTAAACACCTAAAATACAATTGCAATTCTTAATTTGTAGAATATTTTCCTTTTTCTGTTTGTTCATTACAATATTCATGGTCAACTTCGCAAATTGTAAAATGTGTAAACATTGAAAGTATAAGACTATGGCTTTGATAATTGTGATAGTTTAAACTAACTGTACCCTAAAATTAATTACTTATATTTTCTCACTCAGTCATGTTTGCATGTCTAAGTTTATTATTGTTTCCTGGTAAAGGGGCAGGGCCATATGGTGACAAACAGTGAGGGGGCGGGCACAGCACTCCCCCATCACTGCGCATGTATGTTTGGCCAGCCGTCTCGGCCCAGGCAAACCCACATGCGCAGTAGGCTCGCTCCACCCTAGCAACACAGTTGCTGGGCTGGAGACAGCCTGCACAGGCTCCCAGTCTGCCTAGGAGCGCCCTGGCTGAGCGCTCCTGTCCAACCCTAACTTTGCTCTGAGCAGCGTCAGGATTGGCACAGGGCAGGCTGGGAGCTTGTGCTTGCAGCAGAGGAGCGGATGGAGTGGTGCAGTGGCAGCGATTGATGTTAGTGTGTTTTAAAAAAAAAAAAGTATTAAACGTTAACCCCCTTCCCCTGCGCGTGCACGCCACCCTGCCCCTTCCGAGCTGCATGAGCTGCTACTGATAGTGACTCCACGTCACCGGCTATCTGTCAGAAAATCATCCTAATACTGGTACATGCTTCTTACAAGTGTTTAATGCGACTGGTATACCTGCCTACTCGAAGCTTTTTGCTTTTGCTCCTCCCCAAAATCATTTTTGTGCCTCCAACGTCCTCTTAGATATGTCGGGGGGGGGGGGGGGGCAGTAGGAGGCATCCTCTGACCATAGCGATTTTCCTAGATTCCGATTCTCGGTGATTCTTTTAGTCCTGTTTAGCATTTTGCTGAGTCTGTTCTAGCATTAAGAAGCTAGCATCAGCGTGAGCCAGGAGCACCTAATGAGGCCTGGTTGGATCTGCATGTGTGAATAGCTGTACCCAGATGCATGATGAGCCTTTCATAAGCCTTCACTTGCTCCTCTGCCAGTACAGGCCAGTATCTTCCCCCGCAGATCAGCAGTGATGTGTGCATCACCTCACATGCCTTTACCACGCCTACCTTTATCATGAGTGGTAAGTATATTTAAGATAAGTAACTCCCCCAGCTGTTTCTGCTCAGGCTAACATTTCATGCCCTCCCCGGTGCGGTGTGGCTGGTTGCGAGCACCTGATGCTTATGGCTGTCTGAGTCAGATGTCACTCACTCGCTGACCACCATCCCCTGCCTTCAGCTGGCGGAGGAGTCTAGAGGTATCCATCGCAACGCAGCATCCTCTTCCAGGAGTCCCAACCTTTAATCCACGGATAAGTTGTTTGCCTGCAGGGGAGGGAGGCACGCCTCCTTATTTGTTGTATTGATCCCAGGCTTTCTACCACCTAATGATGGCTGCTCGTCAAATGGTTATAATATAATAAAAATCCCGCAGAATGAACAGAGTGCAAAAAAACCCGACGGTGCTTCGTACGCAACCAAGGTGCGTGTGTGTGTGTGTGTGTGTTTGTTTTTTTAATTTTTTTTTAATTTTTTTTTTATAACAGTTCAGCAGATGGGATTGAGCTGCTCTGGCTTGTTGCTTGGTCTTGATTGGAAGTTATTCCAGTAACGGGAGCCAGGCCCTTCCATGGGTCATCTTGATTTCTTTCGGACTGGCCACAGTCTTTGATGGATGATCACAAAGACCTATTCGGCGGGTGGCGAGAAACGCAAGATTGCAAAGACATGTCTTCCACAGAGAGCAGCCTTTCCCAAAACATTCCGAAGGCAGTGACGATTCCACAAACCGGAAGGCTTTTCTGCAAGCCTCAATTCTTTACAGTATATCGACCTTAGCCCGAGGGTGATCTTCTCTGCTTTGAAACGGCGCAATTTTCACTGCCTTTTCATAAACCTGATGTTGAAATTAGAGGGAGAAGAAATTAACGAATATATGTTACCAGTGCTTAATTTCTAAATAAAAACATGCCGGTGCCCAGAGCTCTTCTGAAAGACGCGGCTGCTGCATTTAAATTTGAAAGCACCGAATATTGAGGCTGCGTAATCCTTAAGCCATCCCAGGCCTCTTTTATCCATTTACAGCCACTCCCTGCCCCTTCAGCTCACTCTTGCAGCTTTCTGCTTTCTCCCTTTGTGGCGATGTTTCATTTTTCTCTTTCTCCACGTTTCCCATGTGTCTTTTGCTCACAGTAAATGCCTGATGCAGAAAACTAAGTGCCGGCCCTCAAAAATAAGTGCCAGGGCCCTGTACCAAAAACTACTGGCTCAAATTAAGTACTGCATGTTACCTAGAACAACCGATATCTCACTTGTGTGGAAGGCCAGAGGGCTTGAAGATGCAATCACACTGCCCCTGACCATGATGGTGTTGCTGTTTGATGGTAACCGTGTTACCCATCCATGAGGGACGCACAAGAAATTTGCTCTGCTTGAGGGAGGCCCAAGATAACGTATTTGGTCGACTAATGTTGTACTAGTTGCTAGAGGCAAGGTGTACTCAGAGGCAAGATGTACTCTAGAAGCAAGGTGTACTCTAGACGATAGCAGCAATGTGTACGCTGGACTCGATGCTGGACGCGAGAGGCAGTGTGTACGCAGGACGCGAGAGGCAATGTGTATGCTGAACTCAAGAGGCAGCAGTGTGCACTCTGGACTCTATGGGCAATGTGCACTCTGGACTCGAGAAGCAACATGTACGTTGGACGCGAGAGGCAATGTGTACAAATTCCTAACTCGAGTGTGTGTTCGTCTGACTCACAACGCTTTCTCCTGGCGGAGCTAGCTTTACCTCCTGAATGAAGGCAGACGAGAGGGCTCACTGTGGAGCGACAGGCGTGCGGGGACTTTGTTCTGACGTAGGTACTTTGTTCTGGCTCTGTCTCAGATCCAATTAAATAATTTGTGGAGATGGTACCTGCTGGGGTGGCTTAGTAATGTTTCGCTAACACTGCAGTGCCGTCCTTGCCATTAAGTCCCCCACAACTGCTGCGTGATGACAAGCGAGGCTTTTCTTTACGCACAGAAAAAAAGCCAAGCTTTACCCGCCCTCCACATTCCTGAAAATGTTACTTTTTTTATTCAACATATGGCGTTTTTCATTTTCATAATAATATATCGCATTGTTCATGTTCCTGAATTTCTTGAAAAGTTTGGTTAGGCTGTTCATTTTCATGCGCTCACTATAGACATTCTGTACAAAAATGAAGGGTTGAGTTGAATTATTGGCTGCACCATTTCAGCCTTTCCTCCTTCTGAGGTGAATAGCATGAGTAATGTTGAGCTGTGTAATAAAACTTACTTTTTCCTAAAGCAACAAGCGGCAATTAACTTTCGTGTGTACTTTGTAAAGTAGCAGTATTACTCTTGGTAACTACATAGCGCCGAGTGCGAGTACTGGAGGTTGTGGAGGCTGTTTATGTTTAGGGTGAAGCGCAGGCTCACAACACTTCACAACCAAGCGGGCAACACTGACCACCTTCCTGGCCCTGAAAGTGCGCGGCACGCGCAGCACAGGGCGACCCCTTCCGTTCCCCACGCAACCGAAGTGGAAGGGGGCATGGTAGCGCACCCCCCCACAGGTGTTCACACGAAGCCACGTCTGCTGAACAGCGTGGCCTGGCAGGGGGTTCAATCTTAGGCCCAACTGAAACCAGGCGCACACGGAAGGTGTGCAACTGCCGGGAAATACTCATTGTGTACTGTGTGGCTTTTGCAGGTTTCATCTTAGAAATGTGCACTGGAGGGGTGTACGTCGAGTAGAGATCTCGCACCGAAGCTAAGCACTGGTACCCTGCCATAGAGCAGTCGTAGGGGCGTGTTACGCAGTCATTGTTTGCACAACGGGGCACTGCAAGAATGAGTAAATCTGGACCTTTGGATCCACAGAGGTATTGATAAGGTAACACGCTCTGCCGTTCATCGGGGATTAGCAGATCATCTACATCGGTTGCCAGAGTAGTGTAATGTGAGCACACGTACAGTTTTCTCATTTATTTATGCCTTGTGTTACCATAAATTTAAACTTGACCCCCCAGGTTATGTGCATTAACCAACTGAGCTGCCATATCAGTTTAGCAGTGCAGCGCAAGTGTGCATGCCATTACAGCTTTAAACTTTGCTTTTGAAAAAAGAACTGGGGTAAGGAGAGATGGCTCATCTGTTATACTACGTGTCCTGGTCCTGCAGCTTAAATAAATAAACATGTTGTCAATAAATGTGTGTCCGCCAGGGAAGCATAAAAAGCACTTTAGAATAAGCTGTTGGTTCTCCTTACGTTCCACGGAAGCTGAAACCATGAAGACTTCCCAGCACATAGTTACTTGCATAAGTTCAGTTTATGGTTTGTGTATAGGGTTCATCCTTAATAGATCATACGAGACATGTGTTAAGCCTGGTGGAAACAGTTTGTGTGACATGAACTTCATGAGCTTTTGCAGCCTGGTGCATTGTAACCGCATTATTTTACATGTTCTCATTTTTGTACCCTACCATGCCACCTGATTCAGTTTGTGTAAATTCTGAGGGTGCGTGGAGGAGGGTTGTGGCTCGGAGTAGTCCTCAGTGCTGCTGGTTGTCAGTCCTGACCCGTATCACAGTTAATGCTAGTGAAGCTTGTGTGTTTCTTAGAAGTGAGCACCTTAACGCCAGGCGCAGAGTGATGCCGGCGCTACGCCCACTGAGTATGCTTTTGGTTTGTATTTTGAATTCACCTCTAAATCATCTTTTCTCCTGCCAGAACCTCCTTTTGGTTGACATCTTTGCTCCTGAGCCCTTTTCCCGCTGATTACAACAATTTCCAACATATTTAAACTTGTCACAGTCTTGATGCTAGCCAGTTGTGACTGGTTCACTGGGTATGTTTGTGACGTTGCTCATGGTCCACCTTCACTGTTTGTTCTTGAGACCCACACCTCCGCTATCCACCTTTAACTCTGCCGGCCGCTGACAGAACCCCATTGAGGCGTGGGATTTCGTCTGGGACTCAGAATTGTTCCTGACTGAGATACTTGGGAGTGGTTAGTTGGGATCTTCCCTTGAGGCTTGGACTTGCCTCTGACAGATCTAGAGCTGTCTGTGTGTTTCTTGGCCTGCGGGCTACTCCCATTATCTGAAGCATGGGTTTCTGTGCGCCCAGGGTTTATTGGAAGCATGCCCCAAAGGTAAAGGTTGTGGCCGGCAAAAGTGGCAAACTTCCCATCCGTATTGTCAATGAAAGCCATTCGAGTGACTGAAAAATTTAGTTAATCACTTCATAGGTGGGTTTTCTAATCATTTAAGCAATGTGAGGCAGACTGTTAATACTGCTGCGTTCATTGTTTGTGTTCATGGCACATTGCTTACTTTTATTGAGACAGTAATGCTATTTGTAGGTAATTGTTGAAAATGTTCACCCTGCCCAGTGGTTATTCTATTGTGTGCTGATCTCTTGTGACTTGGCCTTGCACTGTGTCCGGCCCCGAGTTCTCATCTTTCCACAGGCTTTGCAGTAGGGGGTCTCAGTCGGCTGGCGATGGCTGCATATGTCGACAAGGAATGGATGGATGGAGTTAGATCTCTTCAGCTGAGATCAAGATAACTTTCCATGCAGACTCAAGCAGCAGAAATGAGGTCTTCCTATGGCGTAAGACTGCTCCTCTTGAATTTCCTCAGGTTTCTGTCTGTCCGCGGTTTCTGGGCGTTGCTTTGGTTCAGCTCTCATCAGCGCCGAAACAAGTCTATTTAAAAATGAGCTGTTTAATGGGAGCCACTGCCTGACAAGGGCAAGGAAAGAAGGCTTCTTCTGCCCTTGTCAAAGTGCTTAGATGCACAACATGCCCCACAATTCGCTAGCCACATTTCCTTGCACAGTGATGGATCAGTAGTTGGATGAATGTCATTGCACCTTGAGGTCTGCTGTCCATCCTGCTCTTCGTTTGGCTCCCTGGATTCATTCCTGTTTTCCAGCTAGTGCGCTCCTCCTCTGTGATTCCTCTAGATGTGCAGTGTGTTTCTCTGCTGTGCTGGGAGGGCATCCAGTGTTTACCGCTGCTGTTAGAAGATGGCGTTCACCTGCCTGCTCGCAAGGTGACAAGGAGATGTTAGGGGCAACTGAGTTCCTACTGAGGTACCCACTAGGTGGGGAGCGCTCCAGTCCTCGCCGGGTAAAATCTGTTCAGCCTCCTTTGTCTGGGATCCTTCCCTTCTCAAAAAGACTGTGTTATAGGGTCAGCTTCGTGCATTGACGTCATTTAGGGCTCTCCAGGGGTCCTGGCTGGCCCCTGGCGACCCCTAGCACTGTCTTTGCGACCCCTGGCTTCATAAGTTGCAAAATCAGTGCCAGGAACATAGTGGCAGCACGTCGTTATAGACGATGCTTGGGGCTCCTTTCGCTTTGTTTTCTCTAATTTTTTATTACACTGATAGTGTATAATGTTTAATTAGTCACGATTAGTATAATAAAAATGGAGTACAATTAGCTGGATTAGACCCTCCCTCACATCCGAGGTAAACAAAAAGTGCTTTTAAATGTATGTTGTGCGCGTGCTTGAGTGTGAGTGAGTGTGCAAGTGTGAATGTGCCTATGTGTAAGCATGTGTTTGTGAGCAGAATTGAAGGTCAAAATGGGTGTGTGACGTCACATCCGCTACCCCTGGCGTTTTTGGTGATTTGACGTTCACGGCTTTGTCTATTCTGCTCTGCCGCCAAGAACCTGTTCCACCCTCTATATGAAATGCAGCCGCCAAGTGGAAAGACGGGTGAGGAATCGAGGCCCACATCTTTTGATTGCTTTCCCTGACCCTCTCCATGATAAAGAACACAATCTAAATTCGAAGAAAGAGACAGACCACTGTTTTAGACTCCACAAGATAGTTTGTCAGACTGATACCTCGAGACAGCCTTGACTGTGTGGTGTGATAAATAAAAGTGCTAACTGCAGTGTGCATGGCACTTGAGTGTAATTTGAATTGTGTCCATTATAGACTGCACAGTACAGTGTAATTTCAGATTCCTTGCCTTGAAGTAGCGTTTTGAGTTGTGGTTCTAAGACTAGAAAAGTTTTACTTTCGTCTGATGTCTGGCTCCAAGATACATTCAGTCCAAAGATTTGAATGGAAAGAGAATTCTGACGAAATTAAGCTCAGCTGCTTGACAGTTTTGCCTACACATAAGCCTGGAGATAAGTTAAGGTGTCCCCCATTTTTCAATCTGCCCATAAGTGCCTGGAAATGGCAGAGACCCACCTTGGGTAGTCCACAAAGCCCCCTGTCAAGCTATGTATCCGAGGAACAATCGGTTCATTCTTCTGCCTCTGTGAGATCCTGGGAAGAAAGTATACAAATATGCTCTACCGTTTGTTTGTCTTGAGTTATACTTTCTGCACCGGTTTTACCTATCCTTGACCCAAATTGTACCCCTAAATAAGTAGGTTGCACTATTTTGGGTTTCTAGGGAAACTCTAGCACAGGACAGTCAAGCATCGTAGGAGGGAAAACGGCTCTGGTGGTTGCTACTATCCTCGCTATTTTTGTTCCAAAACAAATTTTATTTGGTTTTCTTAGATACACGTGGGCTGATTGGCCAAGATTGAGAGATCGGATAATAGAAGCAACATACCTAATATAAACATATAACTTGCACAGACCATCCCTCCCTCCCGAACCCCCTTAGGCACAAGCCTTGTACTCTGGTAGACGCCCGGCTGCTGTACCCTGCCACAGAAGAAGACAGAGGTTTACTGCCTGGCGAGGGGAGGAGTTAGGTCATTGCCAAGAGAATGTGAAGCAAGGCTCAGGTTACTGAGGACTGTGTGAAGCTCCTTCAAAGGACGTGGGCTACCAAGGAACCACGAAGACCTTCCAGCTCAGCTGGAAAGAACTGGATCCCCAGAGCTTTGCTTGGAGGTTATCGCACACGTACAATGCCTCTCCTTGCCCCTGTGCACTTTAAGTGAACACTCAGTCTTTGATTTTTGTACATGTTCTAATGTACAAACAAACGTCAGTTTCTGAGAGTGTGAATTCCAGTCCAAATGTGGGTTTTAATGATAGTTCTGAGAAATGATCAGCTGCCTGCCCTCCAGAGATTGCCCTTTCCACCTTGCACATACTCAGACCAAGAGTCTAGGACAGAAGCATGGCCAAGCACCGGGCACAGTACAACCTTCAGTTGCCATCCCTGTGTCCAGGTAATAAATGCATACTCTAGTGAAAGTAGGCGGGCAGAGTTTTCCCAAAGAAAGCCAAGGCCTTCGAGATCCTTATTCCACAGGATAATATTGGCCATAAACCCCAGTGTGATTTTAAGTATTGCTTCCTACTGTGCATAGAAGGTACCAGAACATTCTAACTTAGTTGATCACTTCATTTCTCTCCTTTCACCATGCATAAATAATGACCTATACTTCACAAAGCTCTGAATGTTGACTTCATTATGTGTGATTACTGTGTTCGTCTCTAAATTCCAAACTAGTTAAATGAAGTTGAAAAGCTGAACACGTAATATTGATGTTTTGCAAGCTTTCTATAATGTGAAGTGACAACCTTTCTTTAAAAAAAAAAAGCACAAACCAAAGCTTGGGACCCAGTGTCTTGACTCGAGCACTGTCTCAATGCCACCTGCTGCTCCGTTTCCCATTTTTAGGTTGAGCCTAGACAGTGCTTGCGCTGTCACTTAGTAACCTGTTGTATATGCTTTCTGAGGTCCAGTGATTGTCATTTGTCTATGTCAGTGTCCTTCAAAAATCATTGCATGCTAATAGGCAACTCTTCCTCTTTGTCCCACCCTTTTCCTTTTTGTGTCCATCCATGGAGATCAGGCCAAATGCTGTATAAATACACTGCATCACCATTTTCAGATCTGTTCAGGGACTACTTTAGTCTTGCATCTGGAGCACTGGGAGGAGTGTTAGTCTATTCCGAGCTCTGCTGTAAAGAGGGCTGTTACCTGGTCACATTTGCTGTGCATTTATTTAATGAAACAAGTAACAAGAGGACAATACAATTTTTTGGGATCCTCGTGGTCTTGTAAAAACATGCATGCAGGCGATCAGTAGCTCAGACACGAAACATTTCACCTGCAAATTTAGCATGCTGCTCGTTCGTCACAGGATAATGAGCCGACGCTGAGACTCGAGCCTTGTTCCCCAGCTCCAAAATTTGCAGCTCTGACCGTTACGCCACATATGTAGGTACCGTAACGATGTCCATAACGTTGATCATCTCTCTTCATCTGAAACCGATGTCCTTTCTACAGTGTTTACTCTCTGTGGTCGTACACTGTGGGCAGAAGTCCTTTCTCTTTTGCTAATACTGACCTCTCTAGCACAAGAATGGCGGCGCAAGTGAAGGGGATGGTGGGACAGATGGTGCTACCTGGGGATTTATTGCTCCTTCTATCTTTTGGCTGGGAGCCGGGTGTGTGCTTGGGCTGAATTCTGCAGTGGCGTGTCCAAGGGTAGTCTGCGGGCCTGGACGGAGACGCCATGGGGAGACTGCGTGGCTGGTCAGCATGTGTGGCCTTCTGCGACACATGGAGCCTGCTGTGTACTGGGTGTAGTCCCAGCAGAAACGGGTTACAGAGCCAGAAGCTCAAGAGAAGGGAGTGGATGAGTGACAAATTAGTTGCAATGAGGCAGATTCAGGAGTCCTGCAATTCCTGAGCTGGAGAAAATCGTCTAACTTTGTCATTTGGGTTTTCTCTGAGGCTGGCTTTAGTTATCCATTTTATGAGGCTTTAGACAACTGTAATTCATTTCTGTAATTTCGTACACAGTGCTCTTTTTTGCACCTTCATCATGATGTATCTTGCTGGGTGAGGCGGTTTGACGGTCATGCTGTGTTAACTAATGCAGACAAGCGATGGTCCTTGCAGTCATCGTTTTTCTCATCTGTTGAGTAATAAAGTTATATATACAAAACATCGTGAAAAGGGAAATGGTTTCGTAAACTTTCACTGAAAATAATTTCTTACCTAAAAGACACAGCCACTATCCAACATTACAGTATACCACATGGCATAATCAAGGCTTTGTTTTAAAATGCCTTTACAGATTACAACTACTAAATGCATTCAGAAAAAACAAAGTTTCACTCCCAGATTTACTTATAACGCTCTTTAACACTCTTGCCCACCCATAAACTCTAAAACTGACTCTCACCTCCCTTTACTACTGCCTACCCGTGAACCCTAAAAATACCTCCCTTTACAAATGATTTACACAGACACATCCTTACCTGTACTTACCGTGCGTGGTAAAGGCAGGCGTAGAAATAACCGTGTAGTAAAGGAAGTTTCCCACCAGAAACATACTTGGATTTCCCACCCTACACATGCAATAATGAGTTTTTTGGTGGAGCCCGGTATCAGAATAATTTACTTTGAGCTTTAGCGTTGTCACTACCGCTCAATTTGAGCTTTATTGGCGTCAGTGTGTAGCTGTGTACAGTGTTCCTCCCTAACGCGCACAGTCTCCATCCTGCCAACATTTAACAAAGACCTAGGAAAGTGTTAAAGTCCCCTCGAACCACCATAGGCAACAGATGTAGAAAAAAATAAAAATTATTACAAACAAAAATGTGTGATGTCTCGTAGACTCAGTGTGAGGTTACTTTGTATCTTACTTTGAACTTATGTAACTTTGTTTTGCGATGCTGTTTGAGACGTATCAACTTCACCTTGCAGGACAGAGCACTATCACCGACTTCACTTTTAAGGTCAGTCCACTTTCAGTGACTTCACTTTACTGATCAGTCCACTTTCAATGTCTTCACTTTGCTGCTCAGTCCACTTGCAGCGACTTCACGTTATACCTCGGAACACATTGAGAAACTTCATTTTGCAGGCCAGTTTGACATCTAACGACTTGGTTGTGCAGCAGTTTTAGTGTGATTTTTACGAATATGCACAGTTTTAGTTTTTGTGCTCTCCCTGTTTTATTTTAATTTCATCGTTCTTGTAATTAACTTGCATTTCCAGAGTGTGCGGTTTCCTGGAATCACATATGGCATGGCAAGTTGGAATACATCTTCCAACCAATCACAACTTACCCTGATTTTATTACTACAGTATTTTGAGACTCTACTGCTCTCCTACGAATCTTTATCAGATATCTCCAATGTATTTATTATCCAGAACTTGGCTTCTATATTGGTGCCTCTCCTTGGTACTTACATGGATATGAAACCCCATTGACAACACTCATTTTTCATGTTTCGTGCCTCATGTTTTGTCGTGTTTACTAGCTTCCATCACGGTGTAGGTACTTTCTACTTCAGTATGTTATTTTATAGCTTAATCTGCAGTTTCAGTGGCGGTGTAAGTTAGAAGTTGGCCATTCGATGCCTAAAGCAAGAGACACCGCCAACACACCTAAAAAAATAAAAAAATTGCTGCTATGTTCTGGATAGTATGCTTCATGTCTAAACACTTATAATGGCCAAAAGGCAAGACCTATTGGCTATGCCAATGCTTAATTTACTTCTTGGTGCCTGCTAGCTTGGAATCTCCAGCTGCATCTCCTGCTTGCTGTAGGTTCCTATCCTTGGGATAGGACTTTGGGTTGGTGATCTGGAGTAATGTTTCAGTGCAATTTGTGGTCAGAGCATCTGTGAGTGGCAGCATGGAAGACTCCGGGCTTTTTACTGCTGCCTGGTGCCCTGCCCTTCTCAGGCATGATGTCCTGCCCAGGAAAAATATTTAAATTTAATCTGAGAAACGTAACCTGACTTTGAGGGTAAACGTTTTGCATGACTGACCTACCTACTACTGTAGGGGAGTCAGTCATATCAAGTGACTAATTTGGTGATCCAAATAGAGTGCAGAATCGGAGGGCATTAGGATTCCAGCTGTAAATCCCAGCACAGATTCTGCCCTGTAACTGCGGATTGCTCCCGGGGCGATAGAATAGGCTTCGCAATCTGGATTAGGTGTCTGTAAATATTCATTAAATGTGTGTGTGTGTGTATGTATGTGTGTGTATATATATATATATATATGTGTGTATGTATATATATGAGGGAGAGAGAAAGAAAGAAATAAGATAGACTGTCCATTGTTTCATTTCTCTGTTGCTTTAGTACCCATAGGTTTATTGACTCTTTGTGCTAGTAAGTTATTGGTATCAATGCACCTGAAAACTAGTTGATTCTACAAATAACAATATTGTAGTGTTTTCAAAAAGGGACCAATCTCAACATGGCAACAGCACCACATTTTGTGATTGCTGGTTTGTGAAACACAACACCGTCTCAAGTGCCACAACTCCTTGGATAAACCATGTGGACCTAGCCTTGAGGTTCTAAAAGTTACTAAGAAGAAGAGGCTTATTTCCGCCCTGACTGGACTGAAGCATGTGCCGAGGTTGCTCCAACAGTATACATTAGAACAATGATTTTAAAATTGAGGCTTACCAAAAGCCACAAAACTTTCTCTGGGGTACTGGAGAATATAAAAGACAAGCGGAGGCTACCTCTATTCTGCAGTGAAGAAGAAGTGAGTGGTTACAGCTTCAACTGTGTCACTGAGACCGAGAAAGCATTGCCTCACTGGAGGATGACCAGATGGCTCAATGTCAGATGGACACATTGTTTGCAGTCCCAGGCTCTGGTTTGACAAGTTATTGCATTCTGGAAGTTGTAGTCTTTGCTCGATTTTATGGAGTAGTGGATCCAGTGACAGGTAGAAGGAAAGCCCGGACTAGAACTGAGATGCGCCGGAGATGTGAAGCCGTGTGGTGTCAGCCTTCCATTGCCTGGCAGTTCAGGGCTTTTCTACTCTATCCCCAGTAGAACAGTCGCTCCTTACATACACGTGTTTTAGACATGTGTTGTAGCAGGTCACCCTTGTACACTGCTGATTTAAACAGTCAAGGTGTAATTCAGTGCTGGCCTCAGTTACCTTCAGTATGGTCTCAGCCTGAAAGTGTACTGTGGTCGGGTGGACTAGAAGACCCTAATTATTCTTGTACTTGCAGATGATGATTGCATTGAAACTAAAATGTCTCTGGGATGCCTGTTGTCCTGCACCGTCATATGCTACCGACTGTTATAGGAAATGCTCCATCAGGCGTGCACATCTGTGGAATGCATCCATGTTGAAATACTAGGAGGCTTGATGATTTTTGGTTTTACATATGGCAAGATCTTGTTGTTCACAAAATATGTGCTGGAACTATAGGAAAAAATATACTCTTTCTAGAAATATCCAGAAATATTGCAGACACTGCAGCCTTTGTCAGCTGACTCGTACGGGCTTGGAAAAAAATGAGTTTTAATTTTTTTTAAATTAAATATTTCTTAACAATTTACTAAAATGCATTCACCCACGATATAGTGGGAAGGAAGGTAGACGTTTGGTTAATCATTTCAAGTCCTTCATTTGAAATGCTTGTCCACAGATGAAGGGGAGGAGAGTATCACTCCATAGAAGAGTTTCACACCCTCCCAAAGACCAATATCACACGTTACGTTTCACACATGGTGGCTAATCCACCCGTGTGTGACGTTCTGCGTCCTGGTTGACTTTGTTGTTGTGGAATATTAATTAGGAGGGCAAGAAAAGAATTACTCTAATCTTGCGCAAGAATCTGAAAGACCCATTTTTGGCACCTGACCAACCATTTTGTGTGGAAAGTTTGCATGAGGCTTGGATGCTAGCTTTATAATATATGTTCCTCTATTCTTAGCTTTCGTGGTAGAGCGTTCCCAGGGGTGAAGACCTGCACTAGTAGCAGCACCCCTCTGAGCCCTTTTTGTGGGGCTGTGTCGGTGGAGATGGGTTTAGGAGAGGCAGGTCGCTTGTTCATTCTGCAGGAACCCCTTATAGAAGTATGCCATGTGGACTTCACACTGCTCTGAGCTCTGCTTTCTTTCATTGGTGAGCCGGTTGACGCGCCACCTTCCGTACTTACATGATCTGATCATAATATAAACTTGGTGGTTGTGGTCCCGCTGACGTTTGAGACATCCTTATCCGGAAGTACTATATGTATGCATTTGCAGTAGTCCATTGTGCACCTCACCGAAACTTTGATGGCAGCTCTGAGATATTTGCAGGAGCAGTCATGGTGATTTACTGTAAGGTGCGGGGTTGGCCAAGGGCCTTCTTGTTTAGTTCATTTATTGTGTAAAGTACAAGCGGTCCTCCAACAGCGCCCCATGTTTCTAGCCTTTTTGAGTGGTTGTTTGAAAGGGTACACTTGGTTCAACCAGTTCCAGGGGAGAGGGGTTTACTAGGCCTAGAAGCAGGATTTAAGTCTTTGCAATGTTAAGGAACAGTTGCTTTTGGTACATAGATTGTTGGATACGCTTCATTCAAACTGCCACCTGATTTATGTTCAGAAACCTTTTGTAGGTTCAGAAAAAGCTTTGCATCATCTGCAGTCGTTTTAGATGGGTGCTTGTCTCCCTTTGTAGTCGGTCTTCCTGTGCATCTAGTGACCCCCAAGGGAGGTTGGAGTCTGCCGCTTGTCACCATCAGCTCTCCTTGGCTGTTTCCCTGCAGGCTGAGGTGGGCTCCGCCGCATGATTTTTGTAAGCAGTAAGCCACCAGTGTCCATTTGTGAATTCATGCTCTGCTTGTCGCAGCGCTGTTAAAAACGCCTTTGGCCAGGCCGCCCTTTTACTAGGGCTGCCTGTATAGCCTTCTGACTCCCTTAGGAATGTACTGATTTTTATATGGACCTATTTCCTCAAGGTCCAGTTGTTGGGTGGTCACTGGTGAGCATCTTCCAGAACAGGCTCTAGTTTGTGGGTAGAGGTGGGAAATCCAAGTGCGTTTAATTCTAAAGGAAAGTAATTATGTTTTGGCTTCAGCTGTCTGAGTCTAGAGAAAATTCCCAAAAATATGACACCCAAGCGCACAGCAGCAGAAGCGACAGCTCTGAGCTTAAAGAATGTAAATATATCAGTCTGCAGGGTCGTCAGAGACAGTTTAATATACTTTGATAGATGGGGTCTGTTGGAGAAACAGCACTTTCCTGAGCCCCTTAAAAGTAATAAAAAAATGCACGTCTTTCATCTTTCTGTAAGGGGGTTTGTGTACAGCCCTCTGTAGTCTCACTCGGCCCAGGTTTTTTTGCATAAATTGGGCATTTGTATCCATTCACAGCTGTCTTCTTGTTTCCCTTCTTCTGTGACAGTTTGTAAATGACAGGCAGCCGACGCTCATGAATTTTGGATGGCGCAAGGAGCATGAATTATTGAGGTTGGAGTGTCACCACACACTGTGCCCAGTTCCAGCTGGCGTCGCTCCGCGCGTGTCGCCTGATGGGACCCGCGCCGCCTCGATTGCCCTGAGCTGTTGGGAAACATGGCTTACCTGCTGTCCCCATTGGTCAGAAAAGGGGCAGTTGTCTCTGTTTCCGGTTCCTCTCCGTACATACCGTGCTATGCCTCCAGGAACTGTTCAGCTTCACAACACATCAGAGCGCTTTCCAGATGTCTCCTGTCCATCAGTCCTCTCCTGCCAGTCAGGTGTGATACGCAGGCCAAGTAATTGGGCCGCAAGGTGCCTTTTGCTGTTTTTCTGGTAGCCATCTGTAAAGATATACAGGCGGGGAACAAAATAACTTGGTGCGATGATTTCCCAGTTAATCAACAACAGCACAGGTGCTCTTGACACACTTGGGTACAATTCTACCGCCGGCGCATCTTCCATAGCGCCCAACTCATGAAACCCGCTACCTACCTGTGGGAAACCTAAGGCCACCTGGAAAAGACCTCTCAACCAGGACTAACATTGCTATGAAGGCAGAAGTTGGGAGATAGTCCACCAGCACCAAAACTACTGTCTGCAAAATCAAGCTGCCCCATTCTGCCCATCGCCCCACAGTTCTGGGGTATCTGTTCAAAGCACCCCACAAACCGACAGCCCACTCAAAATACCCCACTCACCAGCAAGGCCGGCCCATACACCCCCTAAAATAACACGCTTACTCCCCGTGTGTATTTCCGTTCCGTACACACGCCAAGCAACACGCCCTTCCCACCTTGCTTCTGTAGTCTATGGCAGTGAAGCGCGTGGTACGTGACGGCCCCAACACGAGTTTGTATTGGCACAAATGTCACAAAAATAGGCCAAAGTTTTTTAAAAAAACATACCCTTAGTTCAAAAACATGTGTATAGGTTTCATCTAAAAGGAACACATATCTTCAGTGGTGACAAGACCTGCATAAAATGATGTTCATTTTTCCGTTCTACCTGGTTAAAATCACCTTCTCCAGTATAAGAAAGCACTGAAGAGAGACATTTCTTCTAAGAACACTACACCACAACTTAGTAACTATCCCATATCTACCCGGAGAACACAACTGTCCCATCAGTCACGTTGTCTGTATCTCTGCCTTTGACCCCGCCCAGCCCTCTGCTGCCCTTTGACCCTGTTCGTGCCCTTCAAACACACATGCACAATATACACAGCGCGGGATGGTTTTTCGTGAGCTCACTGGACACGCCGCCGCTGTCCCCGGTGCTGAAGTCTAGTGGTTTCTCAGCTCCCGGCCGCCCTGCTTGTTATTCTTGTGTAAAGTACCGCGGCCTCACAGCCCCGGGGCCTGCTTCTGACCAGGGCCGGCTTTAGGGCGGTGCGAGAGGTGGCCGCACCCGGTGCTGACCCCCGCTGACCGCAGGGGGGCGCTGTGCTTAGCAATGACTTACGAAACTTGCAACTTTAAAGCACCTGCTGGAACATTCCTTGTGCCTCCATCCTTCAGGAAATAATTAAAGTGTCAAGATAACTCTTGTGCATAATGTTCCTGCCAGGAAGAGAGATGGGAGTTTGCAGTTTTGACTACCCATAAAGTAGAGCAGAGGGTTAATATGCCTGCTGCAAGGAGCAGAACTATATTTTATGTCCATAACTGAGTGGATGAGAAAAGCCAGCCTTACAAGCTCTTTAAAATAAATGAATGCATGTGAAAGGGGTCTATGGAGAGATGAGGGGCCCATTCGCCGGGGTGGTAGTGAGTGAATCTGAGGAGGTGGTAATGGGGTGGGGCACCAAAAAAAGACTGTGGCACAGGGCGCCACCAGCGCTAAAGCCGGCCCTGCTTCTGGCACACGGTCCAGTCCCGCCTTGTGACCGCTCCTCACTGCAGACATCGGCCTAACCTTCCGCCTGTTCATCAGGAGACTGGAGATTTGATTGTGGTTTCCAAGCCAGCCTTGCCCGGGACTGGCACAGGCCAGCGATAGAAACAACAGGGCGTCTGTGCCTTTCAGGGGTGGGCAGGCTTACCTTGCCAGGATGCAGGCGCTCCCAGAGTTGGCATGCATGGGCAGCACTCGGAGCACGATCGACCACCTGGTACAAGATCACGGGATAGTATGTAACTATTGAAGCCAGGAGTAAACACTCTTATGGTCTGGTTCCGAAAATAATCGAATGACGCTGCTGGGCTATATTTCCACCCTGCAGAGCCGGACTGCAGCCGCCCCCCGCCTCAGCGATGGGCACCTGTGGCTTGCGGTGCGCGTCCTCCGCAGTGTATAACACACGAAAAACGCAAATGCCCACTCTCGCCCCGTTGATGTTCCGGGGGTCGAACAGATAGTTATGAAACGCCTTTTGTTTGAAGGCTGTCATTCACATGTCAGCCCTAACAAAAGGCTTCGGATGAGTCATACGTCGTGAGTGAGTAACGCGATCCACCTTCTCCAAAGCTTTATATAGCGCCGGTTTTGGGGGCGCCCCTGGGGTGCTTCCTTCGAGTTGCCCTATGCTGCTTTGAGTGGAAAGGAGGGCCTTTGCTCACCACTTCCATGTAAGGATGACGGAATTCCCTAATGGCTCTACTGGCATCCGGACGTGGAGGCGCGCTCAGTCACCCCAGGACTTCAGTGCGAGCAGTGTGCGCAAGCAGACGCCGCTCGCGGAGAGCAGGCCTTTCCCGGGTTATTTGTTCCTGCACATCCTTGGTGTAAGACTGCCCATAATGTTCAAGTCTCTCAACCTGACGTCATTAAAAAAATAAATCTGCTTCAAGTACGCCCGCTCAGAGATCTTTTGCAACTGTGAACGCCTCCCCTATTTAACTTTTCAGCCTCTAACTGTGCTTTACTCCAGTTTCACATTTTTGGGGGGGGAGGGAGGGGGGCCAGGGTGATTGTTTTCCCGTTTGGGGTGGGGTCAGCATAATAACGTTTGAAGACCACCGGCCTAAAGGATGCAGAAAGACCACTGAGCGCAGAATTGTAGCCTGGGGTGGGGCATTGGCTTTCAGGTAAACCAATCCCATCAGGTGCCCTGCACCTGACACCGGTGTCTGCAGCAGCCGCGGAGGACCCTGGGTAGGGCAGGTTTATGGCAGGCGGCGCCTCGTGCCAGCGGAAGTGCGCGCGCGGACAGGGCGGGGCGCGAGGACGGGGCACGCGCGGCGGCACGAGGGCCTCCGATACACGCGGACACACGCCCGGGCCCGCGCGCACTTCCGCTGGCACGAGGCGCCGCCTGCCATAAACCTGCCATTATCCTTTTTAATTTCCCAATAAATCTCCCTCCTGCGACTCGCAGCGTCCCCCGAAGGAGAGGCCTTTCGAGAACTGCACGAGGCCACGTCTTTGGGAAATGCATCCCGGAGGGTCGTCCGTTTCCCGGCGAGAGAGCACCGGGGGAGGCCGGGCCCGTCCCCGCACGTGGCCTCGGTGCTCCGGCGGACTGGCCAAGCGCAGCAATGAAAATGAGAGAGGCATTAAGCGAGGAGCCCGGGGACAACAATGCTCTGGTTATTCGCTTTACTCGCTGATAATGTTGTGCAGAAAACACATTTCTGCCAAACCCTTTTGTGAAGACTGCGAGGGACGTGATGGAAGAGAGTCTGCTCCCCGCCCGTCTCCGCGGCGGCCGAGGGTCGGCCGTTCATGTGACTGAACGAGTAGGAAATGAATGCATGGATGGGTCCGTGGATTGCAGCGGGGAGGAGGGTGGCTCATTGGCTGGCGCGCCTGAGTGTGGTTTAAGGAATGGAAGCAGATCTTTGACACTGGTAAAGTCAAAGTTTGAGTTTCGGTTACCCCTCTGAAATTTTCACGTGTTTGTGGTTTCTTTTTTTTTGTGGTATTTGGGTGCTATAGATATTTTAGTGGGGCAGCAGGGAAGAACACGAAAGGCCAAATCTTCTCATGGTAATGGCTTAGACCTGTCAGGACTTCTAGGGCGAAGGTGCCTAAGAATGTTTAGGTTTTTCTCCGGGTAGTTATTTAGATACTTCAGGGCACAAGGCATATACTTTGAGTGCTGGTGTAATACCTCAGGTAGGATCGGTATACGCTGAGTAACCTCCAGCCTAAGGGATTGATTGGGGGCGTTCAAGGCCTGACATCGACGTAGCTGCCAAGTTCTGTAGCCTAGGAAGGTTTTCAGAACGGTCCACGTTGATGCCACGGGGCAGGGTTCTGCTCCAGTAGAATAGGAGGCTATGCCACTTTTAACTGCAGTGAATTATGGCTGCTCTTGGCAGCTGTCATCGCTGCTGCACCACCAGTTATGTGCAGAGGAATTGTTTCGAACCTTAAAAGTAGCAGTAATTCCAAAAGGTATGGCAGATTCTCTTTTCTGTGTTTACAAATACTGGGTTTCTTTCGCTGCACAAGGTGTCCTGCAAAGGCTGATGCTTCGAATATTTATTTTCTCTTTAGCAAGGCCCCAACGTGCTGTTTTCTGGACATTAAACTCAGGTTTTTAAGGTGTTTTCTCAAATTAGGGAAGGATGCTCTTCAGTTGCAGCAAGGATCCATTTTTGTATTGGTTAAAGTAATTTTCGGAAGCAAAAAGCAAGCACTTGTCTTTTACAGAGGTATGTTGCTTGGCAAGGGTTTGATTGTGAGTTTCTATTAAAAGAGCTGTAGTCACCTTGCTCTTCTATCCCTGATGTTTGTCTGAAGGGCTCTTCTCTTTCGTCCGTGGATGATGCAGTGCTGCACATCTTTTTGCTAGAACTGAATGACCATGGTTATGGCTTATGTTACTTCTTCTCTTTGGATTCAAGGTGGCGCGGCTTCTGATACACAGTACCTCAGTGGATGTATTAAATTTTCAGGCCTTGCATCCCCTCTCTAGTGAAAAATCACCCCTTGGAACAATCTGATAGCCTTACGTTTAGAGCACGCTCAAATAAAAACAAATCAGGGTTTATAAAGCGCAACTACTCACTAGTAAAGGTCTCAGGGCACTCTCCAGACATGCAGTAACACGTCCTTCTCTCTTTAGAGCTGTGACCTCCTTCTAGAGCATTGCACCTTAATCGTTTGGACTTCAGGACAGCAAAAAAAACGCCTCTTATCAGGTTGTTTTCACTACTACTTTAATTGAGACTCCTGTTATCTGCTTTAGCGACAAGGAGTTACCGAGGGAGCAGGGGAGGAGTAAACATTGTATACCACGAGTGTCAACAACTATTAATATTATTTTATATGTAGCACTAAAATCAGACTGGGGCTTGCATTCTGTCACTAACCAGTGTACATATTACACCCCTGAATGTTGCTTTATGGTTCTAGGTCAAGCAGCTAAAGTCCTTTTGTAATAGTGCTGTCAAGTGACCTGAAAGTATCTGAACAAATCTCTCTTTTTCCCCCATTTTTTATGTTTAGCTTCATGTTTGTGTTATGTCCTGCTGGTCTTCCTTTCTCCCTTCGTTAGCCAAAGCTCTCCACAGTAAATGGGTCCAAATGGTGCTTGCAGCCAGCCCGTGCCAGGCTCTGACCTGGAAGCACATCGCAGCAGCGTTTTTCTGTAATCCCTCATGTCTCTTGATTGGGATGAAGAGGCCCTGACTGATAGCTTGAAGTGTATGTAGGGACCGCGCTGAGAGGATCCAGGCGAGCCAGCAATCATCTTCCGCTCTGCAGCTTCCCACTCAGAGTCCTTCAACACCTGCATAATAGGCAGATCGCACAGGCTGCCAGTAATGTTCCTGACCCGGGGTCCATGTTTTGTTTGATTGTTTTCGAAGTGCTGAATTACTCTTTTAGAACAAGAAGCCGGGGCCCTGTGTGCTGAGGAAGACGAGAACCCAACTGGACTCTTAAAGCTTGTATCCCATGTTCGAGGTACAAGAGTTCCTTCAATTTTGAAGGGTGGGGGAATGAGATTGTGTGAATAAGCAGAAACCCCTCACAATGCTATTGCACTGGTCATTTTTCGTTAGGAAATGTAGGGTAGGCCTTTAAGGTAAGGTGATGTTAGGGGAGAGACAAGAGTTTAGGTGACGAGTACAAACTAGAGTTAGTTATCGAAGAGCTAGAGTTTTGTGTTTAACTCTTGTACTTCCAAGGGGCCTACATCGAAGTTGGTGTCAAAATGGTACAAATTTGATTGACACTTTTTATTTTATTTTATTTTTTTGGCACTAACTCATAACAGAAGTTGAACGCTAATTGCACTCCTGTTTTTTTGCGTTGCAACTCATCACCTTCCCCCCTCTAAATTTGTCTGCAACGACTAATGCAGCTCTTAAACCATACACTTAATTCCACATTTATTAGTACAAAAGTGCTAAAAGTGCAAAAACATATTCATTTTGCTCTGAATGACCCTGTATGTGCCTTTGAAGATTTGTGGTGCACCTGGATGGTCTGTGTGAGAAGTGCTGGCAGTTTTTCTTTTCAATGAGTAGCAGACACCAGCTCATGTATGAGAGGGTCATGCTTCCTTACTGATTGGTTGGTAAGAGTGTTTATGCTCATTGGATGGAGAATCATGTACCACTTAGAAGGGGGAGAAACCCTGTTCATGTTGTAGAATGAGAAGAATGCATCTACTGATAAGAATGTCACACACACACCTCCTCACAGAAAGAAAAGCATACGTCCTATCTTCCCATGAGTCGCATATGCCTCCTGATGGCATGATCTGCACATACCTCTTCATCTAATGATCAGCGCAACCCTCCTCATTGCATGATCAGCACATGCCTTCTCATTGTATTAGCAGATTATGTCTTCTCATAACATTAGCAGCACAGGCCCCCTCCTCGCGTGAGCAGCACAGGCCCCCTCCTCGCGTGAGCAGCACAGGCC
Source organism: Pleurodeles waltl (assembly GCF_031143425.1). NCBI lineage: Eukaryota > Metazoa > Chordata > Amphibia > Caudata > Salamandridae > Pleurodeles > Pleurodeles waltl. The sequence continues at coordinate 1,085,228,238 of NC_090439.1, read as the reverse complement.
CCCTCCTCCTCGCGTGAGCAGCACAGGCCCCTTCCTCCTCGCGTGAGCAGCACAGGCCCCTTCCTCCTCGCGTGAGCAGCACAGGCCCCTTCCTCCTCGCGTGAGCAGCACAGGCCCCTTCCTCCTCGCGTGAGCAGCACAGGCCCCTTCCTCCTCGCGTGAGCAGCACAGGCCCCTTCCTCCTCGCGTGAGCAGCACAGGCCCCTTCCTCCTCGCGTGAGCAGCACAGGCCCCTTCCTCCTCGCGTGAGCAGCACAGGCCCCTTCCTCCTCGCGTGAGCAGCACAGGCCCCTTCCTCCTCGCGTGAGCAGCACAGGCCCCTTCCTCCTCGCGTGAGCAGCACAGGCCCCTTCCTCCTCGCGTGAGCAGCACAGGCCCCTTCCTCCTCGCGTGAGCAGCACAGGCCCCTTCCTCCTCGCGTGAGCAGCACAGGCCCCTTCCTCCTCGCGTGAGCAGCACAGGCCCCTTCCTCCTCGCGTGAGCAGCACAGGCCCCTTCCTCCTCGCGTGAGCAGCACAGGCCCCTTCCTCCTCGCGTGAGCAGCACAGGCCCCTTCCTCCTCGCGTGAGCAGCACAGGCCCCTTCCTCCTCGCGTGAGCAGCACAGGCCCCTTCCTCCTCGCGTGAGCAGCACAGGCCCCTTCCTCCTCGCGTGAGCAGCACACGCCTCTTCCTCCTCGCGTGAGCAGCACACGCCTCTTCCTCCTCGCGTGAGCAGCACACGCCCCCTCCTCGCGTGAGCAGCACACGCCCCCCCTCCTCGCGTGAGCAGCACACGCCTCTTCCTCCTCGCGTGAGCAGCACATGCCTTCTCATTGTATTAGCAGATTATGTCTTCTCATAACATTAGCAGCACACGCCGCCTCCTCGCGTGAGCAGCACACGCCGCCTCCTCGCGTGAGCAGCACACGCCGCCTCCTCGCGTGAGCAGCACACGCCGCCTCCTCGCGTGAGCAGCACACGCCGCCTCCTCGCGTGAGCAGCACACGCCTCTTCCTCCTCGCGTGAGCAGCACACGCCTCTTCCTCCTCGCCTGAGCAGCACACACCTCTTCCTCCTCGCCTGAGCAGCACACGCCTCTTCCTCCTCGCGTGAGCAGCACATGCCACCTCCATTGCGTGAGCAGCACACGGATCTTTTTTGCACGGGAAGCCCATGTATTCTTATCGAAAGTGAAGCACACTTCTCCTTATTTAAAAAGAAGCAGGTGCTCTTCACTGGGAGAGAAGCTCGCGCCTCGTCATCAGATGAAAAGTTTACCCCTATTCTGATGCATACCTACATATAATGATGAGATGTGAAGTGCGCACCTGCTTAAGGTATGAAAAGGACATGCTTGTCTATTACATGGTGATTCTTGGTCCATTGTCAAACACACTGGCTGATTGTGCAACTAAATAAAAAAAACAGCGTAAGAGGAGCTTTGCACTGCATGCTTCAGGGGTGGGGAGGGTGAGACAGAACCACTGGAGACCGTTTGTTCTGTGCTCAAGGTGCCTGCTTTTGTTATTCCACTCCTCACATACCAGGGTGAGGAGCCCCTGTGCCTTATCACCTTTTGATATTCTCATTGCTACTAAATTCACTTTATGCATATCAATACTGACAGAATTGTTAGGGACCATGATACATGAGCCTCCACCAATCGAGGGCGTCATCAGAGCAACTCAGACGTGGTCAGTTCGTGAGAGCTACAGATCCCATGGATATGAATAACTAATCCCTGAGACATAAACAGGCTAGTGAGAGGTGTTGACTAGTCTTCGGACCCCTTCCCTGTCTACTTTACATTCGATCTGCTGTATTCAAATTCTATTTTTTTGCGTCATCCTTTCACTACTTGATCCTTATTCTGTTTCTTCTGTGAGTTTATCCTTTCCACAACTGGGCAAAACTTGGAACCTTCAAACGGAGCATGAAGCACATGCTTACAACAAGACTGACCTGAAGTCCTAAACTCTTTACGGCGGACTGTGAAGGTTTTGTTTGTGCTCAGAATGATAGAGAGATCTTTTTCTGAAGTCTGTGCTCGTCACCAGTCCTGCTGATCGATGCAGTCCATATTCCCTTGTCTGCTGATGCACCTTTTCAAAGCCTATTGCTCCGGTCTATAGAAACCAAATGTAAATGTGTAGAAAAAGAGTAGTCTTAGAGGCAAGGGGAAGTCTTCAGTCATTTAACCAAAGAGGGGTTTATCTGAGGAAGTATTGTCGTAGAGGCTGGTGGAAGAGCAGCGGGGGGGGCGTGTGTGGGTCTTAGTAGGAAGAGAACCCCTAACTCGTAGTGCCAGAGCTTGGAAGGGCGAGCTTGAGGAATCAGTATTATTGCATGTATGGACCATCCATGTAGTGGATGTCTTGCTTCAATGCCCTAGGCCTGCCAGCTCCCTGCATTTTCTTTGACACACATACGGGATTAGATTAGTCAAGGGCCTTGAAGTTAAGGCATCAGAATTTAAGGTTAATTCTGTTACGCAAGGACAGGTGGTGCAATTTAAACAGGGACGGGAGGGGAGTGCTGAGACCTACGTGGAAATATAACTTTCAGCAGCACAAGGGTAGAATGAGGGGCGCACATTACATGACATCTGCTGCACTACAACAAGCTCACAAGCAACTATTCACAGGAGAGGCCAAACTAAGGGCGATTTGTAACTCTTCCTTCTTTAACCCTGTGACTGATCAGTGGCCGACCTGGGGATGCCGCCTGATCTTAGAAGAAAGGACTTTTTGGATGGTGTGAAATGGGGCCACCCTTGGGAGCAGAAAGGTAGAGAAACGTAACACAGTGAGCTTCACTTGCAGGACTAATTGACTCCTAGCTGCGCGCTGTATTGCACCTTGTAGGCAAGATGGCGCCATGAGTTAAATGCTTGCTGGTCACAGGCCAGGCCACCTCAGACTTCTGTCCGTCTGAGGGCAGTAACCCCTGTACTAAAGTACCGAGTCCTGAAAATTGGGAAATAGTAACACCTGATTGAAAGGGCTTACACACTGTAGGACTTTGCTACAAAGCGTAGTAATTTGTTTAAAAAAAGATATGCCCTTTGCCGAACGGGCAGATTGTTAGATCTGCTCATGTCCCCAAGCCTCCTGCAGAGTTTTATCCCCGCTCTCTCCTGGTGTCCTTCGTGAGTAAGAGGTGGGGGCGAGGCTGTCTTGGCAGGAGGAGAGTCATGGCTGCTGACTGGCAGCTGCACCGTGGAGTGGGAGGCGGGCGCGTGTGGGCTCAGCAGCTGCACTAGGCATGACTGCAATCTGTGTTTGAGCGAGCACGGAACGGTGGGTGTAAAGGTTCCTGGAAGGAAACCCCCATGCCTACATAGGTTATGATGAGACAGTCTGCCGAAGACCTGTCACCCACCGCTCCATTTCCTAGTCTGGAACATCACGCTTATTCTCGGGTGGATGAGCATCGGCCCCTCAGGGAGCAGGGCTCTGGAACAACCCCAACCCGCCATTCGTTTTGAGAGGTCGTCATGGCTAAGGCTCTCAGCTTTCCGTTTTTACTGATTTTTACTGATATGTGTTTTCTGTCTGTATTTATTTTTGGAACCAGAAAAATAGGGACAAAATTGGGCTTCTTTTAAGTGGCTTTCCACGCTGCCTTTCGTGAATTCCAGGCCAACAGCTGAGCAGATAGACAGCATGGCGAGTTAAAAAAAAAAACACATGACGAAATGTCATTAAATACTGAAACATATCAACATATTTGTAGAATAATGCTAATATTTACATGTGTATTTATTGATATGTTTGACTGTTTGAGTTGCTAAACACTGCAGGCATTTAAGTATGAGTGCTCGTTTATCAGTTCAATGTGTAAATTTATGATTTTACCACTTAATGTATTCACAAAATACAATTAATATGGATAAATACTGATAAAATGGCTAAAAAATGAATATGGATAAATACAGGCGGAAATGTGTGTGTGTGTGCGTGTGTGTGTGTGTGTATATATATATATATATATATATATAATATACACCATAAACTGGGAGCCTTCATCATAGCTCTGGGAGAGCCTACAAGGCTTGCACAGATAATTAGGGAGCCTTTTTTCATGGGCCACTTAGCTGTGCCTTACACGCTGATGCAACTTTTTCAGAACATACCCATTACTGTTAATTGCATTAATGCTGATGGTGCCTCTAGAGTATTCCGTATATGCGTGTTTGTACCCATGTGAAGGAACTTTTTTTTTTTTTTTAAGATCACCAGATGCCGAAACTTTCCGTTGGTCTTGGAGGTTAGCATTCTCCGGTGCTCCATCGACAGAGCAGTAGTAGAATCTGGCACATGCCCGTCAGAGACTGGTGGTACCCGTCCACAGTATATCTCATTGATCAACTTTGGCCTAGGAGAACTCTCTGTTCATAAGCTCTGTCAGACAGTTATTTAGTCCTTTGTCCATCTCAATGGTTTGCAGTTTATCCTCCATAGAATGACTGAGTTGTGCCACTGGTGTTAAAAAATGGGACTGTTTCACCCTGAACTCTGCTGTTCGACCCCAAAGATGTTAGGTTGAACACAGAGCTTGGTTTCAGTATACCTTCCCAACTCCTAAATGAATGTCATTGTGCTGGCATTTTCAGAATGATGGCATAGGTTATGCACAACTTTGGTGTTTGTGTACCATTATCACAGATTTCCTTTATGGTGGATGATGTAAGTGTTAACAAGGCAAGAGAGAAAAAGATGGCCATAGAAAACCTTAAAGTAAACCAAGCAGATGGTTCTTGTGTGGGAACCGCTTGCATTCCCAACCTTGTTGTCACTGTTATAGCACTCCACAGTGGTTCTGTTCTTTAAAAAAACGCCTCTCCCTTTTGCCCTCTTGCTAAACTTGGCTACAGAGAGAAAGCAATTAACTCTATAGGTAGCCAGCACCTACTTTACAGCCCTAAAAGCTAATGAGTGACTAATGGGGTGGCCAAGTCCCTTCCAGAGCTCTTTCCTGAGTCTCCTAAGGCTACTAGAGCAGAGGTATGCAGTCTCCGCAAGCACAGTTTTAGTGATGGTTATTTTTTAGGTCCAGAGCGCAAGCACTCTGACGTGTTGTAATCTAAGGGCTTTTAACCACGCCCCACTGCATGCCCATCACTATCACTCGTTCATGGGCTTGCCTTTCAAAAAAACTCTTATCATTGGTAAATGCTTTACGTTTGTCCCTCCTTGGGGGCAGTTTTGTTACCACCCTGGCCATCGACCCTGTTACATGGAAAAGTGCACGTTTGCCAATACGTTTCACTGTGAGCGAACTTCCTTTTCTTTTTGTCTCTCTCTTTGGCGCTCATGGTGGCCGTGGTGCTTTCGATCTGCTCACTTATGTAAATTGTTTTACTCTTCATTTTCAATTTACGTGGCAAGAAAAGTCCACTTAGGCGTTTACAACGCTAACAGCTCTAATTCGAGCAAGCGTGAGACCCGTTGCATTGCAAATGCTTGTCTTGTTTTATCAACTAGCAGTCTGACTCAGTTGCGCACGCAGCCTAGTTACAGTGCGCTGTTGAATAAACTTAGCCCATGAGGCAAGATCACGGATTAAACATTGTTCAGTGTGCTGCGATGAGAGCTCCTGTCATGGGATCAGAAAGCAGCTCCAGTACAAGCAAGTCCCTTACCATCAGTACCTGAGTGCTCGGATTCCGAGCTGGGTAAACCATCCTTGGTGAGCCGCTGGTTATTCCGTCAACCTGTAAAACCATAGTAATGTAGGGCTTCAAAGATATTCCCAAAGTGTAACGAAAAAGACAGTTTCCAAAACAAGTAAAGGCAGTAACACTGAAGCGCAGTTACGGACCTCCTTCCATGCTAGAAGAGAGGGTTAGAACCACCTTGAAGTTCCTGCACGGCTGAGTCTGAAAGCACAAAATAGTGCCCCACACGACGGAAGCCCAGCAGTTCTCTTTCTCACTTCTTCCTGTTTGGCTTTGTTCCAGATATCTCCTTGACTTTTCCATGACATCGGTCTCAGCAGTGTACCTCACTTTGAGCTGAAGGCTTTGTGAAAGTAGGATTCACTCTGCCTATGCTCAGGCTCACGAAGTGAAAGGGGGCATGCCGGAAGCAGCTCCTTGATGAGCTCCTGCCAGTGATGCGCGAGACAGGAGGAGTTCTTCAAACGTGAACGAGGGAGGATCACAAGACCCTGTGCCTTGCCTCATGGCTGCACTGGGCGCCCATGGCTTTGCTGCACATCAATACACACTTCATTTTTTTTTTTTTTGCCAATTAGCTGTGAATGTGCTTCTCTTAAGTCCCTCACTTCAGCATCCCGATGCGGTTTAATGTGCTTTCATTCTATTCAATTCTCGTGCCATTTTCTTTAAAATACATTTAAGTATCTTGGTAGAATTTTCAAACTAAATTTGCTTGATATTTTTTCTTTCTTTAGGTTATAATACTTTGAGGCAGTGAATAAAGCCTGGCATCACCGCTTCCTGACCCTTACCTTTTGGTTTAAGGCAACAGTACAATGACTGCATTGGTTATGTCCAAGTTCAGTTTATAACACCTGACTTTTTACCAGTACTTTCATCCATTTCCGGAAATTAGCATTTTACAATTTCTTTCCTAACTATTTAGAAAAGGCTGCTTCCACAATTAAGTATGGAAAGGAAAGACAATGCTGACGTACTGCTGGTGGAAGGCAGCATGCTGATTACTGCTAGGAACACCCAGTGGCGGCGCAGCCATTTTCAGAGTGGGGTGCTGACTTCAGTGTTACATCACTGAAGTCATAAGGATTGTGAAAAATCCAAGCATCACACAAAGGTAGCAAATGAACCACGCACATTCAGCAGGAGTGTAGTATGGGGTTGTATGTGGCAGCTGGTGCATTTTGGAGCACACTTACAAATGTGTTATTAAAGCATGGTGTGGTACCTTTTATTCACCGACAGCACATTTTCAATTGATATGGCCACTAAACTTGTAAAAGACATTAATTTGTATAGGGAACAAATGATAATGTGTGGAAAACAGGTTTCAGCAGTATGTATCTTTTGCACAGTACCAATTAAAGCATCTTGATTTGTTTTGATTTTATTAAAATCTTTGTTTGCATCACACTTCGGAATTAAAACTGTACTTCATTTGTGCTTTCCTAACCGCGGATATATTTTTACACTTCATTTACAGGTATTTAAATGTTGTGTTTTAGAAACAAATGTCATCCTGTAGCCTTTCCTTTCACGCTCCATGTATCCCAGCAAGATTGTCACGTAGTTCACTTTACAAAATCCTGTCACTTTGCAGTCAGAGAAGGAAACACCAATCTGTGTTAAAAGAATAGACAGCAGTTGGTCAGAAGCCATTGCAAGACATTTGATCTATGTCTTAGAAAGTACAGCAAATGTGACAAGATAGAAACAAAATTTAAAGGCATGTTTATTGCTCATTCATTTTCTGAACGCCAGGGCGGTCATTTTGAGTGTGCTGCAGCACCCTAGCACGTCTACTTCCAGTGCCTATTGAAACATCCGAAGATCTACTGTTTGAGTTAGAATTATGTTTTATGAGGGAGGCCGCCAGGCCCTTTGGCCTAACGTTTTGAAAAATGCTTCTCCTTATTAAGGTTCAAACAAACTACACTATCCAGCATGGTCCACAAGGTAGTTGCAGGTCCTGCATGATTTCTATGTTGTTATTGTAGATAGAAGAAAGTACAATATGGCAGTGGATCCTTTATCGTCTTTGACTTTCAGCTGTGCTTTTTACTAGCTCTTAACCATATGGGCCATGAACACAAGCTGGTACTTAGAATCGAAAAGCCTGCTCTATAAATGAAGTTTCCACTTGCCTCCAACTTTAGCACATCCTAGAGATTATTCAAGCTCTCAGCACTGCTTGCCTGCACTGACTGCACCTTGATAGCATTCCCGAATCATGATGTTGAACTATATACTGTTTCACAGTGCTGTATTGCTAAAGGTTGGTGAAAGTAAGTGTAAACAAATAGAAGTCAAAGGCTGTCATGATCATCTAGTCATCTCTTTTGCTATTTTTTACCTCTGAAGTATTCTGGAGCCAGTCTCCTCTGTCTTACAAGGCTTTCGTTTTACATGTGTTCTTCTGTTTCCAGTCCATTTATTAGGTTTCCCGCACTGTTTGTCCATTTGTTTCCAACGGTACTTGGTTTACTATTGCCACCCCTGTTTCCACACCTTATTCCTCAGTGTTTTTCCCCATTTTCTCCTTGCATTGAGTCAGTCTGTATTCCTCTTGCTAGATAATTTTGATTTTTCATTTCTTTTCGTCTAGAGTCTATCCATGTGCCAGAATACAGTTCTTGGCTTCTGTGAATGGTTTGGTCTTCCTTTCAACTTGTAAGTCCCCATCAGATTTTTCCACATCTGCCTGAGTTTGGAAATTCCTCTTACTTCCACCACTCAAGAACAAAGGCAGGCTGGTCAGAGGGAGCAGCTCTCCAGAGTAGTCTGATGTCTGCTTTACATTTTTTAAACCCTGGCTTTCATGGGTCATGTGGGCAAAAATGCTTTGGCAGATCCAGCGGCCCAGATTTTTTGCAGTTAGAGGCAGGGAGGTAGTAGCACTGATATATTTCAGGCGTCTTGGACCCTCCATTTTCGCCCTAATGCAGATCCAGCCCTTGTCACACAGCCACTACTCTTGTGTACCTTTGCTGTGTGTAAAGAAACCTGGCAGCAGGGTTGATTTGTGACACCATTGATGCCCCCCTTTTTAGGGGCGAGTGCAAAGCGCTCCGTCCGCTTCTTTAATCTCTCTTTGGGCTTCTAACCACACTCATGTCACATCAGTCAATTTCATTAGTTCATGGGCTTGCCTTTTAAAATCTGCTTGCTTTCGTTAGTGAAAGGCATGCATACATCATGCCTTTTCTGGTGTTCAGCCCACCTCAAGCGCACCGACCAACTACTGAAAACATACGAGGCTCGACATTTTCCGTTTGGTTTCTGGACTATTTTTTCTCTTTACTTTGCAGCGTGATCTCGCTGGGCAGTAGTCAAGCGCTTTGCATGACATCGATCCGGTTACATAGGTAATTGCGTTTTTCCCGGTTACATAGATAATTGCACTTTTGCTGGTTACATGGATGATTGCACTTTTGCCAATAGGTTTTACTTCAAGCAAACTTTTATTTCCCTTTGTGTGTTTGCCGATGGCGGCCATCGGCTCACTTATGTGAAACTTTTACTTTTCAGTTTCTATGGCAAGAAAAGTCCTGTTAGTTATGGGAAACTGTTTTACTTTTCATTTTCAATTTATGTGGCAAGAAAAGTCCGGTTAGGCGTTTACAATGCTAATAGCTCTAACTCGAGCAAACACGAGACCCATTGCATTGCAAGTGCTTGTTCATAATACTTGTGAAGCTCGTATTACACCATGTGGTTTCTTTAGGCTCAGGCAGAACACCCAGTGGGCTGCCTAGTGGAGCCTCCTGCTGTCTGTAATATCACATTGAATGGCTTTGCTCCAACGGGATACAGAGATTCTGAAGGAGTTGGTCCAACAGTGTTGTTGCTTGTGACTGTAAGCCTGGCCGCCCCAGTGGACCAGTGTAAAAGAGGGCACTTTCAGAAGATCCTGTAAAAGAAGTGCACAGGACCAGAATGACAGTATATCGCAAATTGTTTCGTAAAAGAAAAGAAAGGCTGTGAAGACGCTCTTCAGAGAGCCAGAAGACGAGTAATAGCCAGCGGTTTGGTAAAACATTTAACAGTAAAGGATAATGTTCTGTAAATAACAGTACTAGGTAGTAAAGTACCTCTGAAAAACATCAAACATGGACTCATTGCAAAAAGAGGGGTGTGGAAACACGTCACTTTGCCTAGGCCGTTGAAAATATTTGCATTTGCCTAGGCTGTTAGCGTAGCTTGGGTACTACCTGAATATATTGTTGGTCTGCCCTCGGCCAGGCAGGGACTGGATGTATGTTCCCTAGCCTGGACGTACTTTCTTCTAGCTATTCTATGGGCTGTCTACGGCAACTACATGGACGATGTCACGTCCATAGTTTTACCAGAGCAGTCTGAAGTGTCCAAAACCTGTTCCTGCCCCCTCACCCTAAAATAATGACGATCCACTACAAATATGCTCACTGGTTTTCTCTCTCAGATGTGGCTAGTAAAGGTAAGGTGAAAGTTGCAAAGCAAAATTGGCAGAAGAGTAATGAAAGCACTGCCAAGAACGCATCAACGTTGGTCGAGAATCTGGGATTCTCAGCTGTGGACCTTACAGAAACTCAATATTTCTAATCGCTCCACTGCTCTCCCAAATAAACACTTTTCAGTAATATTAAAGAGCTTTTTTCACCCTTTGTTCTGAGAACTAGTAAGACCTTCCTAAGGCCCGAGCAATTCACTTTCTGCATTATTTGAAGCTAGACTGCTATAGTTAGGGATCAGGTAAAAATGGAGATTGTTGAAAAGGCGGGCTCATAGCCCTATTGAATCATCCAATTTTTGCGAATTGTGGGGATTGAATTATCCAGTTTTTGCTTCTTGTGGGACACCAATTTGTAACTTCCCTGGATAAGGGCAATTCAGCAGTGTCAGCTCTCTTATTTCTTTAGCTCTGTCAGGAGCACTTCACGCCATCAACCTGCCATCCTGTTGGACCATCTTATGACCAGAATTGTGAGAAGAGTTTCATATCCTTTCTTCCACATCTTTCAGATTTGTAGTATTGTTCTTTACAGCTGTGGGCCGGCAGCACTGCTGCTGAGTAGTCCAGGGCTCTTCACTGCTACCCAGTATATTGAAGTGTAAGTTGAGCCTCTAACTTGTGTAATTGAGCCTCTTGAACTGTGTGCATGAGTTCCAGCTAATCCTCCATCAGGATGGAGATGTGGATGTTACTGCTGAAGGCTCCTGAAGGTTATGGCAATGGGAGGCTTTGTTTAAAGATTTAGATATATATCCCTGGGGCCATCATCAGTGAGCAGCTAGGCAATGATGAGCTCTCACAAGGGTGCATGTCCGTTCCTCCCGCCCTCCTCAAGTGATTGTGGTAGAATGGCAGCTACCTTTCTCCAGAATTAAGTGCAGTGGGTGTGCCTTTTGCACTTAAAATAACCCTCCTTTCAGTGTCCGACTTTGCAGAACATGGAAAGATACTCTTGATACTCTCACCTTGATATTTTTCCATTTCTATATGACATGCCCTACGTGGACAGGTATGCCATTTACTCATGCTTCAGCTCACCCAACAAGCTGAAATGGGTCTGGGGTGTTACATATGTTGAGATGGGACGTAGCTTGAGTATTCTTGTAAGATCAGAACCAAGACTGATTGGCATATATTTGGACTCAGTCCGGAGTGACATAGTGGGGAAAAAATCAATTAACTGGAGAGTGGTCTGTATATTTATTAGTGGCTGAGGTCTGTTGAAGCACTCCAACCATTACTTTTTAGTTCAAGCCTACCAGACATCGCAGCTGTCTGTTTTCAAAAGACACATTGTGGGCTTAACAAAAATACACAAGGCTTAACAAAAACACACAAGGGCTTCAAGCCAGTCCATTGCTTACCATTGGTTGGCTTTTTTTTCACTGTCATTTGCCTGCTGCTTATTCGTGTCCCAAGATATCAATCCTTTGTCTGTTCCTTTCTACATAGCATCTTTACTGTTTCTTTGATAGCTCGCTTGTATACTTCTACTGCTTGCTTTTGGGTAAAGCACTCCATGAGAGAGCATGTGTTTTTCACCTAGCTCCTCATGTACTTCTCTCCTTGTTGCTCTCTACACCCATGTGCTTCTTCCCTCCTTGTTCTGCTTGCCTTAGAGTACCTCCTCCCTTTGCTTTCTCGCCTTTGTGCTTCCCCCGCTATGTTGCTCTCTAGCTTGATTCTTCTTCTGTTCAATCTCTGCTCTCCATTTTGCTTCCCCCACATGCGCTGTCCTTCTCTCATCTGTTGGTTTTCCTTCCCAGTCCTGCCCTCCGTATTGTTTCCCATCACCCACAACCTTCTTTTGTTCCACTTGTTGCTCCTCTTCCCCACCCCTAGCTTCTGCGTTGCTCCTTTCTGCCCCGTATTGTCACCCCACCCCCTTCTGCCCTCTGTGCTGCTTTCCCCAACCCTCCTTTTTGCTCCCCCCACTACACTCATGCCTTCCTTGACATATGTTTAAAAAAGCTTTCACACCAGTTACTTTCTTTTTTTGTAATTTACTGACCCAAGGTTAGTAAAAATATTTTGTAGGTGCGTGCATGTGTGGTGGTGCACCTACAAAATGATGCAACTACTGCCCCATAGTGCCCTTTTTTCAATTTGCAAAGCAGTAGGTCGCGAAGGTGCCCTCTGTTGAATTTGCCAGTGTTTGTTTTTTCTTCTTCTAAATAAATACAAGAAAACAGATAACTAAAAGTGGAACCTGACCTAACACCTTTCAAGAGCTCCACCTGTTCAGAGCTGGGTGGGCTTGCTGGTGCATTCCCATTATGTCCTTGCTGGGTGTTGCCTGCTTCAGCCATGCCTAGAGGGCTGCCCCTTAGCCACACCTGGTATTTGTAGACTCAGACGAATATTTTGTGGTATGTCCTGACATGTAGTGGACAAATCTCCAAATACGTCAACATATCATCGGCATGCAATTAGATGTTTATGCTGGGGCTGCACCAATAACTAGCCCTCAACATGGTGGAAAGAGCACATAGTTTCCATGGGTGCACAAAAAGGCATTTGTATGACCGAAAGAAACACAGCCACATGGGTGCGGAATCACCCCGACAATTGAAAGTTAATGGTTAGGGCTCGAGTGTTGAGACTGCAACTACTGTTAATCATTTACTGTATTCTGTTCCTCTTCGGATGACACTCCAGATATTGCTATTTCGTGGAAACAACGTCCCATGACTGTGCACTGGCTGATTGGCCATTCTACCGAGGAGAGTGCTTCCTGGTCAGTAGGGAACACACACAGTCTTGTCTTTGATGCTGCTTGTGGTCTCTACGGCTTCACGGAGCTCTGAAAGGGATTCACAGCAACAGATTAGTTTTAGTTAATTAAATCTATTTTTGTTTTTAAAATTCCATGTACGGATTGGAACTGGAGGATCTTTCTGGTATGCTCTTATTTCCTGTGGATTGTCTTGGTTTGTACATCAGTGTTTGGGAATTGCCAAATGTTCTGTTGCTTTGAGACATCTATGATCTAGAGAGGGACATCACTCGTCCTACGCATTATAAGCTCTTCTTAAATGCATTGCTTTCTTGAGACTACATTCTTCTAGCTTCAGAAAAGCAGACATTGATTGTGCAATTTGCCTCAAGCCCTCACCTATTGCTAAACATTAATGTAGTCTGGAGCGAGGCAGGAGGGTTCACAGTGCATGGTTACGACCATCTTTTGGGAGTGTCTGCTGACAGCACGGTGTAGAGAAAGGCATTAACTGGTATCTTTAGAAAATATCTTAAACCCTCCTTTTTGAGAAGCAGTTTTCATTCATCATTACAGACCTCTCCCTTGGCATTGCTGCCTCACCTTTGCCTGCTACAGATTTTAGATCTGTTGAGTGCCCTACTTGAGAGGAACAGCAACCACGGCTTAAAGCACTCCCAGTCAGAGCTCTTGTTGACCCTGTAGAAGTGGTGACAAAAACTGAGGACTTCCTCCTAATGCGGGGTTTTGACCCTTTATTTTACAGGGATCATCTCAACAGCCCCTAGAATGCAGTGTTGATGGTGGGTGTACTGCTTTACAATTATAGTCTTTCCTATTGACTCCCATTTTTGACCACGGTTCCCATGGTTTCTGCTGGTATTCTACAGTCCTCTGGGCAGAAAAGTCTCAACTGTTGTATGACTTATCGACTTGTACTGACTTGTGCATTGGTTGTATTATTTTGCTAGTAAAGGCTTTTGGTGAAAAGGCTTTTTACTACAAAGCTTCATTCTGACTGAATGGATCCATGATCAGAGCAACTCAGAATTAGAAAGAAGTTACTGCAGCTGTGCCAGAACACACTGGTCTTCTGATTCAGACACACATCATTCCTTTCCCTTCACCTTTCTTTATCTTTTCCAGAGAGGCCTATGATATATATTGTAAATAAACAAAGCCTGTTATTGGTGGATGGTGGCTAAGATTTAAAACTATGGGGTGCATGACAAGGGAAGCAACTTGAGTGCAAAATGATAAGTCAAGACTCCACATTTAGACATCTGCAAATCGGTCCTAAGTTGCTGCAACTAGCAAATACGGAATAGTAAGTGCACAGCTTTTGACATCGCATTGACTCTGGCACTAACAGCAGCAAGGAAGTCTTTGCCATCACCAAATATTTCACATAACCTCCTGCAACTTCCAGCAACATCAGCCTTTACAACGAGCTCTCAAAATTCTTCTGTAACAATATCACCTCCACATACTTCACCATCAGTCGTCAGCCGGACCCTGTCATAGTCGAAACTCAACTTCCCATCACGGCCAACGTACAAATCCTGACCTCGTGGCCTGCCATCACAACCGTTGAAATCATTGCTACTGTGAAAACCATCTGATCGGGGGGAGCCATCTGACTCTTGCCCCCACCTCACCTCCACTAAAGGACCCCTACTGAACAGCAAAGCACTAACACCCATCTTCAGCGCCTCCATTGACTCACATTCGCAGATACTTAGAAACATGCCACCGTTCTGCCTCTGCTCAGGAAACCATCTGCTGATCCAGCCACACTTTCTAGCTCCAGACCCATCTCTCTCCTACCATACCTGGCAAAGGTCTTGGAGAAACTAATCAAGTGATTCCTCTCCAAATACCTCACTAACCACCAGCTCCTTGACACCACGCAGTCCAGATTCAGGCCCAAACACAATACAGAATTAGCATTGATCGCCGCCACAGCTGACATCTACATCAGCCTTGACAGAGGAGACACAGCACCCCTCATTCTCCTGGACCTCTCTGCAGCATTTGATACAGTCTCACATGCCATCCCGATCAGGCACCTGTGCGAAACCGGCATCCAAAGACCCACTATCCACTGGATCTGCTTTTTCTTAATGGATAGAACACAAGCTGTTAACTTGGCACCTTACTCCTCAGAAGCCTGGAAATTCGTCTTTGGAGTATCAAGGTTCATCCCTCAGCCCCCATTCTCTTCAATACATACATGATCCCTCTGGCCAACGTCATCTGTACACACAACCGCAACATCCTCCTACGCTGATGACACACACCTCTTATTCTCCCTCTCAGTAACACCACTAACAAAGGATACAAGTTTGCCACCTGCATGACTGAAGTCGTTAACTGGATGAAAGCCAACTGTCTGAAGCTCAACACATAAAGGCAGAAGTAGTGATCTTCGGCAAGAAGATTTCTCCATCAGACTCCAACTGGTGGCTGGCTAACTTTCGGCCTACATTCAGGGACCTCAGTATCATCATCAACAGCAAACTGGACAGGCCCACACAAGTCGGCACCGCAACTGCATCCGGAAGATACTGAGGAAGATCTTCAAATGGCTCCCAAGCAACACTAGAAAAACTGTCCCTTATGCCCTTGTCATTTGCAAGTTTGACTACAGGAGCACCCACTATATTGGGATCACCGTGCAACTCACTAAAAGACTACAAACTATCCAGAACTTGGCAGCCAGTCACATCTTAAACTTCCCACACAGAACTTGCATCACACCACACCTTAGGTAGCTTCACTGGCTCCTGAAACACAAAAGAGCTCTTCTCTAACTCCTCATGCACACATTCAAGGCACTACAAAACTTAGTCCCATGTACCTGAAGAGTTGCCTCTCTTTTGCACCACCCACCAAGACATGCCCACTCCACAGGACTCCTATATGCACCCATCCTACACATATACAGAACCAGATCAGAAGGACGGGTGTTCTCTTACTTCACTCCTAAAGCGTAGAATGGGCTCCCACTTCACATCAGAGCTGCCTACTCTTTTCCTGAATTTCGCAAGAAGCTTAAGACCTGGCTTTTCAATTAATCACCCTACTATAATCAGGGCTTGGCACACACACCTGCTCAGTGCCAGAATACCCTTGCAGATGATTTTGTACTTTGCAAATAAACATAAAATAACAAGGGAAGGGGAGAACATGGACCTTCTGAAATTACTGGACTGTTATCAGGCCAGGAAGCTTAACTATCTGCTCTGTTGAAAAGCTGAGAAAGCCAGCACACATGCAGTAGTTCATTGTATTTGGCAAAATACATGTGGTGTAGTATAACTTATACCCAAAGTTCTTACTAGCTTCTTCGGGAGAATGGCTGTGACAAGCCCCAGGATCACCAGGGAATGATCCTGATACACTGAAAAGGCAGCCACCTCCTGCAGCCTATAGAGAACATACCAAAATACAAGCAGATAGGAGCAGAGAAATTCCGATGAGCTAAAACAGTTAAAACCACCACAAAACGAAACCATGTAGTCAGTGAACGTTGCTCATCAAGGTACAAATGCTTCAGACTTGACGTTGCTCCAGAAGTGTTTGCCTGCCTCTTGCAGAGCTATCCCTCTGTGCTTCACCAGCCTGCATGTCCCAGCATCCTCTCAATGGCCCGCAGGTTGTATGTACTTGCAACACATCCTACCTGGATGGGTCGGGAGTAGACAGGTGAGTGAATCCTAGCAATTAACCCGTTCCTGCTTGGCTAAATCTTTGTTTTCCCAAACTTAATTTACTAATAGTACAACAACACAACAAATTTACAATAGCAGGTCACACCAAAGAATTTTTATAGTAAGTTATGGCAGTGTTCTAGGTCTCAGCTATGTTTGTGATGAGATCACCAGTGCTGAGCCACTCATTGAGGAATCCACCATAACGAAATCCTTTCTTTAGGAATTTCAGACTTTTATTGGCAATTATGCTTCTGTTTTTACAGGGGGAATCTGATCTTACCCTCTGTAATATCCTAGGTTTTGCCACTCCCATTACTGCTTAAACTTCCCCTGCCTCTCACCTTCCACATGCAGGATCTTCAGCTGCTAGTGGTGGACTTCTTCCGGGACCCGATTCCATCAGCACCACACTGCCACACTGTACAGTGGTCCAGTCTATAATGATCCTGGTCTGTACCGAATCACATAATGGGGCGGCGCACAAGTCCTCCTTTTATGTCCACATGCTGAAACTGAGAGAGGACTGCCTATGTCCCGCCCTGCTGAGGGAACTATCTATTTTCGATTTAACTTACAAGGATTTTCGTTGCAGGTGTTGCACGCCAATTACTCTGTTCTCGTGCAGGTTTTTGTAATAGAATTTTTGTTAGAAACCCTCGATACCAATGATTCCAGCCCAGCTTGGCTCTGAACTTCAGTTATATAATTGGTCATAACCTAGAAGCCGAATAGAAATTACAGGAACGCTTGTGCTTCTTCTGATTGGCTCTGCATGAGTGTATTACAGAAACCTACCCACTAAGAGGTATCTTGCCACTAGGTGATTGATTAGTCATTTTCTACACTACTTTTCAAAATTATCGTAATACATTTTAAAGCGCAGACCAAACCGATAAAATGAGAAGCCAGTGCACCATATTCACATTGTTTGATACAAATAATTTTATAAAGTAATGGTTCAAAATAAATTGTGAAATGAAAAAGTTAAAGTGGTGACTTGAGGTGGTAACACAGATGTTTTGA
This sequence comes from Pleurodeles waltl, assembly GCF_031143425.1. Classification (NCBI taxonomy): domain Eukaryota; kingdom Metazoa; phylum Chordata; class Amphibia; order Caudata; family Salamandridae; genus Pleurodeles; species Pleurodeles waltl. Next base: position 1,085,210,630 of record NC_090439.1, on the reverse strand, counting down.
CCGCAAAATCAAGAATTAATGTATGAGAGGTCAGCTTTGGAGGTGTAGTGAAGAGAAAAAGTGTCTTAAATAGAAACCTGGGAGAATTTAGTTTATGTATTCATTTGTAGTTTTTGTTGAGTGCGAAGAGTCCCCAGATGACGCAAAGGCACTGTAGGAGCAGGTATCCAGGCGTAAGGATGCGTTTTCTTGTGTAGGTGTTAAGGAGCCTCCACAGATGGTCGAGTTACAGATGAGGTAGGCGGCTGCTGCCCACTAGACGTTTTACAGATACGCCGGAAAACACGTCATGATGGACAAGGAAGGGGACTGTTGTGAATTTACACTCTCTGGGAGCTAGTCTTGAGGCCGTTAAGGGGAAGGAGTGGAGAAATGAGGTCCGTCCAGCGGAATATTCACACCCTTCTGTGTCACAACAACTGTGGGACATAAAGGTGGTTCACAAGCTGGAAGGAAGTAGGCACACTGTAATTTACAGGCGATTGGATCTCATGCGTCCATTTGTCGAGATGTACTTGAAATGTACGAGTCAAGTCAAGAGTAAAGCTGAAGAGCCTGGACATTGGAGCTATGGTTGTGGCCATCTCATCAGGAAGATGGGGTGGAATTTAAGGGGAGAACTGGAAATGTGATCTTGGGTTTTAGTGTGTGTGAATGAGTTGATATCCTGTATTCAGCTGTGCCCTTCTCATTTATTCCTTAAAAAACACCAGAGCTCCTAACCAGGCCATCAAATATCTATGACTCTGAGCTTCCTTGATGATATGAAGATGTGCGCCTCATGCGTGAAACACTGGATGCATGTATGTGCTTTGACTGTAAGTCAGTGCATCCTTTGATACTTGTGAGATGCGTACCCTCCCTGTGCTAGGCCCTCATCTGACCAGTGGTCATGCTGAGCCTTGAGCGCTGCATAAGATACACTGTCCGTCTACAATATAATCTACTGCAGCAATTTTAACACCAGTAATGGTCTTCTCGATCAAAGCTTGGTGTTCTAATAATAGCTGTTTTAGTTGTTTAATTAGTTTGCTAGCCAGATGACTAAGACGCTGATGCCGGTTGGATTGCCAACCAACTTATTATATCACTGCAGAGGACGGAACTGCTGAGTGTGAGGGGCCCCTGCAACGCAGAGAGAGCTGCATGGATCAGCACTGCCTTATGTTTGAGACACTCACACAAACACAGTTACATGGAGAGCCCCAGGGCCACCGCTGCTTTCTGTGTAGACAATCATGCACATACTACTTAGAGAGCGTCAGGGACAACCAGTGCCTTACATATGGGACACTCATTTATACATTTTAAAAGGGAGTTCTGAAGACCTTCGGCACCCGACGCATAAGACTTGTACACGTACCTAGAGCGCTTGGAGAACCACCATCCCCCAATGTCTGAGACGATCATGCACACCCGTAAATAGAGAACTTTGAGGACCATCAAGGCTTAATGTATGAGATGATCATACGCACATTTACTTAGTTTTCTGCGACCCATCACTGCTTCCGTGTGAGAGCTAATGCACTCACGTACACAGAGCTCCGAGGACCACCACTCCTTACGTTTGAGAGACACAAATACATTGAGAGTGCGGAGAACTGCTTCAGCCTTGCATATGAGATGCTCACAAGCATGAATTTCTAGAATTGTGAGGACTACCACTACCTTAAGTTTGAGACACACACTCACCCTTGTGCATAGAGCGTGTGTAGGACCACCGCTGCCTCACACAGAGAGGCATGCACACACATACCTAGAGAGCTCGGAGGACCACTAATTACGCATAGACTGTCATGAACTCGTACTTGGAGAGCTGCAAGAACCACCACTGCCTTATGGATGAGAGCCTGATTAAGACCACCACTTCCATGTATAGATGCTCACACACATGTACCTAGAGAGCTCGGAGGACCACCACTGCCTGATGCATAGACAGTCATGGACACATTACCTAGAGAGCTTCAGGGTCCACCACTGCCTTACGTATCAGACGCTCACACGTATCTAGAGAGCACAAAGGCTCTCCAGTGCCTTTTATATGAGACGCTCAGGCACACACGCAAAAAACGAGCTCCAGTGACCCTTGTCGGCTTACATAAGATACACGCCCACGCATATATAGAGTTGCATGGATTGTCCCAGCCTTACATGAGACACTCGCACACGTGTACATAAGAGCTTCGAGAACCACCACTGCCTTATGTATGAAATACTCATGCACATGTAGAGAGCTCCAAGGACCATCACCGCCAATGTAAAAGACACGCACATATGTCCCGAGAACATTCACTGCCTTATGTGTGAGATGCTCTTGCACACACGTACATAGAGGACAACTATTGTGGACGATCTATGCAGGCAAGTTGTGACCCTCAGAGAAGGCCCTCTACCTTGACTCTAGGGCTCTGAAGGCAAGGATTGCTGCTCTCCGCCCCCCCCAGCGACTGCAAGAAGCAACAGTTGTGTAGAGGGGGAGCAGAAGGTCCTGGCTGCGCAGACCCTCGCCCCAACAAGCACAGCGCGAGTGGAAGTAAGCAGTGGCAGAAGCGCTGTGGGTGATGACTCAAACACGAGCCCTGATGAGGCACACTCCTCCAAGGAACGTGCCGCGCGAGCAGTAACCCCAACATTGGTGATTGAATAGAGCGGTACTAGGCTTTCTGCCGGGTCCTTCTAGAAGCTGCCAAGGGCCGTATTCAACTATGATGGGGTCTGGCGGGGTGTATGGGATAACACCAGTGTGCCCGCTTCTTTTTCTCATCTGTACATATTGTCTCCAAGGAGGGGACACCAGCATTTGTATCACAGACTGTTGGTTTTTTGTTCAAGGATAGGAGGCCTTTGCCTTGCAGTCCAGGGGAGTCCTCGGAGGAGTTAACCTTAGGTGGGTCTCCAGGTGTTCCACATGAGTTAATGACTGGGACCTTAGCTGTGCTTCCCATGGACTGTGGTACCATGGTCCCTAAAGGACATACCGCTGGTGGGCACAGCTGACCAAGGCACTGACACTAACAACACTACTTTTTGGAGGTCACAAACATTGGCAGTAGTAAGCTTTGAAAGCTTAGCCAGACTCCAAGTTCCAGGCATGCTCCTGGCAATGTCAGGTGGCTTTTTGGTCGCGTGGCACTGTGCTTTTACTGTTTCCTATTGGGTAAGGACACTTTTGCAGTCTTTAGAGAAAAAATATGGTTCTGCTCGGTGCTTCATTCTCCTTCCCACCTGAAACGAACCCAGGGCAGATGTTTAATCACAGTCCCTTATTGCAATACCACAAGGTAGTCCGACTCTCTCCGCGCAGGTCTGGGTAATCCCAGCAACAAAACCTGAAGCGAATTTGGGGCTTAAGTTAGTTGATAACACAATTTCCCAAAATATTTTTGGGGGGGATAAAAGTGACCGATTACAAAAATCAGAAAGCTGCACCCACAGGTTTCCGACCTCTCACGAGTAGTGTATCCCTTGGTCGCCTCAGTCCTGGGGGGTGAACGCACCTCGCATCCTCCGCTGCTTCGGTTGTTGCCCGGAAGCAGAGGGGCTTCCACAGACAGGAACGCGGGGACCCGACCACCTGTGCTATAGGTCTTTTCTCCTGTATGGATAAACAGGAACCACCCGCGCATCCGCAAGCGAAGCGGTGGCTGCTGAGGCCTCTGCGCGCCCTTTCACAAATCGCGTTGCACTCGGCCTATCATTCTTCCGAGGCCGGTGAATAGTGTCACTGTGTAGGCCGAATGTAGAACAATTATATCTTTATAGCGCTGCGAACCACCTGATGTGGCAGAAAGCACTCCAGCAAGTTATAGATGAACTGGCTAAGTACCTTTCGGTGGCGCCGGATGCGGCAGGGCTCCCCTTGACTTGCGGTGTGTTTGGAGAGCCCCGAGGAGGGGGCTCCGGGCGGCAGGCTCCTGCGGGCGTTGAGTGCAGGCTCCCGGTGTCCGAGGCGCCGGGAGGGGGCGGCGGATGTACTCGGCGCTGAATGGAAGGGCGGGCAGGCGGAGGGGGCAGCAGCGCCGAGGCAAGGCTTCCGCGGGGGCGGTGTGAGCGGCAGAGCCGGCACGGGCGCCATGTATGGGCATCCTTCCCCTGGCACCTGTCGCGGGCACCGAGCGCGCGGCGTGTCCCCGCGCCACCTCCCCTCTGTGTGGGCTCCGTGCAGGCGTCGTTTCCATGCAGACTCACTCCGGCTGTGCGGGGGAGTACGTGCGCCTGATAGCAGGCTGGGGCCCACGACACACGAGCACGGTGGCAACTCTTGTTCTCTACCTGTGACTGTATTCACTGCCTCACACATTGCAAGCTGCCGGAGAGGCGCCACTTTCAACAATCTAGTGCATTCTGGGAGTTGTAGGCTTAGTGCACTTCAGTCGATGCAGTTGGAGAAACGCACTTAGAAATAATGACTAGTAAAATTAAAGCCCACGACTGAAACTTGGTGTCTGTGGAGAGGAGAAACCAATTTGGTGAACTTAGACTTTGGATTTAAGTCAGGTGGGTCCTGCAGGGTTCCAGAACCAACAATTATAATATTAATAAACAAGCATTTGCAATGCAATAGGTCTCACATTTTCTTGAGTTAGAGCTATTGGCATTATAAATTCATAACTGGACATTTCTTGCCACATAAATCGGTCAACCCTGTCTCATAATTTCGTCTTTTCCTGCCATTTAATTCCACTGGCTCTACATATAACTAAAGCACTTCCATTTACCTTCTTCCTCTATCTTCAGCAAAACAAATAAAAAAAACACGAAAATGTTGCCATTTAGCATCCTAATTTAAATCTGCGATGCTAATTCCAATAGAATACCACTTTCACCACCCCACCATCAGAGTTGCTGGCTGGCTAACACAATTCACAAAAACAAGACACAAGGCAGCCATAAAGGAGATTATTAAAACATATACAATTATCATATAAACCTTTTTCTGATGGATACAACTACCTGTGGATTCCTCACCTAATGAATACTCCCATTGCGCCAGCATTCAACGGAAATCTTCTTCCTAGCTTCTGCACGTCGTCGAGGACGTCACAATTGCCCACGCGACGCCGTCTGACGTCATACAGGCAATAAGAGGTCCTCGCCGACGTCAGTTCCCTTTTTTCCTTGCCATTCGAAACGGTTATCTTCGAGGGAGCTTCTGTTGCTGTATCGACAGTTACAGTGTGTTTTTGGCTATTTTTACTTTGGGACATTACAATGTCGCAAAGAAAGTCAGGATTCAAGCCCTGCTGTGAGTGTGGTGGCAAGATGTCGGTAACAGACCCACATTCTGACTGGTTGTGGTGTCTTAGTTCCGACCATGATGTTGATAAGTGCGATTCTTGTCAACATATGAATCCTAAGGCCCTGAAAGAACGTGAGGCCAAGCTTTTTCTTGCGAAATCAAAAAAGAAGGAGAAGAGACGTCACTGAAAATCGTCATCACCGAAGTCTCATCGGCGTCACCAAAGTCTCATCGGCGTCATCGAGACTCCCGGCGTCGTCGAGAATCTCGGCGCTGGTCGAGCAGGGAGAGATCTCGGTCGAGGTCACCATCAACTCGACGTCGGAAGATTTGTGAAGTCAGTCCCACGGTCTCTCCCCAGCCGACGACGCCGTTACCTTCTCCGGCTTCACCGACTTCACCCATGTCATCGGTTCATCCTCCTTCAGTGTTTGAGGTTCCGCAGCCTCAGGTGTTTTCTCCGTCTATGCAGACGTCGAGACCGGCGTCGATGTCGCCTTCTAACCAGGCACCTCAGTACCCGGTTTTTCCGGCCCCTGGGCCGATAGTACTGCATTTCTGAATGCAATGTTTTCCATCTTCCAACAGATGGGTCCAGGTGGTGGACCAGCTAGTCCTTCGGGCCCTTTGGCCTTCAACATGGGTGCTCCGGCTCCACTTCGACCAGCACCCTTTATGCCCTTTCTTCCCCTGGGAAATGTGGGCTCGGCGCCGGTATCGACTCCGGTAGCTTTGGCTCCTGTGGCTTCGGCTCCTACGACTTCGGCTCCTGTGGCTTTGACGTCTCAGCCAGCGACGCCGACTAGACCTCCTCCGACTCCAAGACAGTCTTCTCTCCGTCCGGCTCCATGCTCGGCGCCAAAGAAAACCATGGTGCCTTTAGACCCGGCGTCTGACGGATCCGAGGATCGGCGTCAATCTTCGATGTCCGCTGACGCCATGTCGACGCCGAGGATAGAGGAGAGGCTGCATTCGAGGAGGCTGGCTCTTCGCCTCCTGGAAGAACAGGAGTACCGGAGACAAGCTTTGGAGGAAGGGGAGATTGAGGACTCTCGTGAGGGTCTCCATGGACTTGACACTGCCAGTGGTCTAGATACCTCCCCTGAATGGGACTTGTCATCACCCGGGGAGTACACGGAGGAGGCAGCCTCTTTTCATGCTGTCATTAGAAAGGCGGCTGACTTTCTGGACCTCCCTTTGCCTGTGACTGAAGCCAAACAGAAAAGCTTGACGGAGGTATTGCACCCTGCCTCTACATCTGCAGAGCCAACTTTGCCTTTCAACGAAGCTCTACTGGATCCCATTATGGAAGTCTGGAAGAAGCCGGTGTCTTCTTCAGCCGTCAATAGATCTGTGGCTCGGAGGTATCGGGTTGCACCGGCTGACCCAGGCTTTCTTTCCAGGCATCCAACACCTGAAAGCCTAGTGGTCCAGGCTTCATGCTCAGCTCGATCTGCTCCTGGGTCATTTCCAACTGTACCCTCGGACAGAGACTCTAAGAAGATGGACATGTCATCCAAGAAAGTTTTCTCGTCATGTAGCATGGCGTTGAAGTCCACCAATGCTACTTGCATTTTAGGAAGATATATTTACGCCCTGATGGACGAGATTAAATCAACGCACACAGAGGTTCCTCAGGAATTATTAAGCCTAGTCTCTGATGCTCAGGCAGCTGCAACCCAGGTTATTCAATCTGGGTTGGATACATCTGACTCGGTTGCTAGAACAATGGGCACTGCTGTGGCTACGAGGAGGCAGGCCTGGCTTCGTAGCTCTGTATTTTCCTCGGATGTGCAATCGACATTATTGGACCTTCCTTTTGATGGTGACAAGCTTTTTGGCACCAAGGCGGATTCGGCCTTAGAAAGGTTCAAGGACAGTAGGGCCACTGCCAAGTCGTTGGGCTTGCAAGTCACTTCTTCTACTTCCTCCAGATTTTTTAGGAGGTTTCGAGGATTTGTTCGTGGTTCCTGCTCCTCCTTTCGAGGAAAATTCCAACAACCCACCTCTGGTCTCTCCTATAGATCCTTTAGAGGGAGGGGTAGAGTCCGTACCAGGGGAGCTACTCAGCAGCACTCTGCCTCTTCCTCATCCTCTGGAGGGGTGCAGCATGGGAAGCAGCCTTAGGCTTCTGCCAATTCCTTCTCACTCCACTCCTGTAGGGGGGGGGTTACTGGATTTTCTCCACAAGTGGGAGGTCATAACATCAGACTCCTGGGTTACCAGCATTGTGGGAAAAGGCTATACCCTACCCTTTCGGGAGTTTCCGCCCCCTATCCCGCCCGTCCTTCCTACTGTTCAGAAGAACACCTCCTGTTACTAGAACAAGAGGTTCAAGTCCTCCTTTCAAAGGGCGCAGTGGAGTTGGTTCCAGAGCAGGAAAGGGGTCAAGGTTGTTACTCGAGATACTTCCTGATTCCCAAGAAGGATGGTCGGTTGAGGCCAATCCTGGACCTGAGGATCTTGAATTGGTTCCTCAAACAGGAAAAGTTCAAGATGCTGACCCTAGCTCAGGTGCTTTTGGCGCTGAACAATGGAGATTGGATGGTGTCTGTCGACTTGCAGGATGCTTACTTTCATATCCCGATACTGAAGTCGCACAGGAAGTATCTCCGGTTTGTGGTGGGGTCGCACCACTATCAGTTTGCGGTCCTCCCATTTGGTCTTACTTCGGCACCTCGAGTCTTCACGAAGGTGATGTCGGTGGTTGCAGCGGAGCTCAGAAGGAAGGGGATAGCAGTATTTCCTTATCTGGACGACTGGTTGATCAAAGCCAAGTCTCCGGAGCTCGTGTTGCATCACCTTCAGTCGACCACTCAGTTGTTGTTCGACCTGGGTTTTTCGGTGAACGTGCCCAAATCTCACCTAGAGCCCTCACAGCGCCTCCTGTTCATAGGGGCAGTACTGGATACAACATTTAATTGAGCCTTTCCTCCGCCTCAGCGGATTCAGGACATTCAGGCGTTGGTTCCAATGTTTCGAATTGGAGCGGTTATTCCGGTCCTCAAGGTCCTACGTCTGCTCGGTCTGTTTGCTTCTTGCATACTGTTGGTCACACATGCTCGCTGGCACATGAGGGCTCTTCAGTGGTGCCTCCGAAGGCAGTGGTCTCAACACAAAGGAGATCTCGAAGGCTCGGTGAGGATCTCCAGAGATGCTGCCACGGATTTGAAATGGTGGATTGCGGACGGCAATCTTTCCAGAGGAAGGCCGTTCTCGCAACCTCCACCTGTGGCCACAGTAATAACGGATGCTTCCACTCTAGGGTGGGGAGCTCATCTGGGGGACCTGGAGATCAAAGGTCTTTGGTCTCCAGTAGAACAGATGTTTCATAAAAATCTGTTGGAGTTACGGGCTGTAGGTCTGGCTCTCAAGGCCTTCCTCCCATCCCTTCGCGGTCAGTCGGTTCAGGTCCTGACGGACAATACTACCGCGATGTGGTATATAAACAAACAGGGAGGGGTAGGGTCGTACCTTCTCTGCAGAGAAGCTCTTCGGCTATGGTCCTGGGCAAAGGACCATCAGATTTGCTTGGTAGCAAATCATCTGGCCGGAGTCTTGAACGTACGTGCGGACAGTCTCAGTCGCCATTTCTCGGCCGATCACGAGTGGCGCCTCCATCCGGATCAAGTCCGTCTAATCTTCCAGATGTGGGGTTGTCCTCGGATAGATCTGTTTGCCACTTGGGAGAACTCACACTGCCCGTTATTCTGCAGCCTCCAGTATCCGGGACAAGGAGCATTGCGGGACGCGTTTCAGATGAGCTGGTGCGACCAGTTGCTTTACGCGTTTCCCCCCATACCTTTGATTCCTCGAGTTTTGAGGAAAATACGCCAAGACCGGGCCCAAGTCATCTTAACAGCTCCGGATTGGCCAAGGAGGGTATGGTACACGGACCTTCTCCAACTCTCTCTGTGCCCTCCGCTCCGTCTCCCTCTCAGGGCAGACCTCCTCTCGCAGTCGCAGGGGCAGGTTTTACACCCCCACCTCCAGAGCCTGCACCTTCATGCCTGGAGATTGAACGGGGCAACCTGAGTTCTTTCTCTCTCCCGCCTGATGTAGTGGATGTTATCTTAGCGGCCAGGCGACACTCCACTAAATCTATCTACGCTAATAGGTGGTCTAAACTTGTGGTTTGGTGTGGAGAGAGGCAGATTGATCCCTTACGTGCTCACTTGTCAGATGTTTTATCTTTTGCATTGTCTCTAGCACAGAAGGGTTGTGCAGTGGCTACGGTTAAGGGGTACTTGTCTGCCCTTTCAGCCTTTCTTTGCCTTCCAGACCAGCCTTCTTTGTTCAAATCCCCTATAATACTTAGATTCTTGAAAGGTCTTGTTAATAAATTCCCTCCTACCCCTTTTGATATGCCTCAATGGGATTTAAACTTGGTTCTAACTTTCCTTATGGGGTCCCCTTTTGAGCCCATGCACTCTTGCCCCATAAGATTATTGGTCCTAAAGACGGTTTTCTGCTTGCAATTACTTCTGCAAGGAGGGTGAGTGAGTTGCAAGCTCTATCTGTGAAGCCCCCTTGTACATCTTTTTATGGGGATAAGGTGGTGTTGAGGACCAAGGCTGCTTTCCTACCGAAGGTTGTTTCACCCTTTCATATGTCCCAGACGATTACTCTTTCCACGTTTTATCCTCCGCCTCATCCTTCAAAGGAAGAAGAGAGACTTCACCGCTTAGATCCAAGGAGGGCGCTAAGCTTTTATATAGACAGAACGAAGGATTTCAGGCTGGAGGATCAGCTCTTCATCGGGTATGTGGGAAAGAGGAAAGGAAAGGCAGTCCACAAGAGAACACTCTCCAGGTGGGTTGTTCTTTGCATTAAAATGTGTTAGTCTAGCAAAGAAAGAACCCCCTGATGGTATAAGAGCTCATTCCACCAGAGCTAAGTCGGCCTCTTCGGCCTTGGCTAGGGGTGTTCCTGTGGTTGACATCTGCAAGGCCGCAACTTGGTCATCCCTTCATACTTTTGCGAAGCATTACTGCTTGGACTCTGAGGTCAGAAGGGATGGCCATTTTGCACGGTCGGTGCTGCAGGATTTCTTGGTTTGACCATTCAGGCACCCTCCACCGAGTGCTGTACTGCTTTGGGACTCTATTCATTAGGTGAGGAATCCACAGGTAGTTGTATCCATCAGAAGAACGAGTTACTTACCTTCGGTAACGACTTTTCTGGTGTTTACATTAGCTACCTGTGGATTCCTCACGGTCCCACCCGCCTCCCCGTTGCCTGTCTGGTCTAGCCAAGTAATTCTTGAGTGTGCTCCTCTTGGTTTTGAGGACTTGTATATATTCTGTATATATATATATTCATGTTGATATATATTGTTCATATATTTATTCATTTGTTTTTTAAAAAAAGATAAAGAAAAAGGATGAATTAAGTTCTTAGGATGATGTATTTATTTGGAATATCATTAAATATTGCTATTTGTTCTTTTATCTCAATGGCCCATTATTCTCAGGCACGTAAAAAATGTTGGTACTGACGTCGGCACGTCGCGAGGACCTCTTATTGCCTGTATGACGTCAGACGGCATCGCGTGGGCAATTGTGACGTCCTCGTCGACGTGCAGAAGCTAGGAAGAAGATTTCCATCGAATGCTGGCGCAATGGGAGTATTCATTAGGTGAGGAATCCACAGGTAGCTAATGTATCCACCAGAAAAGTCGTTACCGAAGGTAAGTAACTCGTTCATCAGAAAAAAACTTTTGGCATTAGAGTGTAATGCCCAAAACAGCCCCTAGAGGACACCATAACAAAAATATAATTTGTAAGAAGTATGGTCATGTAACCATATTGTTGGCCTAAAGGGAATAATCCCATGAAAACAAATCGGGATAAAGTAATGCAGTGTAACCATATACTGGTGCTTTTAGGGCTAGCAGGCCCACTGCAATGATATTACAAACAAGGCCTTTAAAACAAAACTTCTTCCAGCTGTAAAACAAAAGTTGTAGCCATGAGAAAGTTTAAAAGACAGTGGAAGGGGTTACTTTGGGGTCCCACTAACCTAGGGTGGGTACCCAAAGATGATGTAGGCAGAAAGTGCTTTTCGAAGATGGTCCCGTTGTCCTAGGACCACCACAGGCTGAGTTATGAGCAAACATGTTTTTGTAAAAGTAATGCCCTGCAAAGCATTACGGGGCGAGTTTTTGTGCCATGAATACTATAGTATGTTGACTACAATGCTGAGAACAGCCCCTAGAGGACACCACAATAAAGTAGCATTTGGAAGAAACATGGGCATGTAACCATACAGTCAGCCCTTAGAGAGCATAACCTCATGAAAAAATGGGAGAAAGTAATGCAGTGTAACCATGTATTCACCCCTTAGAGGGCAGAGTGCATTACACATTTTTAAGGCTAGCAGGGCTACTGTAATGATATTACAAACAAGGCCCCCAAAACATAACTTCTCCCACTTGTAAAACAAAGGTTCCACTCAGGAGACAGCTTAAATACACACTGGTTGGTTATTATTTTGGAGTCCCCACTAACACAATGTGGGGACCCAGAGATGATTTAGACAAAAAGAGCACATTGTGGTCAATGTTTTGATGGTGGTCTTATTGCCCTAGGACCACCACAGGCTAAGTTACGAGCAAAATGGTTTGTAAAAAATAATGCACTGCAAAGCATTATGGGACAAGTTTCCATGCCATGAATATTTTAATATGTTGATATGACTGTAATGCTTAGAACACCTCCTAGAGCAGTGGTCTACAAACGTTTTAATGCCCTCTCCCCACCCCCTCACCACCGGTTGAAAAATAAAAATCATTGCCCCCCTCAGAATTTTACACAATTGTTTTATAAAGATGGTAATGATTAAATATGTCTAGACCTATTTAAACATTGCAGTTAAGTGCTGTTACCTTTTGAAAAATACAACATGCTTCTGCTTTAAACAAAGGCATGTTATCTGTATAATACTTCTTTTGGCCAGTGTCTGGTGCCCCCCCTGGGATCACTTGAGGCCTCCTTAGGGGGGCCTGCCCCCCAGTTTGAAGACCTCTGCCCTAGAGGCTACCACAATGAAAATAGCATTTGTAAGAAAAATGCTCATGTATCTATATAGTTAGCCCCTGGAAGACATAACCACATAGAAAGAAAATGGCAATAATGAATGCAGCATAACCATATATTTAGCCCCTAGAGTACATCATGCATTTTTATATATATATTCAGGGGTAGCAGGCCTATAACAATGATATTCCAAACAAGGCCCTTAAAACACAAGCTATTTCCAGTTGCAAATTAAAAAGTTCAAACCATGAGAGAGCTTAAACAGACACTGAATGGTGGGAGGGGTTCCCACTAACCCCTGGTGGGACCCAAAGATGATGTAGACTGAAAGAGCATGTTGACGTGAAGGTTTTGGTGGTGATCCCATTGTCCTAGGACCACCACAGGCTGAGTTATGAGTATACATGTTTTGTAAAAATAATACCCTACAAAGCATTATGGGCCGAGTTTTCCTGAGCTCTGTGAATATTATAGTATCGGCTCTCCCGCTGAGTGAGTTAATTTTGTGGGTGGGTGCTTATGATGTGGCACTGGTGAGTGCTCTGTATTTATGCATAAAGCAGTGCGAGTTTATCACCGTGCCTGTTAGTGGGCCATAAACGTGTATTGTACACGTCCATCCAGTCGTTTGCCTCGTTGCAAAACACACACAGTTATGGCCATGTGTGTGCCAATTGTAATTACCACTATGTGGAAGTGTGTGAAGCAGGTATGCACAGCTGTTCAAATGTTGTCCATGCCGAAGAAAAACATTTACAGGTTGGAGAGTGTGTATGGTTGTAAGAGTGGGCTTGTTGAAAGGGGACCGGGTGATGCAAGAAACTACATGCAAAAGGGCAGAGAGAAAAGGCGGATGAAGAGGAACGAGATGGTGTGAGATGTGCAAATGGGGTATTTTAAAAAAGCATGGGGAGAAAAGGGTGTAACTGCCCAACAGTGCGAGACTGCAGAGGAAAGTAGTGTGAAGGGAAGAGCGAATAAAGCATCCCAAATACCTCCCCCTTTAGGACACCTTAGTAATGTTTAATTCGTAGTCTCATGTTCTCAGAATTTAAATACTTTCAATGTAATTATTTGCACCAAATCATGGAAAGCCAGTATATCTGACTTGTGTTAGGCCTATTTTCATTGTCTGATATTTCTGGATGTAATAACAGAAAACTCGCAGAAAGGAACTCAAATATGTGGCACCTTGTGTGAAGCACTGGATTTTAAGGCCACCTTTTAATTACACAGGCCACACTTCTTGGACAGGATTGCTAGTTACTCCTCTGTGCCATGTCCCTTTTATGGAGCCTCCATTTTTTTCGTCCCACTTAAAGCACTGCTTACGATAAAAAATACCACATATCTGGCTTCATCGCTTCTTAAACAGCAAATCTAGTTGGTAAACCCAAAATGGAAATATCTTGGTGTATTTAGTGTGTTCTAAATAGCATGCCTCTGAGTGGGAGGTAATGGACATCAAACCGAAGGGGCACAACATTTAGAAAACTGCACAGTAAGTAGCTAGTATTGCCCAATTATAGCTGGTTTTACCAATGTAGGCCCCACCCACCTTTTGGTTTCCCTCTGTGTCATAAGTAAAAGGGCAACCTTTTGCCTTTTCTTTATATAAGAGCATGGCCAGTCCCAGGCTACCTGCGGCAGCCTTTTCAGTTTATGTCTTAGCTGTTGTAAGACAAGCTGATAGATGTCGGAGACTGCCGTGGTGTATGCTGAGGTTCGGCACTGAAGGGATCTCAACACCATATCCTTATCGTCACTTCCGGCCTCCTGCACAGTAGCCTTGCTATGCATCACGCTGCCGCATTATATGGTGCAGTGGTGTACAGTCTTGCGACCAAGAAAGCCGTGCCCATGCAAGAAGTTTTTTTTTTTTTTTTTAAAGAACATTCACATAACAGTTTTACATACAATTACTGGAGTGTTGGAATTGGGGAAAAAATACTCTGGGAACCCATAGATTGTGGATCAGTGACAAGGGGCTGAGTCACAAAGGGTGGAGCCATGAGAAGTGGAGTCTGACATTAAATTTGATATTTGTTTTAGTACCCAACTGCAAAGAAATTAACAGCAAGGACATATAGAGTAAATCTGTTCTGGCTTACTTCATTGGTCACAAAGAGGCTACATTTTAAAATATCTTATGGGGTTAAAGTACTAGCTGCAGAGATCTTTGTATATCCAGCAATACTCCAGGCACTGTACTAATGGTAAGATAACACTGGTAGTTAATACAGTTGCTGGGGAGATTTGTTTTTTGTCCCAGTGTCTTAAATTTGTTTAAAAACAGTTGTACAGGGGAGCAGGGTAGGTACACCCCGGCACTTGTGGTGGGCATTATAAGGCACTTGCCCCCCAGGGCCAAAAAGAAAAGAAAAAAGATTTTTTTAGCGCCACAGGAACAGCGGTAATCCTGCAGGACTTAGGGCCTGATTACAAACTTTGGCAGAGGAGGTTAATCCGTCCCAAATGTGACGGATATCCCGCCCACCGTATTACGAGTTCCATAGGATATAATAGACTCGTAATTTGGCGGGCGGGATATCAGTCACATTTGAGACGGATTAACTCCCTCCACCAAAGTTGTAATCAGGCCCTTAGTGTGGCCCTCTCGTGAGGTTCCACAGTACTGACGTGGGAACCACTGCTCAAGCTTTGCCCCATGTTACCATGGGGGTGAAGAATGAGCGCAGGTACTGCCTGAAATATTAAAATTGGTTGGTGGCTACCTGTGGGGAGTTGGGCACAGGGCCTGTTTAGACATCAGGCCCTGAGTACAACCATGAAGACAAACCCGAAACCCCTGCTTCACATGTCCTTCAGCAGTGTGCATTGAGAGGGTGAGGGGGGAGTGGAGTGTTGGCTGCCATGGGGATTTGGGTGTGAAGCCTGACCCTGAGGGGGTTCGATTTTTTTTGTCTAACTCCCTTAGTTCTTGCCTTAACTTAGAGTGTGTCAGATTCCTCAGATGGTTGGGACAGGCAGCCTTCTTTATAATGAGCCTTGGATTAACCCTTTAAAGCATCACACACCACTACCCTGTTCAGTTCCCCTGTGTTGCTTGGTGACATATACTAAGCAGTCTGTTTACTGACAGTATCTGTGACAACTGGGTTAAGCAGGAATTCATTTAAATGCCAAGCATACTTGGGTCTTGGTTTCCCAATGAAGTGTGTTGTGGTCTTTGCCTGCTGCAATCTCTTCTTTGTCAGGGTGACTTTTTGTGCATCACCGGGAAACTCTGTGCCATCTTTTTAGTGTGGCTGCCAGCTTTCTCCACCCACCCCACCACAGTGAGGGATTCATGCAACATCGCCCCTGCTGAGTCTTTCAAGGATAAGGCTTATTGTTGCCCTTGGAAGATCAAATCGAAAGTGGTCCACCTGCCTCCAAACGATATTTAATGCCCTTGGATCGCAGCAGGTCTGCGATAGTTTTGAAAGCTTTGTTTCAGTAGTGGTACTGCTAAAAGGTATTAGAAGAGCTTTATCTCTGCTCCATAGCAGATCAGGTCTATCTATCTAGCCTTGGTAATTTATGGTGTCTTTGTCCAAGAAGACGTGTTCTCTGACTAGCACAGTAGGGGGAGATTTCTGTTCTCTTCCATTGGGGCCTCTGTCTGAACTCAGTCTTGCATGGTTATGTATTGGATCCTACTCATATTGGTCAATGTCATTTCGTTCAAATTCATAGAGCACTTCCTGAATGCAGATATTTTTCACCTGATGCTGTTCTGTATGTCTTCACACTGCCCTTGAAGTGTGATGTGGTGGTGTTCCAGTTGTGGCTTGTGGATTTGGAGACATTCTCAGTCGTTGATCTAATTGTCAAGGTTTTTATCAAGGCTATTTGCTTTATCTCATAACTTCTATCTCACTGAAATCCTTCTGCATTTCTTTAAGATCACTCTGTTGATCTACTTTAACTGCCTTTATTTCATCGTTGTTCTCCTGGAAGGTTTGTAGCAGGAAATTCTTGATGATGGTTTGTCACGCCTCCCCCTGGTTTTCGGGGTCGCCTGCCAAGACTGTCTGTTTGTCTCTCTTTATTTTCTTCTGGTCTTGCGAGTGGATCCATGTAAGCATATTTTGATGTACAAATCTTATCTGATAGAGAGAACTAACCGCAGATTCCTTATCTTAGAATTAGAATTCTCCCTATGCGCCAGACTGGATACGAAGAAGCTTTTTCAGCAGTACCTCTGCATGCTGGTAGAGGGCGTTGTGCAACTCTGTATCGACAGATATGATGTTGACAGAGTCCATATAGTCCCTCTTCCGACGTACTGACTTCAGTTTCTTCTTTTCCACGCAGCAACGCAGATCCGGAGAAGCAGGTTCCTCGGGCCACTTTTGACCTTCCCTTTCGACTTTTTTGTCGTTGGAACAGTGTTTAATCCTTGCGATCCTGTGCTCGATAGATGTCGTTCACAGACCTACACTCTGTTTGCTTGTGGTGCTAGGCTCCCCTCACGATACCAACGGCTGCGACACCTGTCAACAGTTGCTGCCCAAGGTGTTGCATGAGCAGTGGATGAAGCTCTTGGCGGCGCTTGTGTCGCAGTCTTTGCAGGACTCTCGTAGGCATCGTAGTCCTTCATCTTCTACTGCTTTTCCCAGACACCGTTCGAGGAGTCCCTTGCATCCGATGTCTTCGATGTTTCAAGGTAAGTTTTGCCCATGGTTTTCTCGCCCTCCTTTGGCTTCACTGTTCCTGCGTAGCTCCCACAGATCTTCTGAAGGCGAGTCTGCGCAGGAGTCGACCCCGTCACTCCCGCCTTATCCTGGCACCTGGTCGACTCTGGCCCAGATCCAGGACTATTACTCATCCTTGCATGCTGTTTTTGAGACTTCTCTTCCCTCTGGAGTGCCTTCAGGCCCCAAAGAGGTGGCGGGTGCCCCAACGGCATCCTCACAGGTGTCTTCGTCCTCGGTGCCCATTGGGCCCCTCAACTTCGACACAGTCTCCCACGGCTCCCATCGTCTGCGCTTGTTTCATCACTTCTGACTTAAGCGGTGGTGGTGCCTACAACTTCACTCGATGCCCACATTGTGGTATCACTGGAGTTGGACAGATGTTCCTTCAGAGGTTTCTCCATCCCGGCGTCTGTTGACTCTGATGCTGGGTGCAGTGCCGTTGGAGTCTGATATTCCTCAGTTGGCGTTTTCTGAGGCTCACCCTACTGCTTTTCAATCGGAGGGGCCTGGGTTTCGTTCTCAGCCTCCCAATTCCAGTACCATTCCACTTCAATCGGATTGGTTGCTTGACATAGCCAATGGGAGCGGTCTTGATTCCTTTCCGGCTTCCAGCCTCCTCTCATCTCTTGGGTTGGCTTTAGAGGCCGTATTGGAAGTGTTGCATTTACAGCTTCCTACTGTGCAATTATCCACTGATCCTTTGCTTGATGTCTTACATCCTGTCTTCTATGGAGCGGTCCTTCCTTATTGTGAGGCTCTTTATGAGATCCTTTTGGGAGTTTGAACCCAACCAGTTTCTTTTTCACCTGTGGAGCGCATCTCACATAAAGACAGGCCAGCCCTGGAGGATCCATCATGCCTCTGGTGGCATCCAACTACTCACAGTTTTGCGGTGCAAGCTGCTTTGGTGGTACACAGTTCTACGCAGATTTCTCCTGTTCCACCAGAGCATGACGCCAGGAAGCTGGACGCTTCTGGTAGGAGGGTTTTCGCCTCAACTAGTTCGGCCTTGCGTACCACTAATACTTCTTGTGTCCTTGCTTGCTTTGTTGGGTTTTGTGGGCCTCAGTGGCACGTATATTGCCTTCTCTGCCTGATGAGGCTAGAAATGCTTTCATGCCCTTTGTACAGGATGGTCAGCAGGCTGCCAAGCTCACTGTTAGATGTGTATGGATACCATGGGTTCAGTTGGAAGGATTATGGCTTTGTCAGTAGTGCTGAGGCAAAAAGCATGGTTACGTTCTTCCAATTTCTCAGAAGCTGTACAAGCTTCTTTGCTTGATATGCCCTTTGATGGCACATATTTTTCTAACACGCATGCTGATTCGGCTTTACGCCGCTTCAGAGATGCTCATAGCGGAACTTAGTTTAGGTCCTCTTGATGATCCAGAGTCTTTTTCTGACATGTTTCCTTGTACAGGGGAAGTTGTTATCCCCCTCTCCCACCCCCGTTACCCTTTTTTCAGCTGGCATTGTGGTGGTGTGTTCTTGTTATCATGTGGCACCCAGTGTCCAGTTCCTGCTCCTCGCAGGTTTCTTTGTTCTTATGTTGTAATACATCAAGGAGCTTCTTGCTTAGTGGCACAGTTAAGTGCCTTTGGTGGAGCAGGCCACGCTGCACAGGGGTTTGCATCCATCCAGTGCCCTTTCCGTTCAATTACCACTGCTTCCCTCTATAGTGGACAGGTTTTATTATTATTGGGACCCAGTCTGGTTCTCTTTCCTCTAAGTGAGGGGTTTTCTGTTGTACTCTGATGATAGGTGGGTCACCTACAACGTATGTGCTCTCTATCGGGAGTCGTTTTCAGCCCCAGCTCTTCGGAGCAATTGGTGTAGGCTTTTAGCCACGCTCTCCTGCTTATTTGTTCCCTACTGGAAACTTACTCAGTGCTCCTATAGGAGTAGACTGGTTCATTCTGTCAATAAGGCTTCTACAGCTGTTGTTTGCACATGTCCTATTCCGTTTATACCACGGAAGGTGCTTTCCTGCCCATTTTCCATGGTCTGGTTCCGTTGGACTTGTGGGTACCACTTTTGCTCCAGATACCTCTCTTTAGCCTATTATCTCCTCCTAGTCGGGAGAACTATGTGTTGCCATATAGGGGGAGTCCCCGGTGGCCTCATCATTACGGTCACAGCCACTCACACTGAAAGTTGTGTTCTACTCCAGGTCCCTACTTTCTCACTTTCTTTGTTTTCACTTATTCACTCTCTGTCCTTTTGCCTTTTCATTCTCCTTCCGCCCTTTTGGGACGGTCATGAGGATAGCCCCTTTCTTGATGTGTCTCTATACATATATATATATATGAATTGTAGGTCTATTTTAATATTTTCCATATGACCATGTACTACCTCCTGTCAGGAACAGATCTACTGTTTAGTGGGAATATCTCCTGCACAGGAGTCCGCAATGGCCAGGACATGGGTAGGTTCCTTCCATTAGTTTGACACTTGATCCTTCCACTCCTTGCATGAGGGGTGTGTCTCGCATGCTCATGGGGTGTTCTTCAATCGTATTCTTTTCCTACCATTATTGTGCCTGTCATTGTCTCCTCCGGCCCTACTTTGGCACGTTGGTCATCCTCCACTTGTATGGGTTCCTGTCCTTCGGTTCCTGTCACATTGGGAGTTTCTTTTCCTTGCTGTGTGTGTGTCCTTTGTCATCTTTTGTCGCCTAATGCCAGCATTTTGCATGTCGGCTTCCACTCTTAGCATTGCTTCATCCTTGCTCTCTCAGCGACATGAAGCTACGGCTCTGCTTCTTTCCTTTTGGCCTTACGTGCTTCAGCAGGTCTGGTGTCAGACTCCCATTCTGGGGATCCCAGTTTCATATACTTTATTTTTTCACAATATTTAATTGTTGGTCCACATCTTGGATCACTTTCTTCTACGCTGGTTGTCCCTCTGGGATTTGGCTGTTTTTACTTTGGTTCTTCAGCAGTTTTCTTCTGTTATTGGATTGTCATTGCTTTCTTTATGCCTTTCAGTGATTGGCATCTCCTCACATGCTGTTTCTCTGCCTCATGCTTCTCTTTTTATGTACCACAAGATTTCTTTCACTTCTCTCAGCAGGTGGTTCTACCACCCATTCTTTTTTCTTTGGTGCGCTAGCCTTGATTTTCATCTTTGTCTAGTTTTAACTTTCTTGAGGGGTGTACTCTCTCTCCCCTCTTTCTTTTACTCCTGTCTTGTTGCTCTTGCACACCTCTTTTCTTTCTCTCTACTTGTTACATACAAATCATCATGAATACTTATGGCTCATTTTCTGCTTCATAGGTCGCAACTTTCTCTATATATTTATATTGGACCAGGGGCTGTAGCTTAAGATTCCGGACTTCAGCCTTTAGTGTCATAGAAGCCTACTGAACAAAGGTCCATCTACCTCCTATGGTGTCCTGGTGCCTTTAGGTTATGCCATCTGTGGTGTCCGGATCCTCTGCATATCTCTGGACATTTTCTGTATGACACATCCATGTCTTTAAATCTTTATCTCTGTGTGTGGGTATCTCAGCAGGTTTTTTTTCCCAGTCCTCCTCATTTCCTCCTCTGTAACATGGCAAACTTTGTGTCTTCTGTCTCTATATGTTATCTCCTGATGAGTGTCCCGTTCCTACTATTGCAGTACCTATTGAGGTGCTCTTGCACCTCATTCCTTTGGCTCCTACATTGGGGCACTTCATGTTTTTCCCTGTTGTTGTTCTCTACCAACAGATTCATTTTTATTTCCTTCGGTTTTGGGCTCCCTTTTTATTTTCCTATCTTCTTGAAATATCCTGTGGGTCGTCCACTCTTTTTGAGTGAGCTGCGTACTTCTTCTCACCCTTGTCTTTCTCATGTCATGTCTACTACTCCTTTAGTTAGACCGATAGTTTATTGCGAGACATGGGTGGTATGTGTTCACAGCCCCTCCTCCTGGCTTGTTATTGGTTTGGTATCTAATTCTAAGATAAGGAATCTGCAGCTAGTTGTCTCTATCAGATGAACAAGTTACTTACTTTCGGTAATGCCTTATCTAGTAGAGACACAGACTAACCGCAGATTCCTTGACGACCCACCCATCCTCCCCACTCTGCAAACTGTTTTATCTGGCTTCAGTCTCGCTTTGTGGCATTCTTTTGCTATGCTTTTCAATTTAGTGGTTGTAACATAACTTTACATCCACCTCTTTGGTGTATACACTGTACCAATGTCAGCGTGTCGTGTTCTTTTGGTCCTTTGGTTGTCATATTGACTGGAGGATCCTCAGGAAAGGCTCAATAGTGCTGACCGATTTCTGGAGCCATCATTCCTGTGCACAATGACCTGGTATATCACTAGCGCTGTCCTCCTCTGCATTCACACCCTCAGATGAGGCACAGGTCTTTGACCGTGCAGCAGTTGATAAGCAGACGTTTCAGCATTCTACAGGTTATAGTAGTCCAGGGAGATAGTATTTTCGCACTACTCGTTCCAGGTTTCTCAGCTTCCAGATCTCCTGCCGGATAAGATAGCTCTGTGGGACTGAGGTCAGCAAATGGTGACCAATCCTGTTTCTGTGCTGTGAAGAGCGGCTTTCCACTCAGCATGCGTTCTCGACCACAGTCTCCCTACCTCCTTTTTTGTGGTTGTGTCTCAAGCATGCAAGGGGGTTCCATAAGTCTGTGGCGATATGAAAGATTGGCACAAGCTGGGATAAGTACTTCATCCTCCCTTCCGCCTCTCCTGGTCAGTCAGCAAATCTGAAGGGAGAGCCCAGTAGCTCGATTGCATCTCCGGGACCTCCTGCTGATGCCATGTGTACCACCTCACCTGCATTATCATAGTTCTCCGTCTCCTGTGATGGCGGATGGGATGACTCTGTCCCAGTGGTTTATCTAAGATACAAATTGGAACTATCGGATATGGTTGCGAACAGGTTATGCCCACTGTCCCTGCATCACTTCATCAGGCTGAGCCCGTGGAGCTTTCCATTTGCCACACTGGAGGGTTGGTAGATTACCCCAGTAGCTCGGGCTTATGCAGTTCCAGTTGGTAGTGCCCTCATGTGCTTAGTGTGCAGTCCTCAGTTCTGGAAGTGTATCTATATTATACTACACATCTTCTGCTGTTTTTGCTTCTTGCACCACATCGGATGAAGAAGTTCCATGGGGTTTGCAAGGGTCGCACCACCGCAAACTTACCTTCAGCTCGTTGTTGGGGTCCACATCTCCAGCACCACGTCTCCAGCAGAGACACACCAGCGTTCGGGCCTTACAGTCACTTATCGTGCTCCAAGGCTTCCTACCTCTGGGTTTAAGCGTATCCACTGGGGCCTGCTGCGGCAGCACCCTCGTGAGGTTTGCACTAACGAGCCGCTAGCTTTTGACACCCATTGTAGCCTCAGAGCGTCTTCATTTTTTTTTTATCACGCTGTCTACTCCCTCAGAGCTCATCAGGCATGTGATTTGCCATGCAGCCAGGAGCTGCCACTTTGTTTTTGGCCGCCTTGCTCTTCGCTGGCCGCTAGTCCCACAGCAACCGGACAAGTGCTACAAAACTAGAAGACTGACATCTTGTATGCGTGGCCACTCCCCTGAAGCTCTTTAAACAATGCAAAAAATCCTCTTTAAAGGTTTACATAAAGTATATCAGAATAATGACTTTTACCTTTAAACTTCCTGTTTTGTGCTGTTCTGTAGATTTGTTACAGGAATTCATTACGATTTACAGCCAAGATACAAGCAAAGGACACAGTCATGATGAGACTGCATTCAGGGTCAGACTAGCCTATAGGACAATCAGGCAGTGCCCGTTAGGCTGGTCTGACAGGTCAGTGTGTCAACTGTTTTTTGACTGCTTGTGGGCCTTATATATGGTCTGCTGGGTCAGGCCTTACTGTTGATTTTCCTGATATTAAACATGCTCAAATCCATGCAGCCTTCCACACCTTGTAAAACACTTATACAGCGTGTCTTTACAAGTTTGAAACTGCTCCAATTTGCAAACACGGAGCACATTTCTAGGTATTCAATTCACATAATGAAGGCCACTTTCATTTTGGTGTTTGGGCCTGTTTTTGGTCCCAGTCCAACCCTGACTACATTCCCTGTTAAGGAATTGCCCGCTATCCCTTGATGCTGCTTGGTGCACGTAGATCTTCTCAGGATACTAGATATACTTGCCTAGTGAGCAGAGCTACAAAGCTGCTACCTGGACATCTCTGTCATTTCCACAAGTCATATAAGTCCTTTTTTAGGTCGAGCATAGCAGCGCGCCAGTCCTCTTTCCCGACGTGTTGGTATGTATCTGGGCTTTTAACCACACCCACTGCACGCCCATCACTATCACTCGTGTATGGGCTTGGTATTCAAAAGTCCTTTATTTTCATTGGTAAATGCTTTGTGTGTCCCTCCTTGGGACGATTTAGTTACCGCCTTGGAAATCCCCCTGTTACATGGATAATTGCACTTTTGCCAATACGTTCGGCTGCAAGCGAACTTCTTTTCCCTTTTGTGTGCTGCTTCACGCTGATTCCGTGGTGCTTTGAATCGTCTCGCTTATGTGAAACTGTATTATTTTTCATTTTCAATTTATGTGGCAAGAAAAGTCCAGTTATGAGTTTACATCGCTAATGGCGATAACCCATTGCATTGCAAATGCTTGTTGAAGGTTGATGATCTGTTTCAGTTGCTTTTATTCCACAATTTCTATTTACTAGTTGTCCGATTTTCTCTTCCTCCAGGGCGAAATATGTTAAATGAAAGGTTAATGTTCTTTTTTATGTTTTTTTCTGATCGCTGTCTGGTTTGGCAGATAACAAAACCAAGACATAAGGAGACGATGGTTTGTTTAGTATCACGCACAGTAGTCAACAGATAAAGCTGGGACTCTGAAATCACGATTCATCTGAAAGTATTTAGCATTAAGGGATGTGGTTCTATTCTGATACCAGGGCATGTAGCTGGCCTTTATGCGGTGTAAGTGGCTGAAAGGACACCAGTCATAATGCTTTTCTAGTAAAGCTCTCTATCAGTGACAGCGTTACTTTACCTAATGCATGCCCCTTGGCCAGTAAACCTTGCCAGGGTTGCCTTGTTCTGTCTGCTGACATATACAATGTACCTATCACCCCTGAGAAGGTATGGCATTACCCAGGCCACAAGAGCAACAGGGGCCCTGAAGAGCCTCTTGCTGTAATGCTGTGCCACCAGCATCTGAGCCGTACTGTGGCAGGCACACTGAGACTTCCACTTCACCAGGAGCAAGCTGTCAACCCATCACTCACATGATGCCATAGGCCTTAAAGCGGAAAATGAATCCCCAGCATAGATCTGTTAGTTCTGGAGAACATTTCGTAGTTTTTTGCTGTCATCCTCCAAATGACCGACAGATATCATTGTAGCTGTCATTACAGCAAGAGCACTACCCTGTCTATGGAGCCACTGACTGTAGGAAGAGGGTTGGCCTGGTTGGAACACTAGCTCCAAGTTAAGCAGACAGGTTCTCTGAAATCACTTCTAGCAGAGAAAGTGTTCAGAAACAACCATACCAACACCACACTCGAATCAAGAAATCACTCACGTAAGCCTGCAAGCCAATTTAGACAGTAAAATTATTTGGTGATTAAAATAACAACAAAACAATGGCAGTCATCTCGTGCAGGCGGACATAGGTCACATGTACCAAAGTTCCTTTGAGGAGGTTTCTCTAGTTTGCTTCTCTGCGCATGCGCGGTCTCTTGCCGCTCGGTATCTGTTTAGATTGTATGTGATTGGGCAGATTCCAGATTAGTGCTTCAGGTACCCGGGGGTGATGGCCTCAGGTGCAGCAAAGGAATACTTGCTTACAGACACCCTCGCCTTGTAGTTTGGGATGGAAATGTAAACCTGCTCACCCAGGACTCGGGATCATTTCGATGTGCTATACAGGGGAGTGAGGCCCACGGCACAGTCCCTTTATATGGGTGTGGAACTCTGCGGCGACTTGTAATACCCTCATAATGTACGGCAGAGCGTATTGTATTTATTTTGATTATTGGTTACAGCATCATGCTTCCCACAAATATCTTACCTCATAAGGGGGAATGATCTTTCATATGTAAGCGGTAGTATATTTGCAGGCTTGAAGAATAAAAACAGAATTCACATTGTAGTAAGAAATTAAACGCATCAAAAGTCAGTCACTAATTTGTTCCAAAAATATATTTGTGTCAATTTCTAGAAATCCGTTTAAAAAAGGGATGTAGGTCAGAATGAGTACTATCATACCGAGAGATTTTCATTTTTTGTGATGAATTATTTGTAAAAAAAATAAATACGTTACCATAAACCTCTCTTTACTGCCCATTTTAGTTAAAGATCATAAGAATTTAATTCCACCTCGCCTTTTCCTTGCTTAAGCTGCAGTTTGTGATGCTGCTTTTCCTTACCTTGGCTGCTGGGGAGGGCAGAAGGCTTCTTGAGGTCACGCCTCATCTGTAATAAGTTACTACAGTTAAGGGCCCACATCATTTTCATATTAAAGGGGACTGGAGCCATCACAGCTCAAGTATATAAGGGTAATTGGAGGCAGGTTTTTATACAGGGATTGCATGCTCCTGTGTGTAATAGTAACAATTAATGGAAAGTGTATTTTTTTATTTTTTTATTACAGCCACCCAGATTGACCCCAACGAGCTCCAGGAGATCTTTCAAGAAACCTCTGCAAATGTCTTCCGGATCAATTCAAATGGTAAGTGCAGCCAAATGGACAGTATTAAGTTTTGTGATAAAGCCCCCGGTACACACTCATTTGATACACTTGTGTTAAATGCCGCCCTGTGGGGCGAAGGCCTGCCAGTACTCCGGCCCCTTAGACGCGCAGTCTTCCACCGTCCGTCTCGTTGAAAAGGCTGGATGCGTCTTGGCTCCGGCGTTGCTTCTTTTTGTTAAGGTGTCGTCTGTTCTGCTAAGATGTCAGAAGTGATGAAGAGGTTCAGGAGTTACACTGATGCATCCTGACGTGTTGCAGCACTGACACGCTGCAAAACGTTCCTAGTGTTGGCATCAAATCTACAACCTATTTGTTCTATCGCCGTCTCAATTTTATCGTGGAGCCGTCATCCTGCCATTGGCTCTGTGCTGTTCCACTTCCTGCAGCAGACGTAGATCGCTGCAATTTGACCATCAGTGTCATAGTGTGGGTAAAGCATGGTTGCCAGGGCTTACTTTTTTTTTTTTTTTTTTTTGCAGCATCACAAAATTATTTTTTAGAGCCTGCCTCTGAAACCGTGGAAGTCGGTTACTGAAAACCAAGCCTGCGTAGCCTTGATTTCACCTTATGCTTTTTTATTTCACCCCCTACACTCTCTCTAGAACTCACTCTTGCATGTTACTTTTCATTCCCACTTAGTCTCTTTGTCCCTTTGAATTTCGATTCACTTGCCGTGGGGGGTGGCTGCAGAATTGTGGCTAGCCAGCATCCTGGAAAACATACCAACCCTGTTTGTTTTGTTTTTTAATGGGGACACAAGGGAATCTAGGGTGGTGTGGCTTACGTGGATCCCCTCACTTTTTCCATGCGAACATTAAAACTAAGCTAAAAAAATATCCTATTGGCTGCAGTATGCCAATCCAGGGATCAGTCGAAAACTAGAGGCTTGAGGGAACACAGGGTAGTGTGACTTGTGTGGAACCAGGCACGTTTTCTTATCATCGATGCCCTGCAAATATCAAAGTATGCATCTAAAACACACTTGTTCCCATATTTATGTGACAGACATCTCTAACAGTTCCAACCAGTAGGAAAAATATTACCTTTCGACATTACCACACGTGTCCTGAGCAAAACGGTTCTCCACATCTGTGGGTGGGCCTAATTTACATGACAGGAATGGACCAAAACTGTAAATATGTGAAGATTGCATTTACACTACATTGATTTAACATAGTTTTCAATATGATAGCCCCCAGGCCCCCACCCAGGCAAGTGTGGAGTACCTTTTTAACCAAGAGAAGTATACCAACATTGATTGGTAGGACTTCTGTCGATCACTGCAGCTTCTGTAAATGTTTCTCTCAAATATGAGAAAAGTTTTGTTTTATTCAAAGTTTGATGTTTGTAGGCCATTCTGGGTAATAAAACAGTGGAGACATCCTCATAAGCTACACTGCCTGGGACTCCCCCAGATACCTAGTTTTCAGAAATGTCTGGGGTAGGGAACTTTCTCTATGTACTGGATGACCATAAGCTCAAATACTGCACCTACCGACATCCCCAAAGAGAATGACATTCCAAGGAAAAATCTTGATGTCTCCACAGGCCTTTTCTGTCACAGGTATCTGATAGAGACTTCTAATTGCAGATTCCTTACCATAGAATTCCCCCCAGGTGTCAGACTGGTTCAGAAGATTTTTCTTTGAGCAGTACCTTTGCGTGCCGCTAGGTGGCGTTGGTCGACTCCGCATCTGTCGTTGGCGTCATGGTAGCATTGATAACGTTGCAGTCGTATATAGGTGCCACCCTGGCACGTTTATGTCAGTTCTTTTCTTTCCGTGCCAGCCTGTGCGGCTATATAGAGAAGAGCTACCCTCAGTTGCTTTTTGACTGACTTTTCGACCCTTTTGTTGAAGTGTTTTGACTACTTGGTGCATCAAGGTGTCTTCCCATAAGACCGGCTTTAAGCTGCGTGACTCCCGTCACCCCATGATGTCAGTGACATATCTGCACCTCGTGTGCTTGTGGTGTCTGGAGTGTGGCCACAACCCAAAGTCATGCTCCGAGTGCCCGGTCATAAACCTAAAGGCTTTGTGAGGGAGCGGTCCCTAAAGGTCATAGCGGCCCGATGCTTGGCTCTGCATCGTTCCCTGTCTCGCTCGAGAGGAAGGTCACAAGACTGCTCACCGAGCCATCACCACTTGTCCTCATCCCATTCTAAGTCCTTGGGACATTCTGGTCACAAAAAGAAGTCAAAGAAGAACAAGCATTCTTCGACTCTTCCCTGTCACTTGGACAATGCGACGCTGGAAGAGCCTTGTCCTTCTAGGCGTCCATCCTTGGAGCTTGTTTCTGGGTCAGCTCCATGCCTCCCTGAGTTTCCAGGAGCCAGAGCCACTGCTGCCCAACTCGGGGAGTTTTATGAGGCCATGCGCCTCATATTTGGGCAGACCGACACTCCTGGGCCTAGTAGGGCCGGCGGGTCAACTCACGTTCTGCTCTGGTGGCTTCTGCCTCTGCTCCAGAGGGCACCCCACAATCAGTTACTGGATCAGAGTTCACGCTGGTCATGCCATTGCGACCTTCTCTGGCGCTGGTACAGAAGTCGACGCTCCCGACGTCAGTTTGGCCCATAATCAACGTCGACCCCATACTCATTCCTGACTCAGAGCCAGAAGAACATTGATTCCAACTTCGATGGGGACCTCCTTCCCCATGTTGGACACTGACTGTTACGCCTAAGGACATGGGTTTGGTGAGATTATGGAGGGAGTCGCTGGACCCTCTAGAATATCAACTTAAAGACCCTTGTATGAACTGGGCTCAGGAATTGGGTGATGCCAGTGGTTTGGTACATCCCCTGACTGGCATGCTTTCTCCCCCTACTGTGGCTATGGAGTAAGGAGCTTCATCTTCAATGATAATGTGAAGAGCAGTCCGTGGCGGTCAGGACTAACCTCCTAACTGAGGTGCTTCCGCCCGGGGTTTCCACATTGTAGGAAGGTAGCCTCTCTCTAGCCTTGTTACCCCCACTTTTGGCCTGTTTGTGAGTGTATGTCAAGGTGTTTTTACTGTCTCACTGGGATCCTGCTAGCCAGGGCCCAGTGCTCATAGTGAAAACCCTATGTTGTCAGTGTGTTTGATATGTGTCACTGGGATCCTGCTAGCCAGGACCCCAGTGCTCATAAGTTTGTGGCCTGTATGTGTTCCCTGTGTGGTCCCTAACTGTATCATTGAGGCTCTGCTAACCAGAATCTCAGTGTTTATTTAGAGAACCTGGGGACAATTCCATGATCCCCCGGGTCTCTAGCACAGAACCCAGGTACTGCCAAACTGCCTTTCCTGGGTTTACACTGCAGCTGCTGCTGCCAACCCCTCAGACAGGATTCTGCCCTCCTGGGGTCCGGACAGCCCCGGATCAGGAAGGCAGAACAAAGGATTTCCTCTGAGAGAGGTTGTTACACCCTCTCCCTTTGGAAATAGGTGTGAAGGGCTGGGGAGGAGTAGCCTCCCCCAGCCTCTGGAAATGCTTTGATGGGCACAGATGGTGCCCATCTCTGCATAAGCCAGTCTACACCGGTTCAGGGATCCCCCAGCCCTGCTCTGGCGCGAAACTGGACAAAGGAAAGGGGAGTGACCACTCCCCTGACCAGTATCTCCCAGGGGAGGCGTCCAGGGCGCCTCCAGTGTGTTCCAGACCTCTGCCATCTTGGATTCAGAGGTGTTGAGGTCACACTGGACTGCTCTGAGTGGCCAGTGCCAGCAGGTGACGTCAGAGACCCCTTCTGATAGGTTCTTACCTCTCTTGGTAGCCAAACCTCCTTTCTTGGTAGCCAAACCTCCTTTTCTGGCTGTTTAGGGTCTCTCGTCTGGGGTATTCTGGAGATAACGAATGCAAGAGCTCACCAGAGTTCCTCTGCACTTCCCTATTAGACTTCTGCCAAGGATCGACCGCTGACTGCTCCAGGACACCTGCAAAACCGCAGCAAAGTAGCAAGACGACTACCAGCAACATTGTAGCGCCTCATCCTGCCAGCTTTCTCGACTGTTTCCTGGTGGTGCATGCTCTGACGGCTGTCTGCCTTCACCCTGCACTGGAAGCCAAGAAGAAATCTCCTGTGGGTCGACAGAATCTTCCCCCTGCTAATGCAGACACCAAAAGATTGCATCACTGGTCCTTTGGGTCCCCTCTCTTCCTGACTAGCGTGGTCCTTGGAACACAGGAGCTGGGTCCAAGTGTCTCCCACAGTCCAGTGGCCCTTCTGTCCAAATTTGGTGGAGGTAAGTCCTTGCCTCCCCACGCCAGACAGCAAATCAGTGTACTGCATGATTTGCAGCTGCTCCGGCTTCTGTGCACTTCTCCAAGGATTCCTTTGTGCACAGCCTAGTCTGGGTCCCCAGCACTCTGTCCTGCAGTGCTCAACCCGCTGAGTTGGACTCCAACGTCGTGGGACCCTCCTTTTGTGACTCTGAGTACACAGAACTTCCAAGTGCCTGCTCTGGTACTTCTGCAGGTGCTGCCTGCTTCTGCAGGGGCTCTCTGAGTTGCTGAGCGCCCCCTCTGTCTCCTCCTCCAAGGGGCGACATCCTGGTCCTTCCTGGTCCCCAGCAGCACCCAAAAACCTCTACTGCGACCCTTGCAGCTAGCAAGGCTTGTTTGTGGTATTTCTACGTGGAAACACTTCTGCAACATCTAGCACGGCGTGGGACATCTTCCATCCAAAGGAGAAGTTCCTAGCCCTGTTCCTTGTTGCAGAATCTTCGGCTTCTTCCACCCGGAGGCAGCCCCTTTTGCACCTTCATCCGGGGTTTCCTGGGCTCCTGCGCCCCTGGACACTATCGCGACTCTTGGATTTGGTCCCCTTGCCTTGCAGGTCCTCCGGTCAAGGAATCCGTCTTCAGTGTTTTGCTGATGCTGGTGGTTCTTGCAGAAGCCCCTATCACGACTACTGTGTCTTTCTGGGGTAGTAGGGTAACTTTACTCCTACTTTTCAGGGTCTTGGGTTGGGGTATTTTGGACACCCTTACTGTTTTCTCACAGTCCCAGCGACCCTCTACAATCTCCCATAGGTCTGGGGTCCATTCGTGATTCGCATTCCACTTTTGGAGTATATGGTTTGTGTTGCCCCTAGACCTATGCCTACCTATTGCATCCTATTGTGATTCTACATTGTTTGCACTACTTTTCTTACTGTTACGTACCTGTTTTGGGTTTGTGTACATATAACTTGTGTATATTACTTACCTCCTAAGTGAGGGTATTCTCTGAGATACGTTTGGCATATTGTCATAAAAATATAGTACCTTTATTTTTAGTAACTCTGAGAATTGTGTTTTCTTATGATATTGTGCTATATAATATAAGTGGTATAGTAGGAGCTTTGCATGTCTCCTAGTTCAGCCTAAGCTGCTAGAAACACCTCTATTCTACTAATAAGGGATAACTGGACCTGGCACAGGGTGTAAGTACCACTAGGTACCCACTATAAGCCAGGCCAGCCTCCTATACACATCTGAACCCATCTTGTGCTTTAACAAAGCCCTCAGTGATGTCCTGCTGGGGACATGGTCTAAACCCAGCACAGGGACTCCCGTCAACAGGACAATTGCTCGCCACCATAGACCTGCGGCTAACAACCCTAAATTCCCGACCCAGCATCCTGTGCCTGAGAGCTTAGTCATTCTGATGGATACAACTACCTGTGGATTCCTCACCTAATGAATACTCCCATGGCGCCAGCATTCGACGGAAATCTTCTTACTAGTCTCTGCACGTCGACGAGGACGTCACTCTAGCCCACGCGACGCCGTCTGACGTCATACAGGCAATAAGAGGTCCTTGACGACGTGCGGACGTCAGTTCCCTTTTTTCCGTGCATTCGAAACGGTTATCTTCGAGGGAGCAACTGTTACTTTTTTGGTTACAGTGTATTTTTGCTGCGTAGTCTTTCGCTGTGGTAATAATGTCGCAGAGAAAGTCTGGATTTAAGCCTTGTCGTGAGTGTGGAGGCAAGATGTCGGTGACGGATCCTCATTCCGATTGCCTTTGGTGTCTGAGCTCCGACCACGACGTCTCGACTTGTGATTCATGCCAGCACATGAATCCAAAGGCCCTCAAGGAACGTGAGGCGAAGCTGTTTATGGCTAAATCGAAGGAGAAGCATCACAAGAAGTCTTCTTCTCCAAGACATCGGCGTCATCGAGACTCCCGGCGCCGTAGAGATTCTCGGCGTCATTCGAAGGAGACTAGTTCCAGGTCTTCGGATCGGCGCCGAAGGACATGGGAGATCAGTCCCACGGTTACGCCGCATCCTTCGACGCCGTTGCCCTCTCCGGCGTCTCCAACTTCACCTGGACAGGCGTCGGTGATTGAGGTATTGGAGCCTCAGGTGTTTTCTCCGGCGCAGACGCCGCGGCCGGCGTCGGGGTCGCCTCCGAGACAGGCACCTCAGTATCCGGCTTTTCCCACCCCTGGAGCCGATAGTTCCGCATTCTTGAATGCGATGTATGCCATCTTCCAACAGATGGCTCCAGGGGGTGCTCCGGCTGGGCCTTTGGCCTTTTCTTTGGGTGATCCTGCGCCTCTTCGGCCGGCACCCTTTATGTCCTTTCTCCCTTTTGGGAACGTGGGCTCGGCGCCAGTGTCGGCGCCGGTGGCCGCTCCGGTGGCTTCAGAAGGATTGGCCCCGGGGATTTCCATCCCGTCGAAGTCGGGATTTCGGCCTGTGACTCCGGTGGGTCCATCTGCTTCAGCTGCTCTTTTTTCGGCGCCGAAGTTACCTGTGGCGCCAGACGCGGCGTCGGTGGCTTCTGAAGATCGGCGCCGATCTTCGACTTCGGCGGAGGCATTGTCGACTCCGCGTATTGAACAGCGACTTCATTCCAGGAGACGTGCTCTCCGTGTATTAGAAGAGCAGGAGTACCAACGAGCCCTGGAGGAAGGAGAGCTAGAGGACTCGGGTGATGGGCTGCGTGGACTGGAGTCGGCCAGTGGGCTGGACACTTCCCCTGAGTGGGATCTTTCGTCCCCGGGGGAATATACTGAGGAGGCTGCTTCCTTTCATGCAGTGGTACGGAAGGCAGCTAGTTTTTTGGACCTGCCTTTGCCGGTGGTGGAGGCTAAACAAAACCTTTTAACAGAGGTGCTACATCCGGCCTCAGCTGCGGCGGAGCCTCTGTTGCCATTTAATGACGCTCTGCTGGATCCGGTGATAGAGGTGTGGAAGAGGCCGGCATCTTCCCCAGCAGTTCACAGAGCCGTGGCCAGGAGGTATCGGGCGGCTCCGACTGACCCTGGGTTTCTATCTAGGCACCCTACGCCGGAGAGCTTGGTGGTGCAGGCCTCCTGTTCATCCAAGTCAGCGCCTGGTTCTTTCCCGACGGTGCCTGGGGACAGAGATTCAAAGAAGCTAGAGGCGCAGTCGAAGAAGATTTTTTCGTCCTGCAGTCTGGCGTTAAAAGCTACCAATGCAACCTGTATCCTGGGGAGGTATATTCATGCTCTGATGGATGACATTTCCTCATCGTTTACAGAGCTTCCCCAGGGTCTTTTGGATCTTGTCTCAAATGCCCAGGCTGCTGCGACCCAGATTATCCAGACGGGACTGGATACCACCGACTCGGTAGCCAGAGCAATGGGCACAACTGTGGTGGCAAGGAGACAGGCCTGGCTCCGTAACTCGGGCTTTTCTGCAGATGTACAGTCCACATTGTTGGATCTCCCGTTTGATGGGGACAAACTGTTTGGAGCCAAGGCTGATTCGGCCTTGGAACGTTTTAAGGAAAGCAGGGCCACGGCTAAGTCGTTGGGGCTCCAAGCTCCTTCTTCCACGGCCTCTTCCAGATTTTTTAGGAGGTTTCGTGGATTTGGGCGTGGCTCTTCCTCCTCTTCCTTTCGGGGAAGATATCAGCAACCTGCCTCTTCCCATCCCTATAGATCTTTCAGGGGGAGAGGTAGGGTCCGCACCAGAGGAGCCTCTCAGCAGCACTCTGCCTCTTCCTCATCCTCTGGCGGGGTGCAGCAGGGAAAGCAGCCTTAGGCTTCCACCATTTCCCTCTCACTCCTCTCCTGTAGGGGGAAGATTACAGCATTTTCTCACCAAATGGAAGACTGTTACAACGGACACTTGGGTTCTCAGTATTGTGGGAAAAGGCTACACCCTTCCCTTTCGGGAATTCCCGCCCCTCATCCCGCCCCGCCCTTCTTATTGTTCAGAAGAACACCTCCTGTTGCTAGAACAGGAAGTACAAGCCCTCCTTTCCAAGGGCGCAGTGGAGTTGGTCCCAGAGCAGGAAAGGGGTCGAGGATGTTACTCAAGGTATTTCCTGATTCCCAAGAAGGATGGTCGTTTGAGACCAATCCTGGACCTGAGGATCTTGAATTGGTTCCTCAAGCAGGAAAAATTCAAGATGCTGACCCTAGCACATGTGCTTTTGGCGTTGAACAAGGAAGACTGGATGGTGTCTGTCGACTTGCAGGATGCTTACTTTCATATCCCGATACTCAAGTCACACAGGAAGTATCTCCGGTTTGTGGTGGGATCGCAACACTATCAGTTTGCGGTCCTTCCGTTTGGTCTTACTTCAGCACCTCGAGTCTTCACGAAGGTGATGTCGGTGGTTGCGGCAGAACTCAGAAGGAAGGGGATAGCAGTATTCCCTTACTTGGACGACTGGTTGATCAAAGCCAAGTCCCCGAAGCTTGTGTCGCATCATCTGCAGTCAACAACCCAGTTGTTGTTCGACCTGGGTTTTTCGGTGAACGAGCCCAAATCTCACCTAGAGCCCTCTCAGCGCCTCCTGTTCATAGGGGCAGTACTGGATACAACATTGGGTCGGGCCTTTCCTCCGCTTCAGCGGATTCAAGGTATTCAGGATTTGGTTCCAATGTTTCAAAATGGAGCGGTAGTTCCAGTTCTCAAGGTCCTTCGTCTACTCGGTCTTTTTGCCTCCTGCATTCTGTTGGTCACGCATGCTCGCTGGCACATGAGGGCTCTTCAGTGGTGCCTTCGAAGGCAGTGGTCTCAACACAAAGGGGATCTAGAGGGTACTGTCAAGATCTCCAGAGATGCTGCTGTGGATTTGAGATGGTGGATTGCAAGCAACAATCTTTCGCAAGGAAAGCCGTTCCAGCAGTCGCCACCAGTGGCCACAGTCATAACGGATGCTTCCACTCTAGGGTGGGGAGCTCATCTGGGGGACCTGGAGATCAAAGGTCTTTGGTCTCCAGAGGAACAGATGTTTCACATCAATCTGTTAGAGTTACGGGCTGTACGTCTGGCTCTCAAGGCCTTCCTCCCTTCCCTTCGTGGTCAGTCGGTACAGGTCCTAACGGACAATACTACCACGATGTGGTACATAAACAAGCAGGGAGGAGTGGGGTCGTACCTTCTCTGCAGAGAAGCTCTTCGACTATGGTCCTGGGCAAAGGACCATCAGATTTGCTTGATAGCAAACCATCTGGCCGGAGTCTTGAACGTGCGTGCGGACAGTCTCAGTCGCCATTTCTCGGCAGACCACGAGTGGCGTCTCCATCCAGATCAAGTCCGTTTAATCTTCCAGAGGTGGGGGTTTCCTCGGGTAGATCTGTTTGCCACTCGAGAGAACGCGCATTGTCCGTTGTTCTGCAGCCTCCAGTATCCGATGCAGGGAGCGTTGGGGGGCGCGTTTCAAATAACTTGGTGCGGCCAGTTGCTTTACGCGTTTCCTCCCATACCCTTGATTCCTCGAGTATTGAGGAAGATTCGCCAGGACCGGGCTCTAGTCATCCTAATAGCTCCGGATTGGCCAAGGAGGGTATGGTACTCCGACCTTCTCCAACTCTCAATGTGCCCTCCGCTCCGTCTCCCTTTCAGGGCAGACCTCCTCTCGCAGTCGCAGGGGCAGGTTCTACACCCCAACCTCCAGAGTCTGCACCTACATGCCTGGAGATTGAACGGGGCAACCTGAGTTCCTTCTCTCTCCCGCCTGAGGTAGTGGATGTTATATTAGCGGCCAGGCGACACTCCACTAAATCTATCTACGCTAATAGATGGTCTAAATTTGTTGCGTGGTGTGGAGAGAGGCAGATTGATCCTTTGCATTCTCATCTATCGGACGTCTTGTCTTTTGCTCTGTCTCTAGCGCAGAAAGGTTGTGCAGTGGCTACCATTAAGGGTTATTTATCGGCCTTGTCAGCCTTCATATGTCTTCCAGACCAACCATCTTTATTTAAATCCCCTATTGTTATCAGATTCTTGAAAGGTCTTCTAAATAAATATCCTCCAAAGCCATTCGTTATGCCGCAATGGGATTTGTCCTTGGTCCTGACTTTCCTTATGGGGTCCCCTTTTGAACCTATGCATTCTTGCCCCTTAAGGTATTTGGTTTTAAAAACAGTCTTCCTGATAGCTATAACATCAGCAAGGAGAGTGAGTGAGTTGCAGGCCTTATCAGAAAAGCCCACTTATACAACTTTTTATGGGGATAAGGTGGTGTTGATGACCAAGGCTGCTTTCCTCCCGAAGGTTGTTTCACCCTTCCATTTGGCTCAGGCAATTACTTTGTCCACGTTCTATCCTCCGCCTCATCCTTCCAAAGAGGAAGAAAGACTGCACCGTCTGGACCCAAAGAGAGCGTTGAGCTTCTTTATTGATAGAACAAAGGATTTCAGGCTGGAGGATCAGCTGTTTAGTGGATACGTGGGCAAGAGGAGAGGAAAGGCAGTCCACAAGAGAACACTATCCAGGTGGGTTGTTCTTTGCATTAAAATCTGTTACTCTTTGGCAAAGAAGGATCCTCCTGAGGGCATTAGAGCTCATTCCACCAGAGCTAAGTCGGCCACTTCGGCCTTGGCCAGAGGTGTTCCTGTGGTCGACATCTGCAAGGCCGCAACTTGGTCGTCCCTTCACACTTTTGCAAAACATTACTGTTTGGATTCTGAGGTTAGAAGGGACGGCCATTTTGCACGGTCAGTGCTGCAGGATTTCTTGGTTTGACCATTTAGGCACCCACCGCCGGGCGTGGTACTGCTTTGGGACTCTATTCATTAGGTGAGGAATCCACAGGTAGTTGTATCCATCAGAAGAACGAGTTACTTACCTTCGGTAACAACTTTTCTGGTGGATACATTAGCTACCTGTGGATTCCTCACGGTCCCACCCGCCTCCCCGTTGCCTTTCTGGTCTTACCAAGTAATCCTTGAGTACGCTCCTCTTGGTCTTTGAGGGTGCAATAGATGTTGTATATATTATATTTATATATATGTATATATCTTTGTGTATATACTTGATGTGTATATATTTTAAAAAAAAGAGAGAGTTATATATATATATATATAAAAGATTTACAGTTATTCATGCAATGTTGTGTATTTTTACAATGTAATGGGATGTTGCCTTGCTCTTTCATTGCATTGCCTGGTTGTTCTCATGCACGTAAAAAATGATTGGTACTGACGTCCGCACGTCGTCGAGGACCTCTTATTGCCTGTATGACGTCAGACGGCGTCGCGTGGGCTAGTGACGTCCTCGTCGACGTGCAGAGACTAGTAAGAAGATTTCCGTCGAATGCTGGCGCCATGGGAGTATTCATTAGGTGAGGAATCCACAGGTAGCTAATGTATCCACCAGAAAAGTCGTTACCGAAGGTAAGTAACTCGTTCTTCAGGCTTTTTCCTCTTTTGACACATTCGCTTGTGCGCCTCCGGACAAGGAATCAAAACGACTGGACCAACTTTTGAAGAAAATTTTCTCTTCCTCTAGTCTGGCATTGTGGTCTGTGAACACCGCATGCCTTTTGGACCGCTACACCCATACTTTCTGAGATACAGGTGTGCAGGTGCTGCCACAGGTCCCGGAGGAGGCCGGGGCCATTCTTTCCCAAGCTGTTGCTGACAGGAGGAATGCAACCAAGTTCAAAATTTGATGCAAACTGGCCACCACCGACTCACTGGGCAGATCGGTTGCATAGACAGTGGCCTTTCGGCTCCACACTTTGTTGAGGATGTCTGGCTTTACAGAAAATGTCCAGCAATCACTTAATGGACATGCCCTTCGATGGCACCTGTCTCTTTGGAGACAAAGCGGGCTCAGTGCTCGAGCACTGTAAGAAGTCCCGGGCTACAGCCCAGTCCCTTGGCCTCGCAGCTGCTGCTTGCCCCCTCAGTCCACTTTTCCCTCCTTTTGTGGCTACAGTAGGGGTACCCAACCACATCCATTTTCCTCCAGCCACCATGCCAGGCATGCTGCCCAGCTTCTTCTCGGCCAAGGACGCAGGATTCAACGTCCCGGCCAATCAGGGAGCCAGTGGTTGGCCCAGTCCCCCTCCTCCCATTGCAGCCTCCAAACCTTCCTAGTTTGTCATCTCATCGCGGAGCAGTTGGAGGCAGGATTTGCCATAACCTGCCCCACTGGGAATCTATTATGACAGACAGGTGGGTTATGCATATTGTCTGAAGAAGCTGCTTCCTCCCCTTCAAGACTGCCCCTCCTGCTATGCCACCATCCTACGATCAGATGATGGAGGATCACTAGGCACTTCCCCGCGAGGGGGTTACGGCTCTAATAGCCACGGGAGCCATAGAGTGCATTTCAGCCTTCCCCTACCTCGATGACAGCCTGTTAAAGGCGGGCTCGCCCAAGGCTGTTGTCTTCCCCCCTCCAGACTTCAACGAACCTCCTGCTTTCCCTGGGGTTCACTATACATGTTCCGAAGTCACACCTGCCTCCCTCTCAGACGCTCCCTTTCATTAGAGCTGTTCTGGACACAATGCAGTTTCTTGCCTATCCTGCCAAGTGGCGAGTTCAGGGTATTCAGGCTATGATACCGATGTTTCAGCTGTTATCCTGGATTTCTGTTAGAATGATTCTGAGGCTGCTGGGCCTCATGGCCTCCAACATCCTGCTGGTGACACATGCACGATGGCATATGCAGGCTCTGCAGTGGGACCTGAAGTGCCAGTGGAAGCAGCATTGGGGAATTTCTCCGACATGGTCCAGACCTCGAGGGGAACTGCACGAGATCTGCAGTGGTGGCTAATGAACCACAATTTGGTCAGTGGCAGATCCACCTCTCCCTTACACAACCAGATCTGGCAGTAGTGACAAATGTCACTCGTGGGATGGGGCGGCCAACTGGTAGAGACGAAGATCAGAGGGTTCTGTGTTTGCGGAGCCGAGACTCCACCTCAACCTGTTGGAGCTCCGGGTGATCAGAGCAGCATTGAAAGTATTTCTTCCCTCTCTCAAAGGGAAGGTAGTGCAGGTGTTCACGGACAACACAACCACCATGTGGTACTGCAACACGCAGGACAGAGTGAGGTCATGGACCCTTTAAGATGATCTGCGCCTCAGGATGTGGCTGGAACAGCAGGGCATATCTCTGGTGGTTCAACAAGTCAGAGCAGACTAACTCAGCCGACAATACTTCAATCATGATGGTGTCTCCATCCGGAGGTGGTGCAATGTCTGTTTCAGCAGCAGGGAGAGCCTTGGTTAGATCTGGTTGCCTCCGCAAAGAACGTGCGATGTCTGAAGTATTGTGCATTGGAGATTCCAAGGCGCACTCGCTTGGCAACACTTCATCTCGAGTGGAACTCAGGCTTCCTGTTAGCCTTTTCGCCTATACCACTTCTGCCCAGAGTTCTCAAGAAGATCAGGAACAGCCGGGCCCAGGTAATTCTCATGGCTCTGGACTGGGCACGAAGAGTCTAGTAGCCCGAACTATTGAGCATGGCCATTGGTCCTCCGATCACACTGCCCCTTCGGGAGGATCTTCTGTCTCAGCAACAAGGTTGGTTTCTCCACCCAAACATGTCTAGTCTCCGCCTTCATGCGTGGAGATTGAGCGGTGGCAATTTACAGCTTTTGACCTTCTGCCTGAACTCTGTAAGGCTATCTTGGCAGCCCAAAGCGGAATATGGCTGCCGTTGGAAGAAGTTTGTGGCATGGTGCACAGATAAGTCTCTGACCCTCTCTCTGAGGGTCTATTGTATATACTTTCACTGGCCCGGCAGGGCTCTGCTTTTGGCACTCCCAAAGGTTTTTTGTCTGCAATCTCTGCTTTCCTACGGCTGCCTGATCTACCTCCTTTGAAGTACAGTCTCCAATAAATGATCCAAGCGAATGCAGGAAGAACAGGATATTGTCTTTATTAATAAATGAGGATACTCCATCCGCTGGATACATAAACCTTCATGCTCCTTTTGAACTTCTTCTTCAGTCTACCCCCTTTCAACAAGTACTTTGCAAAAAGGAATCTCAATAGGAAAGCTCCATGTCACCGTGAACAAAGAGGGAAAAGGAGCATAACAAGGAACATACCATAAAATATAAAGCAAATATAAAATGCCCAATACCACACCGTCTTTGTTTAAATCTCCTATTGTTTGTAGGTTTCTTAAAGGCCTTATTGCTATGTTTTCGCATCCCCATTCATTATGCCCCAGTGGGACTTGAATATTTTTATGGCAATTATGATGTGTGCTCCTTTCAAGCCTCTCCAGAATTCTCTTCTCTGACTCCTCTCTTTGAAAAACAGTGTTCCTCATGGCCACTACATCTGCATGCAGTGTGAATGAGCTGCAGGCATTGTCATCTAAGCTGCCCTACCTCTCCATCTATCCTGACAAAGTGGTGCTTGGCACTAGGACCTAGTTTCTGCCGAAGGTAGTCACGCTCTTCCATGTAGGCCAATCCATCAACTTGCCTACTTTTTACACATCTCCACATCCTGCTATGGAAAAGGGGTGAGTCCTCCACCGCCTGGACCTAAAAGGAGCGTTGGCATTCTACCTTGATCATACCAAAGAGTTCTGGGTGGATGATCAACTCCTTGTTGGCTATGTGGGTGCAGAGAAAGATCAGACAATCCAGAAGAGAACTATCACCAGATGGGTCGTACTTTGCATTAACATGTGCTACGCACTGGCTAAGAAGCAACCCCCTGAAGGCTTGCGTGCTCACTCCACCAGAGCTAAAGCTGCAATCACTTCAGAGTGTGACCAACCCGCTTTTAGGGTTACTTAAGGGCTCCCCCGAGGGAGGGTCTGCAAGAATTCTGCAAAATCCAAGGCTGTGCATCCTCCAGGGCCACAATGTCTCTTTGCACCT
This sequence comes from Pleurodeles waltl, assembly GCF_031143425.1. NCBI lineage: Eukaryota > Metazoa > Chordata > Amphibia > Caudata > Salamandridae > Pleurodeles > Pleurodeles waltl. The sequence continues at coordinate 1,085,169,910 of NC_090439.1, read as the reverse complement.
GGAAGCACAAAGGAATCTCCCTTGGAGAGAATGAGTCACTCCCCTGCATCCACAGGCACCTCAAGACAATGTCGACCTGCTATTGGGGTCTGCTGTCCCATGGACATGGAAAAGCTCTGCAACACAGGTGGTGGTTCTGTGGCCTCCTCTGGCCAACGTGGGAGACGGTGGGCCCCTGCTCCTACCACTGGACTGGAACCCCTGTGCACTGCAACGGTTGCTGTTGCCAAGGCTTGTTGGCTCTTCCTCCAAGAGATCTTCAACCTCGAGAAGCCCCAGCCTCCAGCACTCTGCATTGCGAAGATCAGCCACCGTTCAGCAACTCCTGCGATGTGGGACTCCTCTTTTGTTGTGCTGCTGAGGTCTCCTTGTGACTCCGTGTGTCCCTCACCTGTGGGTCACTCGTGGGGGCTCCAATGACTTCTGCTGGCCTCCCTGTGTGCTGAGGGCCAGCCCTGACTTCCCCTCAAGGGTAGAGTCTCCTGGACCTTGCTGGTCTCCATAAACTTACAAATCCATCTTCAGCTCCTGCTTGCATTTGCCATTTGGTGGCCTCGCTGGTCACTGACCCTCCTGCAATCCGGCCACAGACGTGGGACAGCTTGTAGGCAACTCCTAGGATCTTCTGAAGCTCCTGGACCCCGCAGCAGGACTCCTTCATGCACCAGCCTACAGGAACATCTCCTCTAGGAGGGTGGGCATTGCCACCTGCATAACCTGGGCACATCTGAGGGTTCTTGACTTCTCCCCTTCCTTTTTAGGTTTGCTGCATCCAGAATCCGTCCTTTGATTCCACTGGCCTAATCCACGGGTTGCGACCGCAGCAGGACAAGCAGGTCTCCATTGACTTCAGCTAGGGTTTCCAATGTCCTTTCACCCCTATGCATCTGGGTCCCCTGGTGTAGGTACTCTTGTCTTCTAGGTATCTGTGGGTGGGGACACTCTCTAACCTTCCTCATGTGTTTGGGTTTCCTCGGTGTCCACTGGGAAGGGTCCTGAAACTCACAAATTCCAACCGCGACTTCGATATGTTAGTCTACGTGACGACTGTGTAGGTAACCACTCTGAACCCGGTCTCTGGGGACACTTGCTGTACTTATCTCTGGTGTTTTCATTCTTCCTCAGCCCATAGCGAACTACTCCACTTATTTTGGTTGGGTTCACTATTTCACATTCCACGTACTTAGTATATGGTTCCCATCCCACACCGCCATAGAGCCCTGTATATTTTATGCTATTTCTGCTTGTTATTTGGTGTATATATTATGTTGTGTGTAGATATCTCCAAAGGGGGATATACCAATATTAGTCTAGTAGTTGGTGCTGTAATAAAGAATCCTTTATTTTTGAAACACTTGTGTGGCTGTTTCTTATGTGAGAGTTACTGTCTAACTACTGTGGTAATAGCAAGTGTTTTACATTCCTCTTGGACAAGCTTTAAGCTACTTGCCTCAGCTACCCCTCGAGAGCTTTTGTTATCCTGACACTTAAACACTGTCACTAAGGTTTGTCTGGACTCAGTATAGGGTGCCACACCATAGGTGTACACCACAAACTGAGCCAGCCTCCTTCAATGGTGTCTTGTATCCACTGGGTCCCATAGCAGTTGCGGGGAGAGGTGCTAGCATGAGGGAGCGTGTGCTTTGCCTGATCGTAGTGTGCATTGGAGCTCTACAAGTGCATGGTCCGAGATTGAAATGTCAGAGATACACACCAAAGTTAATTTCTGCAGCAGAGAGGAGGTGACAAAGAGATAGTCGATGCAGGAGTAGGAAAGGTATACATGTGAGAAGGAGGAGTAGTCCTGTGTGTCTGGGTGGAGGTATCGCCAGGCATCAACCAGTCCGGCATCCCTGAGCTCCTGCTTAAGTGATTTAGACATTGAGCCTGCACCCTGTGCGTGCGGTGTGTTTTTGTCCCAGTCTGGGTCCCAAACTAGGTTGAACCACCCTCCCCGCACTATGTCGTCACCCCTTACCAGTCGCAGTTGCTCTGTGAGCGTCTGTCGTAGGAATGTCTCTTGTGGCTGTTTTGTAGCGTAAAGATTGATAAGAGTAAGTTTCTCTCTGCCCCTCTTGACCGTCAAAGTAAGGAAGCACCTGCCAGAGTTCCTGGTTGTTTTTTATAAATTTTGTGAAGGAGCCTCTCTTACAGAAAATGGCAACTCAGAGTGTCTTTGAGTCTGTGTAGGCCCAATGCTGGTGTGGGTATTTGGTGTGCACCATGAGTGGCAGTCATATCTGAGTAGGTGTGTTTTCTGCAAAAAAAATATATCTGGGTCTTGCTGTGTAAGGTAGCACCAGGCCTGCTGTTGTTTGCTTCAAGTCGTGTGCAGTACCCGTGAGGGAAGTGGGAGCTACCGCTTGTGCGGAGTGGAGCGCCTAGTCATCCCATGAGTACTCACTAGTAGGGGGAGGCTGCACCTTTGCTGTAGATCTCAGGTGGGAGATGTAATGGTGACCTGGAGACCTAATAGGGAGGGAGAGGGGACGGTGTAGGAGATGGAGAAACCAAATGGACCAAAAAGGACTGACCTAGTGAGCCTTTCCATGAACGATTAAGGGGGAGTACCCGACCCTATAGAGGTGTTATCCTCAGTGGAGGAGAAGCCCAATGTAGGAGTTAAGAGGCCAGGATCGGCACAGGTGTGCTCTCTGAGGAGAAACAGGCTCTGCAAGAAATGTAGGAAAAGAAAATATAGAGGTGTTAGTAAACAAATCTTGAAAGTCCGAGCTGTAGGCCATGAGCCCTACTAGAGGTCACGAACATTCATAGGTCAGTAACTGCCGTTGACCGCTGCAGGCCGGAGCTGGCTTCCCGGACATTATTGTAAATTTCCTTCATCCGAGGAATATGAGGGGAGGACTGTCTTCATCTTTTGGAGGTGAGTCATGTTTTCAGCCTTTGTGGCTTGGGAGGACTGGGTTGCCTTGTTATTGCGGTACAGCCACGTCGATGGACTGTATGCCACTTGGGATGCCAGGCATCTGGGCGCGTGGAGGATGGAGGTGAAGCGTCTTTGCTGGAGTGGTTCCCTGGTAGACCAAGAATTGGCCCGACCTTGTCAAGGTAGCGAACCAATCGTTGTTTTCCGTTCCAGATGAACAGCACACCAAACGGGTGGGTCCATTGGTATTTGGTCCCATGGGCGCTTAGGTGTTCCAACACGGGCTTAAAGTCTCCTCTTCTTCAGGGTCAGGAGAGAGAGGTCTTGGAAGATCTGCACTGTGTGTCTGCAGAAAACTAGTTCTGCTTTCCCTCTCGCCGCTCTGAGCTCCCCTCCTTGTCCTGAAAGAAGTGGACCTTGGTGAGGATGCCGGGGAGCGTGTCAGGTCACCCTAGTGCGGCTGCTACTCTATGTGCCCTGTCAAGGATTTAGTCCACCCACTCCCTTCCTGGAAGCACCCCAATGGATCCCAACAGGTCCCTGGTGAAGGACATGATATTGTCTCCCTCTGCACCCCTGGGGGATGCCCCTAATGCTCGGAGTATTGCGTTGACCCCTGTTGTCCTGAAGCTCAATATTTTGTTCTTCAAGCACGTTGAGTCGCCTCCAGAGCTCCTCATGGTCCATCGCACCGGAGTCTACAGTGTGCTCTAGGTCACCAGTTCTCTCCCCCACAGCTGTTAAGTCACTGCGGAGGTCGTTGAGGCAGCTTTTGAAGTCCGTCTTTAAAGAGCCTATCTCCTGGTGGATATCTGCCAGGAATTTTTCCACATAGTCCTGAGTGATAGAGTGCAGTAGGGGACTCAGGGACCTGCACAGATAAGTCCTTTTTGCTGCTCATTTCGGTTGCAGGCACTTTAGCTCAAATGGATGTCACTGAGCTGTCCGTAGAGGTCTTGCCCCCGGGCATAGTGAGTGAGGTGGTGGCTTGATTAATTCCAAGGGCGCTGCGTGGTTGGGCCTGTTGGTCTCCCCCTCTCCCCCCCCCCCCCACAAATCACTCAGGAGAGGGGAGGTGAAAGGCAGGCAGCCAAGCCACCTATGGAGTAAATGCAGGAATCCGATAAGGTTTCTGCCCATGAGGAAGGAGTCAAGGCCGGAGCGGTTAAGGCCGGAGAGGGTCAAGGAGTTGTCTAGGTAGTTGGCGCACTACAGGTCTGTGAGGGCCAGTGGTGTTAGAGTTCAGTCAGGGCAGGTGTAAGTAGCAAATACCAAGTCTCGCTGCTGAGGCGCAGGGCCTGCAAGCTGTCCCCAGATGGCCAAAAGGGGTTCAGCCAAAACTCCAAGTCTGGTTGATGCAGGAGGGGTCCCCAGCAGAACATCCTCAGGTCACAGACAATGAGCAGTCAGGTCAGTAGCAGGGTGGAAGCTCATGGAGGAGCAATGGCAGTCTCTAGTCGCGCTGCATGGGCCGCAGTCTGAAGGAGTCCGGTTCTGCCTGAGGGGTCCCCCAGGGTCCAACGAAGGGCTGCCTTCAGAACAAGTAGGGGGGACCCCTTACCTGCTGTCACAGGGCAGAGAACTTCCTGGTCATCTGCCTCATTACATTCCAGTCTGCCAGTGAAGTGCTCCAGGGGCCGCGGGTTCTCAGAGTGGCGAAGATGCAGCGTGTTTCCCGCGGGGGGCAAGCCTTGGTCTTTTACTTCTCTCAATCTCTAGGGAAGATCGGAGAAGGACATTTAGTTGCTGGCGCGAGGGGGCTGGCCCAGCTCAGAGCCTGCAGTCATCCAGGCCGTGGCCGCTCCCCGGTTCTCGGCTGTAGGCCCTGCGCTGGTGGTAGCGCAGCGGGGCCACCAATAAAAGGCTGTGGGGGGAGGACTCAATCCTCCTCCAGTCGTGACCTCCACCCCAGTTAATAGAGGGAGACACAACCACGTGGGGCCCGGGTCCAACCTAGGCCCCAGGCGGGGAAGGCGTGCCCGACCGTGGCTGTGGTGGCCGCTGTAAGGGGCCTGGCTTTGTGCTCTTCCCCGGTGCGTACTTCTTTCCTGTGTGGGCTGAGGTAAGATGGCCCTGCATATCAGAGCCGGGACAGGGGCCGTGCGGTCCTCTGTTGTGGCTGAGAGGCCGCCCGCTGCTCTCCTGGGGAGGCCGTCCCATGCAGGAGACACCCCGGATGTTTCTATGCTGGTGTTCGAGACGGAAGTCGCTTTTGGCCCACGGGAGAGAGGAGCTCTGACAATCTGCATTCTACTCCAAGCTCGACCAGGCCACCCCCCATACACACACACACATCCCTTTTAAAGCACTTGTTTAAGGGCTGTGTACACATATGGAGTGGGTGGGAGGAACAAGGGGATCCCACCTCCATTCCTAGGCACGTTTATGCTTCAGGATGCAATTAAGCGAAATGAGGATGTCGGTCATACATTCCTGCACCAACTTGCCATGGAGAACCTGTAGGTAGTCTCTACAGTGGGGCCGGTGAAAAAGGCCTGCCCAGCACGCAATAGATGTTAGCAGTCTCTTGGTGAGCAATGGAAACACGACATGAAGGGCATGTGGGGCGACATGTGGCACAGATCTCCTGCATGAAAAAAATGTCATTGTTCTGCCACGACACTTCAGTGAAGGGAAGGTATTCAGATGTACGCATCACTAGGGCCTTCTAACCCAAAGCATTTTAATTCTATTTTGAATGTAAAACATGGCTGAAGCATATCAGAGTTCATTTTGTGGGTTTTGTCTGCCCATTGAAAGATATTTATGTATCCGCTTGCAAGTTGTGAATACTTTAAGAAGAGCATGACTAGGTGTGAACCTCATGTCAGACCTCTCTGCCGTTTTTTGGATGTATATATTGTTATGCTATTTAATTTCTATATGTATATATGTGTATTGAGATTCTTTCTTGAAAATTATCGTATTTTCCAGTAATTTTGCCTACTTGTAAGGAGAAAAGAGCCATAGCGATTAAGCTGCGTGTTCCTTTTCTGCCAAATGCTATCTTTGATTTCCACGTAAATCAATTTGTTGCTTTAACTGTTCTTTGACAGCCCCTGATGTAGTTGTACTGTATGACAAACCTTTGTAGCATTTCATCAACCTGTCTCCGATGAGACTCTTTATAATTCAAATGTCGATTCCAGCGAATGAAAGTGGTGAAGGATTGAAAAACGTGTTGTTTTAAGTTTGTCACCTGTTTTGACCTCGCACGTTTACTCTGATTGTTTGTTCTCTTGAGCCGAGTCCTTTAGGCTGTTATTATTTCTCACTTTCTAAATCTTTGGTACCAAGCCTTGAAACAACGAACTGTGAACTTGTGAGTGTGTCTTTTTCGCCTTTAACACTTCCTGCCAGACTGAATCGGGATCGCACTTAAAATCCTACCTTAATGTATTGGTTCTAAGAGGCGACTGCATCTTGGGAGCCCCAGAGCAGAGACCCCCCTCTTTTGTCCATTACATTTGTCCCCCACTCTGAGCTGCCGTATTAGAAAGGAAGGGTAAGCAAGGCTCGTGCACTCACCCTCTGTTTAAATAAGCAGCTTGTGTTTCTGCACCAAAGGCCAACCCATCTAGGTCTGACTGGGACCAGGGGCCGGGCGCTAGGCCGGTCTGCAACCACGAACTAAAATGTTCAATTATTTTATTACAACCAAGATAATTTACTCCTTTGTAGCACTGCATTCTCTTAGGACCTCACCTTTTACACTCACAACTAAACCTCCTACTACTCTGGCATCTTTAAATATTTTTCTAGCAATATCCCCTACTGAGAGTTGGTTTGAATCTCAGCTTATGAAACAGACACGAGCAAATGTTGCACATTGTCCATTATTACTGAGTACCGAAACAGCCCATTAGAAGATATTGAATGTGGACTAGTCACTGTACATCCCTGGTTTAAAGATGCCGCCAGAATAGCTGGCCTACCTCCTCTGCATGAGTTAGACGTACGTTGTATCATCCGGACTTGGCTCAAAGGAGGGCAGGAAAGAGTATCATCTATTATATACAACAGGGTTACTTTACTCCTTTACCAGACATGTCCTTCAAGGACTGAAAGTAGGCATTTAAACTGTTTCAAAGCTTTTAACACTCGATACCTGATGTTCAAGGATTCTGAAAATGTGATAACTTCTTTTACAATTCCTTTTAACTACTCAATTTCATTAATGCTAATTTATTGCCTCAACCTCTCCTGCTTTTTTTTAACCTTGAATATATTGATTTAATTTCAGGCAGATAAAAAATAAAACATTGCTTAATATTGGGTGACATCATTCTACATTTGATAAAAATAAGACACAGTGACAGCCGGGCTACTGACCGATTGTAGTGGCTGTGGTTTGAATCAGTTTATTGACGCACCTACCCACATTTCTGGTCACAGCCTAGAGACACTATGCACTCCCCCAGATCACTTTGTTTCTATACTGATTTCTCCACTTGCTTGGACAGACCATTTTCTTATTACATTCAAACTTATAAATATGCAGAAACATAGGCCATTCTTAAACCATAGATTATGTCCAGACCATGGCACAAGGACAGCCAAAATCATCTGATAGAAGCCTCCTCTCCATCCCGCCTCACTACTTGATTGCCCCACCTCCAGCTACTCGGATTATATTCATTGGTCCTTCTCAGTTGTGGATACTTGAGCACCAATTCTCAAACAAACATGCATAGACAAATCTAAATCTTCACCTTGGTTCAGAGCAAAACCACACAAAGTAAACCTTGAGGTTAGGCAAGCTGAATGCAACTGGCGATCTCAACTCTCTTTTGAACTTAACACGTTTTATAAAGATAAACTGATGTCTTATTGAAAATCAGGTATTTAAACTACCCTTGAGGAGTTTTATACAAACTGTTTAATTATTTCTCTAATCTAAAACAAAAGTTTAAAAGTATTGATACATTTTCGAGTGCTTCATATTTACCCCTCGATCTGTATTTACCCAGATGTTCTGTAAAGAACTAGCCAATCACTTTGCAGACAAGATTGCTCCAGTATGCACCACTGTACAAGTTAGTTCCTCAGCTTTCACTAACACTCGTCCCGAGAAACATTCATGTATTCTCTGACTCAGTCCCATAGTTGTTCACTTGAGACCATACAGCAGCTTATAAAGAACTGTAAATCGGGCTCTCCCATTGACCCACTTCCTATAAAAAGAAATTGTAGATGTGGAGATCCCGGAACTAGCAAAGACTATTCTTTGGGTGGTTGATCGTTCCTCAAGTTCAAGCATAGTCCCACCTGAACTCGAATTGGAGATAGTCAAACCCATTTTGAAAAAGGTCTAATCTAAATCCTGAAAGAATGTCCAATTATCGACTGATTACCCTTCTGCTAGCTACAGCAAAAATTCTGAAAGCTCGGTACCTAAGCAGTTATCACCTTTCCTTGTGGAACATTGTGTTCTCGATGACGCATATCAATCAATCATTGAATTTGTAAAGCGCTCTACGTACCCGCAAGGGTTTCAAGGTGCTTGGGGGGGGTGGGGGGAGCTGATGATACTGATCGAAGAGCCATGTCTTGAGGAGTCTTCTGAAGGTGAGTAGGTCTTGGGTCTGTCGCAGGTTGGGAGGGAGCGAGTTCCAGGTTTTGGTGGCGAGGTATGAGAAGGATCTGCCGCCGGAGGTTTTTCGTTGGATGCGGGGGACGACGGCGAGGGCGAAGTTTGCGGAGCGGAGCTGACGGGTGGGGGTGTAGAAGTTGAGTCTGTTGTTCAGGTAGGTTGGTCCGGTGTTGTGGAGTGCTTTGTGAGCGTGGGTAAGAAGCTTGAATGCGATCCTCTTGTCCACGGGGAGCCAGTGAAGGTTTCTCAGGTGGTGGGAGATGAGGCTGCGGCGGGGTATGTCGAGGATCAGTCGGGCGGAGGCGTTTTGGATGCGTTGGAGGCGTAGTAGGTCTTTTGCTGGGATGCCTGTGTAGAGTGCATTGCCGTAGTCTAGCCTGCTGCTGACGAGGGCTTGTGTCACCGTTCTTTTTGTTTCTGTCGGGATCCACTTGAAGATCCTACGGAGCATGCGGAGTGTGTTGTAGCAGGAGGAGGAGACTGCGTTGACCTGTTTGGACATGGTGAGGGAGGAGTCGAGGACGAAGCCCAGGTTGCGTGCGTGGTTGGTTGGTGTCGGTGGGGTTCCAAGTGCGGTGGGCCACCAGGTGTTGTCGCAGGCGGAGGGGGTGGGTCCTAGGATGAGGACCTCAGTTTTGTCTGAATTGAGTTTCAGACGGCTGCTTTTCATCCATTCGGCGATGGATTCCATTCCCTCGTGGAGGTTGGTTTTGGCTGTGCGCGGGTCTTTGGTGAGCGAGAGGATGAGCTGGGTGTCGTCGGCGTAGGTGAGAATGTTGAGGTTGTGTTGTTGGGCTACTTGTGCTAGGGGGGCCATGTAGATGTTGAACAGCGTCGGGCTGAGGGATGAGCCTTGGGGGACGCCGCAGATGATGTCGATGGCTTCGGAGCAGAAGGGGGGGAGGCGGACTCTCTGGGTTCTGCCGGAGAGGAATGAGATGATCCAGTCGAGGGCTTTTCCTTGGATTCCGGTTTCGTGGAGGCGTGTTTTCAGGGTGCGGTGGCAGACTGTGTCGAAGGCGGCAGATAGGTCCAGGAGGATGAGGGCTGATGTTTCGCCATTGTCCATTTGACGTCTGATGTCGTCTGTTGCGGTGAGAAGGGCGGTCTCAGTGCTGTGGTTTCGTCTGAAGCCGGATTGGGAGGGAGCCAGGATGTTGTTGTCTTCGAGGTGGCTGGTTAGTTGTGTGTTGACTATTTTTTCAATCACCTTCGCGGGGAAGGGGAGTAGGGAGATTGGTCGGAAGTTCTTCGTTGGGGTCTGCTTTGGGCTTCTGAGGAGGGCGCGGATTTCGGCGTGCTTCCAACTTTCCGGAAAGGTCGCTGTTTCAAAGGAGATGTTGATGGCCTTCCGTAGTTGGGGGGCGATGGTGGAGTCGGCCTTGTTGTATACGTGGTGGGGGCAGGGGTCTGACAGAGATCCTGAGTGGATGGAGTTCATGATCTTGCGTGTCTCTGTGTCGTTGACGTTGGTCCAGGAGGTCAGGCGGTTTGCACAGGTGGAGCTTTCGGGGGTGGGGTCTGGTGTGGAAGTGCCGTTGAGGCTGTCGTGGATGTCGGCGATCTTTCGGTGGAGGAAGGTGGACAGTGCGTTGCAGAGTTCTTGGGATGGAGGGATGTTGTTGATGTTGGCGCTGGGGTTGGAGAGTTCTTTTACGATGCTGAAGAGCTCTTTGCTGTCATGTGCGTTGTTGTCCAGGCGGTCTTTGAAGTGGGATCGTTTGGCTTGTCTGATGAGTTGGTGGTGTCTGCGGGTGGCGTCCTTGTGGGCTGTGAGGCTGTCAGGTGTGTGTTTGAGGAGCCATTCCTTTTGTAGTTTTCGACAGTCGCACTTGGAGTTTAGGAGCTCGTCGGTGAACCAGGCGGCTTTTCTTCTGGCTTGGTTGTTGGTGGGTTTCTTGAGTGGCGCGAGGATGTTGGCGCAATCGTTGATCCACCGAGTGAGGTTGTGGGCGGCGGTGTCTGGATCGTGGGGTCGGAGGGTGGGTTCTGGGCGAGGGTGTTGGTAAGCTGGTCTTCGGTAACTTTGCTCCAGCATCGGCGGGTTGGTTGTTGGGTGCGATGGTGCTCGGTATGTTTCTTGTAGGTGAAGTGGATGCAGTGGTGGTCGGTCCAGTGGAGTACGGTGGTGTGGTTGAAGGTGACGTGGGCGCTTGAGGAGAAGATGGGGTCAAGGGAGTGTCCGGCGATGTGGGTTGGTGTGTTTACGAGTTGTCTGAGGCCGTGGTTTGTGAGGTTGTCGATCAGAGTAGTGGAGTTGGTGTCGTTGTTGTTCTCCAGGTGGAAATTTAGGTCCCCGAGGAGGATGTAATCCGTTGAAGTGAGTGCGTGGGTGCTGGTGAGGTCGGCGATGGATTCGCGGTCCGGGAGGTCTGTAGATGAGCGTTCCTCTGAGAGTGGTGTTTGGGTCGGTGTGGATGCGGAAGTGAAGGTGTTCGGCGGTCTTGAGGGTGTCGTCAGTGTGGGTGTAGACCTTGAGGGTGGATTTGTGGGCGATGGCTATTCCTCCTCCGATTCAGTTGGTGCGGTCCCTTCGGATGATCTTGTAGCCGTCCGGGATGGCTATTGCGATGTCGGGTGCCGAGGAGTCGTTCCACCAGGTTTCGGTCAGGAAGGCTATGTCTGGGGAGGTGGAGTCGAGCAGTTCCCAGAGCTCGATGGCGTGCTTGGGTGCGGAGCGGGTGTTAAGGGCATAAGAGTGTTATCGTTCAAATAAAAGCACTGACCTCATTAGTGGCGGTCTTGTATAATGTTTGCCTGGCTACTGATTGCAGCACGAATGCTCTTATTTTGTTAGACTTGTTGACCATGATACTCTGATCCTAGACTTTCTAGTTGTGGAACTGCAGGGACTGCTCTGTCATGGTTCTTTTTCTTGAGAGACAGATCCCAGAGAACTTTTAAAAACATATGTCTCCCCCTTCCACTGTACATACTGGTGCTTCTGAAGGATCTATCATTTCCCCTTACTACTTGAATGTGTATGTCCTACCCTCTGCACACTTAATTAGAAGATTTGGATGGAAATTCTGCACATATGCAGATATGACGCCCTATATTCTGTCTGAAAAGGACTAATGCTAATCACAATACAAGCTAAGTTGCTCTCTAGCTTAGTGGTGTCAAAAGCTAGAGAGCAACAATTATTTAAAAATCACTATGGGAAAAGCTCAAGTCTCAGTGATGAGGAATTATTCTTCGGCTAGATGTCTCTGGCCAGCTGCCCTTGGCTCCTTACATCACCCAATGTTTGAAGCCTTGTTATTGAACTAGAGTTCAAACTCAAGATGTCTTCTGAGTTCTGTGATGCAGCCTCCTTCTGTACTCTGCACATGCACAAGGTGAGACAAATCCTTCCTCTTCTCTCTGTGGAGGGTGGAAGAACTTCAGTGGCTGCGATCACAGGCTCCAGGTTGAACAACTGTACCTCACTCTGAAGTCTCTGTATCAGGTGATTGAATATACTAAGGCAAACAATTAAAAATCAAGTCTCTGGGCTGCTGGTTTCCCTTCCCCATTACACTACAGCGAAACCTGCCTCAAAAAAGACATTGGTAGCCCAATCATAAGAGAATTAATTTTAAAACCTTTTATGTGACACATAAATGTCTTTTTGGATAGAACCCAGATTTCCTGGGAGCCAAAATAACAAGGTCTGTTACCACTTGTGCTCTTTAGTCAGCCTCATTAAATCTAATAAATTCACATTTTTTCAAAAACTCTTCTCATTGTGTTTTTTTTGTTCTGGCTTCCCGGTTACGGAATAACCTGCCTTCAGAATTAAAAACTACCTCCTCCTACCCTCTGTCCAGGAAGAAACGTAAAACTTCTTGTTTCACGCAATAGTCACTGTTGACCATATCTTGTCTTCCTTCATCTTTCAGCACCAACAGACCGTGGTGTTGATGTTGCGCTTTAGAAATACTACAACCGAATTAAATTAGCAAGGGCTGGCATTTTGATTTGCTGATGTCTGGGGATAGAATTAACTTGGTGGGAACTAGAATAAGCAGCAGAGTAAAGGACATTAGAAGAATTTAATATCACACATCAGTTTATGAATTTGAATGATTAAATGCTGCTACCAGTTAGGCTGATCTTCGTGGATGAAGATATCATGTGTGTTCCCATCGATTAAAGCCTGGAATCATCACGGATGCCTACACAAATACTAGCCCATAGTGCCTCAAACATTTTATTTGGGACGCCAGAAACTTAATGTGAGCTTGCTCCTGTCTTTTTCAACATTACAAAGTTGGCTCCTCCTTAAAATTGATTTGCCTGACCCCGCCAGACAAATCCTGTCTCAGCCTTCGGGTGATATGGTGGGGTCTCGAGCAGCAGCTGTGAGGAGCGCTACTCTTGAAAGAATGAGAATGAACCCTGTTCTAAGGTGGTGAAACAGTTGTGTCAAGTTAGTCCAGGACAAAATCTGAGCAGTGTGAAGTGCAGTCCACCCTGATCACTGCAGTTTCTGAATCTTCTTTTTGATTCACCTGCACAGCTTTGATTGGAGGCGGATAAGTGAATGCTATTTAAATATTCTGTAGTATCCCTGGTTTCAGCAGTCTAGTTAGATAGTATAAGAAAGCCATGGTTAATGTTCTGCATGGAATGGGACTGTGAGATAATATATGGGATAAAGTACCCCCCACATACATAATATGAGGATGTTGGAAGTCACAAAGGAGTTCCCTGACCATATGGATGAACGAGGGAGAGGGCTGATTTCCTTTATAAGGTTGTGGAATTTCAAGGTGACTTGTAGTATCCTTTTAACGTACCGCAGAGGGTATTTTATTCCTTTTAATACATAGTCATACTACGTCGCTTAAGCGATAGTACAATTGCAGATGTGAAGAATAAAGGCAAAATTAAATACATCAAAAAGCAGTTAGAAATTTGTTACAAAACTGTGTTAAAATCAGAATAATGTGCCCCCATGACTTTGTTTTAGAAAAAACGATCACAACAATGAAAATTTGTTTCGATTTTAAAGTCCAGCTTTAATGGTGCTGTGTGATCTGCCTTGATATTCGGCAGCTCGCTTTGGAAGCCGGCATTGTGACATAGGTACTCAACTGTAATCATTTATTACAGTTGAGCAGCTACATCATTTCTTTATTACAGGTGACTAGCGATGTCACTATTCACATCTAGAATGGAAATTAGAGAGAGGCTTTTATACAGGGATTACAGGGTTCCATGTGGTAGAGTAAACTGAAATTGAGCGCAGGGTCTCTGTAGCAAGTAGCTAACCCGCTGCAGAAAAAACGTTCTGCTGCAGAAGTGCACCAAGCTCACAGGTCTAGTGGAAAGAATCCTAGGGACTGCTGGTTTTTGAGTGGGTTATAATCTTCCCTACCCAGGGGGTCAATTATGACTTCTTGGCCACCTTATTGGGGCTCCTAAAAGTGAGAAGTACTCAACATCTCAGTCCCGCTTTGCACTGAGTGAGGAGATAGAACATTGGTAAAACTTTAACTTTTTTTTGAATAACGCAAGAAATAAAGGCCATTCTGAAAGAAGGTAGTTCGGCATGTGCTTAACTATTAGAATGCAACAACATGGTTTAAAAAGCCTCAGGCAGAAAGCAGTGCCCTTCAAGAAAGGTAACCGTGCCCTTTGGGTAAAAATGAAATAAAATAGGCCTCGAAGCAGGCCTCGAAGAGGTGCTCGCGCACACCCTCAGGAAACCAGGCAGGGAGTATGGGCAGTATCCGGCCAGGGCTTCCCCTGACCGCTGTGTCCCTGATTTCGTTATTTGCAGAGGTGTGATGAGAAGGTCTGATTGTTTTATTTAATGCAAGAGTCTGTCCGCTCATTCTGTCTCCTCTCCACAGTGACGTCCTTGGAAAGAAGCCTGCGGTCCCTCGGGACGCCCAGCGACACCCAGGAGCTGCGCGACGGCCTGTGAGTGCCCTTTAATTTATTCACTTCCGGACCGCCTTTCTCGCCAGTAGTTAGCTGCAGCTCGTGGGGTGTGAATGCATGGCGCCGGGGCCGGCAGAAGGTGAAGCCGTCGTGACTCTCACATTAAAAGGGACCCCCCCCCTCCCACAGGACGCCGCACAGCCACCCATTGTGGCCACGCAGCCTCATTGCCCCAAATTAGATGGAGTCCGGGTCGGACTGGCCCGTAGGACAATCTGGCCGTGTCCGAAGGGCTGGTCTGGCAGGTCAGTGTATGGGCCCGTTTTAAGCTCTGGTGAACTGCTTCTTACTGTTAATGTCCCTGATATGGCCACAAACCTTCCTTCCAGCAAGCACAACTGCATGCAGTCTCCCACCTTGGAGTGATTCTGAGTCTTTACAAGTACAAGACCGGCCTGGATTACAGGCGGGGGCTTGTTTTAGCTCTCTGATTCATTCACGGGGGTCACGGTGCCCAGGCATGCTTTCTGTCCTGTTCCGACCCAGAGTGGAATTCGCAAAGTGCAGTGACAGGCGAGCTGCTGAATGACCTCTTCAGCGAGCAGAGGTCTGACTGGGCTGCATGGACAGGGGCAGCCAGTGGCTTGGACCCCGAGGGCTCAGTGGCACCAGCACTACTATCGCTCAAAGTACCATGATTCTATCTTGTATCGTGCATTGATCCCTCTTAATGTCGCCACTCAGCTACTCAAACTATTGCCCATATCTCTCTCTCTGCCAATCCTGCCTGACAATCTGGTCTTTCTCCCCCCTCCCTCTTACTCCCACTGTACCCTCTCTTCTCTCAGAGCCTGTGTCCTCTCCAGGTACCTCCCTAAGTGCTGCTCACAATGCTCCATCACTCTGTGTAGGGAGATCCCAGCGTTTTGGGGACGACCACTGCATGCTCAACCCCTCGGTTTGATACATATATATTTGCATATTCATTAGATTGATTCAAAATTCTTCACTGTATTAATGTATCCTTAGGTATCTCAGCACCCCCTTAAAATCAAGTACTTGAGCAGTAGACCATTACCTAGTAGTTACCATAGTAACGAAGACGACCCAGCAAGCAGTCGGTGCAGTTGCTTTAACCTTACATGGATGCACTTTGCTCTGTCACATGGT
Source organism: Pleurodeles waltl (assembly GCF_031143425.1). Classification (NCBI taxonomy): domain Eukaryota; kingdom Metazoa; phylum Chordata; class Amphibia; order Caudata; family Salamandridae; genus Pleurodeles; species Pleurodeles waltl. The sequence continues at coordinate 1,085,154,386 of NC_090439.1, read as the reverse complement.
ACTATTTATGGCGACTCAGATGTTTTTATTTCAGGTGTGCAAGTCTGAGGTGTGGGTCTGGTTGGATCTTTAGTGTATGAGGCTATTTAACCTGGGATGGGCCAGAGTGTGCACGTGTCGGAGAGGGGAGCAGGCTACGTTAGGACATTTTGATTTGTGTACCTTCATTTCTTTAATGTGTCATGTTTATGTGACTGTTTATATGACTTACCATGTGTTTCCCAGTACTGCCTCACCACACTGGAAGTGTGGGGTCCGGCTTTTAAAGTCCTCTTTCTGTTTCGTCAACTGTGCCTGGGTGGGTGTGGGCCCCTCTCATGTGACGTCAGCCTCATAAGTGCGTTTAGTAGTAGAGATGCCGCCACGACACGTGGCAGATGAACCCCAGGCAAGCCTCCTGCCTGTCCGGGCGTGCCAGCCTTGATTTACGATTCATTCAAGCACCCCAGTCCTGTCATCCCGAGCCTATTTCGCCAACCTCCAGGTATGTTCCCAACTGTGACTCCCGTTGAGTGTTCATGGACACGTCTTGTACTGTACAGACCCCACTCCCTCCCAGTCTTAATTCCAGGTAGTTTAATGAACCTTTGGTCGTTGCCAAAACATGCAGTAGAGAACCACGATTAGCATTTTAACTATAATTCTCTACTACAGAGCTGGAATGGCCGTCGTGGCTGAGGCTGCAAATCTCGTTTCAGAATTACTGTATTTGAATCCCCTGCATTTGGCAAATCATAAATCTTCTTTTCCAACTTGATAACTCTAAAAGCAAGGTAAACCTTGGACTCGTCGGTCGCTCTCGTGGCCCCTCCTGTGATGTCATTAAATATTCCATTGAAGTAATTCCCCCTTATCTGCAGAAAGCTTCTATATATTTATCTTATTAGGCGACTTTAACATCCAACCTGATAGGCCAGAAAACTCTGATACTGTCAAGCTAATTGACTCTTATTTTTCTGTTGGTCTCACTCGCTTTGTTGTCAGCCCCACCCATTGTGCAGGTCAAACTGTTTTTTGGCCTTATTTTTGGGTCGGGAGTATGTAATACAATCTCTACCACAGCTGATCTGACGATAACGAGATTAGACTCTGAGTACCAGTTGCTCGCATCACCACGGAAGCAGCAGATGCCCCTGCGCCTTGTAGAGGTTGGAGTAGCATTATAACATTTGCCCTCGTAGAGATTTTAAATCCCGTCTGCTTCTCTTCACCCTCTTAACCTTTCGTTATCATATGATCAGCTCTGTGGTCAGATTACTAGACCTCTCCTTCAGGTTAGTAAATCATACTAGCCTGAAATTCAAGCCACTTTCTATGGTCCTGAACCTCCTAGACATGGGGGCTCCTGCAGAGAAGATCGTTGGCAGAAACACATGACCTCAGACAAAGATCAACATACATGTTAGCTCGGAGAGAATAGAACACAGCAGTCTGTAGAGCCTGCATTGCCTGTTAGTACAGTCGCCTTGACAATGCTTTATGCTCTGAACTAAGGCCCATGGCACGTTTGCTGCGCTACTGACTGGGCTGGTTTTCAATACTCCCCAGTGCTGACTTTAGCCCCCAGGGGGCCTTGCTGGATGATGGGACAGAGGAGGAGCTCGCGCCATGTCCCGGTGCTGTCGGGTCTCTCCCATTGGCTGCATCAAGTAGCAGGAAGCGCCGCGTGCACCCTTCTCTCCCTCCTGGGGTGGGGATCTGTGGTCCTGACTGCAGAGCCGCGTGCGCCTCTGTGCTGCCCCCCTTCATGCCCCATCCTGCCCCATCCTCCTCTCTGGAGCTGGCCTGCCTGAAACCCAGATGTGAGCCGGCGAGCAGGAGACGTGTACTCTCTTGAAGCACATGTTCACCTTGAAAAAAAACCACCACTAGGGAAGATATATTTACTTTCTTATACATATGTTTCTTACTCCATTGGCGCCTCACAGCTCCGTGTTTTTGCTGTTGAAATGCGTGCTCTGCTTGGCTGCGCCGAGGTGTGTTGGAAGGACTGCACAGCTATGCCAGCAAGGACCTCCCAGCCCCCACCCCACCGCCGCGCACTTTCGCTCAGCTGGTTGGCTGAGATAACTGGGTGTAATTTCAAGCACAGCACGGGCTCCTGGGAGTGATGGCCACTTAATGCACGTTAAGAGCGTTTGATTTAACAAGCGCCTTCCCTTGGGCTGCCTCTTCAGTTCTTTACTCTGCATAAAGGCTGATATCCTCTCCAGGTTCCCTCTCTCTTTGTTAAGTAGCCGGGTTAAGGCACATCTGGGGAGCAGTGTCACGAGACCACTGCGAGAACTAGAGCAGTGGCAGAAAGTCACTGTGCATCTCCGTAAAGCTACATGTATGTGCACACACAGCAGCTGCTTCTCGTGGCCACACACTTATTAGAAGGGAGAGCCTGTTCATGAAGGAAAGGGGGGGCGGGGCAGAGGTGGTGGGTACATGCACTACAAACCACATAAAATACGTATCCCATAGCTTACATTTTTAATATCCTTTCTTAAACAATAACCAGTGTTTGATATGCGAAAACCCACGTTTTTTGTGCTAAATCCTTTGTTTCGCAGACTTGTTCAACTCCTAAGCATTACAAAGGAGGCGTATTAAAGGGGTGGAAAGCAGTTTTCCTTTGTTCTGATGCGTATTTGTTTGTATATAATACGCACATGGCTATTCCAGTGTAGTCTAGTTGAGAAACGTGGTCATACCTTTGCTCCAAATAGTTCTGTGCTCTGTACGCTGAGGTCTCTGTTTCCAGGGCTAAAGGGGGTCACTGGTGAGAGCAGGTGGGGGTTATTTGCAAAACATGATTTCAAGGACTCTTTAGGTCTCTTTCAGTGAAAGACTTGGCTGTATTGGGCCTCAGCCTGTCCCTTCCCAGGCATAAATAGGATTCCGGTACCAGTACTTCTGAACATTACCATCTCTAATTCCCACACTTTAATATATGTGCTGGTGCATAGATGTGCCTGTGGAAGCATCTCTCAAAATGCCCTCCTCTCCTTCGAAGTGAATGAAACATTGCTGGGCTAAGGGGAGTCACGAGTTTGGTAGTGTCCCATCTTGGGAAAGGGCATTCAAGATGTAAGCAGAGAGAGGACAAAGCTTGTTGCACTTTTTGACGTACAGACACCTCAGCTTGCTTCTTTGAGAACTGAGGGTGACATTTCTTTGTTGTAAAAAATGTACGCTAGCCATAGCTGCACACTTGTCAAGCATTAAAAACAACTCAAAGCGGGATAGTGAGAGGCCGCAGGTTCATACGTCCTTCTGGTACGTCCTGGTTCTCCCAGTAGAAGATGGATGATACTCCACTGGTAAGTGCATATTGCTTGAAACCTTGGTACCTAGGAACCTTGTGCATTTTATGCTTATTAAAAGCAACAAGTTACAGCTCAGACATCCTTGGAACCTTTGGTATAGGCTACTTTATGGATTCGCAAACTAACCTGGAGTGTTACTTTCGAGTGTCTGTAACATTGTTCAGTACTTCTTTTCATGGAGTCGGCCAGTTTGAGCAAGTGAAGAAGTCTTGACATGAACTGGCAGCTTCTGGGTTCAGAACCAATAGCTAAACTTCCCTTTTGTTCAGAACCTTCTTACTGCAGCCTCATTGTCAATGGTCTAATTTATTTGCGTAATCTGGTCACTCTCCACCACTCCACAAGGAGCCTTCGATTATCCAAATCAGCTCTCCTTGTCCTAATCAATCCCCCAAAAAAGACATGGAGGAAGAGCCTTAAAGTTACTTGGTCCACCTCTGAAATTATCTTCATCCAGCATTACTTTTCAGGAAAGGCCCGAAAAGCTTCCTGTTCAGAGCTGCTTGCTCCACACATACGGGTGATAACAAACTTACACGATCCTGATCCTTAAACTACAACAACTAAAATAATCACTGTTCTTCGACCTCCTGGCTTATTTCCTTTTTTTCTTCCCACCCCTTCCAAGTGCTCTTACATTGACTTTTAAGAGTCATGTTAACGCTCCATACATAAACTAGTCATCTTTTCAAAGTTGGTGCAATTAGTATCATTTTTAGGCCGAGCTTAGCAGTGCGCAAGTGCTGCTTTTCCGACGTGTTATGTATCTGGGATTTTAACCACACCCACTGCACGCCCATCACTATCACTCATTCATGGGCTTGCCCTTCACAAGTCCTTTATTATCGTTGGTAAATGCTTTACATTTGTCCCTCCTTGGGGTGGTTTAGTTACCGCCTTAGACATCACCCCTGTTACTTGGCTAATTGCACTTTTGCCGATATGTTTGACTGCGAGCAGACTTCTTTTTCCTTTTGTGTGCTGCTTCACGCTGATGCTGTGGTGCTTTGAATCTGCTCACTTATGTGAAACTGTTTTACTTTTCATTTTTAATTTATGTGGCAAGAAAAGTCCGGTTAGGAGTTCTCAACGCTAATTGCTCTACCTCGAGCAAATACGAGACACATTGTAGTGAAAAAGCTTGTTTTATTTGCACTGAAAGACTTTCAGTATTGGCCATTGAGTAAGAACGTGTTCACGAAGCAGACCCCCCTTCCACAAACAAGACTTGCAATATGGTGATTTCAATTGAATTATGTAAAGTGGAAGCAGTAAACCCTGAGGTGGGGTTGTTTGCACAGAGGCTGAGTTTTTCTAAAGAATAAAATTGTTCACATTAAATAGGTGTAATAAAGACCCTGATTTGATGTGCTTTGGTTGGATGGGGCAAGGCTTGTACATTTTCAGCGCTCATTAGCTATGTAAAGTAATTGCATAGATGGTGAACTTGAGAGAGCAGATAAAGCAGGGGCAACTTGGGCATCAAATGGAACCGAAATGACCATCATTGATGATCCCTGCTTTAAATTGTTTTGAAATAGAGATAGAGGACACACTGTTGGAGCATGGTCTTTCAGGAATCTACTTAGACATGTGGTTAAAGGTACTATCTTGTGGAGCCTGATGACCAGATTGACGTCGTCAACAGTATCAAAATCACCTGACTGATCCAAAGGAATGAAAACCACAAAACTGTCAGCTCCTTGAATGCTGTCACAAATCGATCTGGACAGCAGCCTGGACGGTTTCCATGTGCATGTGAGCATTGTAAAGACCTTTTTGTAGATTGTGGCTGGAAATTTGAAAAAGTTGAAGGGTTCAACAGTGAGTTCTTAGAAAGGAAAATGCATTTTCCTGCTTGAAAGATGCATTGCCAATACCAGGGCTAAATGCACAATTTTTTTATATTACTGCAGCTCATTTGGGCAATTTATATCCATGATATTTTTGAGGAATTTGATTATTCAAGAGATATGCATTACCACAAGGCTGATATAATGTTCCCATTTATTGCAATGAAAGACACAACAACTGCATTGTGATAAAGAGAAAACAAGAAATTCACACGAAGAAAGTGGAAAGAAGACAAAGCCCTCGTGAAGTGGAAGCTCCAGATTTTGCCACCCAGAATCATACCACTTTTTGAAATGGAGAAGGTCTTGGGGGGGGGTTCTGAGGCAGTATCGTTGGACTGAAGGCTAACCGGATGAGAACGTCCATTCACATTTCAGAAAGCTCTTCATTGGTGTTTGAAGTGGTGGCTGTCTGAGCGTGATAGTAGGATGTTCTTGGTTTGTATTGCATTTTTATAGCCTAACACGTTGTTTACCAAGATTACTTAGGTGCCTGTAGCTTGCCTGAGCAGTCTTTTTACAAGTAGAGTTGGTGCTAGTGGGGCCTAGGTTTAACCAGAGCAGTGAATGGGTCTGTGCGTTCTAATGAGAAGCAGAGCTGCTAATAACCCAGGGAATGCATGAACTGCTGCTCAGTCACAAGCTTATGGCTAATCATTGTATCCAGGAGAGGTGCGAAAAAGAGCCAGTGCAAATCTGATCACTTTTGACTGAGTAACACATGAAGGCTACAGAATTGGGTTTAAATTGTTCTGCGGGAACCTACATTCAAATTGGATGAGCCAAGAAGTCACCAGTCCTTGAAAACAAAACCGGAGAGCCTTATGTCTGAGTGCAGTGTGGGTGTGGTGTGGTTCTAGCTACAAAAGATCCGAAAATATGACAATTAGCTAAAATATTCCCCCGGGAAATCAATTCAGATAGTTTAGTCTCCTTGATTATAGTTCTAAGGGTATTTAAAACACGAGGTGTAAAATTCTTAGAAGGTTGAAATCAAGTGCAGTGCTGGGACCGGAAGGCGGTAGACCAGATTACAAATGTAAAAACAGTTATTGATATGAAACAATTCTTCATTCCTGTATCGGTTGGAGGGCAGCGAGAAAAATTGAACTCCTGAAATATTGAAAGTCTTCTGAGTTATCAACACTATGCCACATTCAGAAAGGCAGAGTGGTTAGCATGTAAAACCTTGAAGCCTAGCAAGAGAGTTGGAGCAGTATCTGAACTAGAGATGTCCTGTAGCCATGATTCTGTCATCACGGAAATAGCGACACCCCGAGTAACACCCGCTACTACAGAAGTGATCTACAACTACCTCATATAAAACAAATCTTAGCTAGACAGAAGTGTTGAGGCGAATGGTGAAGGCACCACCCTCAGGAATTGGCAAATACATTAAAGATGATAAACCTAAATTAAGAGGCTGACCAGATTGGCTGTCAGAAGATTCCAGGTTTTTTGGTGTTGAGAATAACATTGTACCTGAAGATGTCTGAAGGGCTCCAAGAGAGGTCCAGTAAGAAAATGTAGTGGACTCTGTCCCTGTGGCCACAAACCGGCACTCGCCTGCACACTGACATACGGCCTAAGGCACAGATGAACTTGAGCTAGAAATTCTGCTAGTTTGTCCACTGTGCAGCTGGACACTTATTAAAAAGAGACTGTCTGGGAGACGGTCACCAGTCTTCTCACCGTGAGTGGCAGTCACCACAGAGACAACAGAAAGTCAGTTCAAATACCGAAGCACCTCATGAAGATAGCAAGCTAAGTTATTAAGAGGGAGGTCTATGAGGATGGATTGAAGGGGTGCAAAACCGTAGAAAGTGTGCAGGCCATGTGCGAGTCGTCTGCTAGCAGCAACATCCTCCGCTGGTTGACAACTACCTTTTGAGAGCCCTCCAAGACTAGGCACTGCTGTAAACCAGATCATGTTTCTAGCTTGGGAGTGGACAGAGCTAAATTATAAAGGGAAATGCTCCCAATCTTCTTTACAGGACACCACCCATTTGTGCGACATGAAAAGCCAGCCATGACACGTCAATCCCTAGGGCATTCCATGCTTAATTGGGACATATATGCAACATCAATCATCACTGGCAAAATTATGGCCTAGGTGGAAGCCTCACCCAAGAGTTTGCTTTCAGGTCTGACGACAAGTGATGGATGGAATGTATGAGTTAATTTCAGCTAGCTGCTGGTAACTTTGCTGGGCCGCTTACCAGTTGAGTGCGTTTTGCCCATTGTATTACAAAGACAAGGGCCACCCAGATACAAATCAGTCATGACTCCACACCACAATGGCTAACTGGACCACTGTCCCTTCTGTAAAGATGCACAGGCAACCCTCGACATGCTTTGGCCGTCTCGTTGAGGTGCACCTTTAGTCAGATGGGCAACAATCTTCAGACTCGAGTAGTTCAGCCCACCAGTTCAGGCTGAGACTGTTTTGCATTTGTGGGTCATTGTCTGTCAAGGCTCGCATAAGCAAATCAGATAGGCTTGACGTTTAGATTGCATGTGGATCAGCTGTGTGCATGTCATACAAATATCAATTTTATTGTACTGAAGCACAGTCAGAAGCATCAGAAAAATTGATGTGAAGGGAAAAAGCTAACCATTTTTTCCTGTAGTTTCAGTTGTTCGGGTGAGTTTGCCAACACTCGATACACAGTGTTGCTTGGCTACTTATCAACTCACTTTAGATGGAAAATAGTCCCTCATGCATTCTAGTGCAGGAGTAAGAACACACCTAAACCGACACTAAAATAACAGTGAGACTAAAAATATTACTGTGGGCTGATCCATGATGTGATTGACAATGTCTGAAGTCAGCCTGGCGCTATAAAGCCAAGGGCTGAAGAAGGCAGACCCAAACCTCCTTAAAAAAAAGCGTTTAATGCAAAGTTTGGCACAAGTAGCAAATCAACAAAAAAAAAAAGAAATGTGAGCAGTACAATGTATACTAGTTAAGATTACGTCAAATACTGTCATCCATGCCAACTGGAGCTCTCTTAACCTCTAGTGCTTTACTAATACCAATGTGTTGTGTGATGGCGGATTTTACATCTGGAAGGTGTGATTTAGGGTTGGGTTTTCTGCTTCAGTTTTCCACTGTCGGGGATCTGGACATGTCTGTGCTTTCCAGAAAGCTGGAATCACGTCTTCCTTTGCACATCACACCTCGTGTAGAACCCTAGATCCATCGCCGCGCGGCCCTTGCTATACTGTCGTGTCCGGTCCGCGGGCGCCCCTCACCGCAGACCCCTGCAGGGGACGCCCAGGGCCCCGGGTAATTGGCAGGCGCGCCGCGTATAAACCGCGGAAGATAAGCCTTGCCCCAGCCCAGAGCCCTTGAAAGGAGCAGGCGCCCCGGCTCTGGAGACACCCGCGCAGGTATCACTTTGAGGGGTTTAGCAGATTAATGACAGGTAAATGGTGCGTGAACTATTTATGGCAGGCCTTTCCCCCCGTCGCCGGGAGTTTGCACAGGGAAGTACAATGAAGCCGCGTGACACGTGATTACAGAGCCACTCTCGAGCTCAGACACCGGCACTTAAAAGGTGGCGCGCGCTGTCCCGCTCTGCGGAGCTCGCGACATTAAAGCGGGGTTATTTCTCACTTCTGCTGACTGCCACCTTTGTGTTTTATCTGACTCTGTCAGAGCACACGCGGCGTCTAAAGAATGCAATTAGTATCCAGGCACCGTCCTAAAGACATGTCCAGTAAATACCAGAAAAAAGGTAAATGTGCGCAAAGCTTCCTGGTCCCTTTTCTTGCGATGTCTCTTAAAGGTGTGTTTAACTTGGTTTACTCAACTTGATGCCTGTCACGTTTATGCTCCGCCCACCCAAGCGTGATCTTCATTACATGCATGGTACCCCCACTGTATCCTTACTGGAGCCCGGGGACTCCCACTGAATCTTTATTGGAATCCAGGGACCCCCCAAGTGAGTCATTACTGAAAGCTGGGGCCCTAATCTATTAATATTATTACATTTTCTAAGCAGTCGCGGACCCCTTGAAGAGGTTTCGCGGATGTCCAGGGGTCCCGGGACCAAGGGTTGGGAACCACTGTTCTAGAATGTTCCTTTGTTTGATGATGTCAGATGGGGTTTTGAGATCTATTGTTATGTCATTCACCAGGCGCCCCCCTTAAAGTGGATGCATTAGTAATGTTCCACACGTTCTATCCCTCCATCCTACACTCTGTTCCAGCCTTTGGACAGGAGGCGGAAAAGCAGAGGAGCATCAGGCTGTTTGTCTTCCGCCCGATATTTTGACAGTTGGAACACAAGGCAGAAGACACTGAAGAAGTCAGGAAGGTGCGCAGAGAAGTTAAGTTAAGGATATACCTGGCGTATTAGACGCTACCACCAAATCAAGCTTTGCCTGCTTGGGCGAATGAGGCTGTACCTGGTTGACTAAATGATGCCTTGCCTCCTTGCGTAAATGCATAAATGACTTAGTAATGGTACTTGGGGCTCTTTCTTGGATGATGAGAGTTGATCCTCGACACACAAGGAGGCAGCTGGGCATTTTAGGTCCATTGAGCTATTCTTGCAAACATATGGCTGTTCCTTGACATGTGAGGTTGGCTCTTTAGGATATGAGGTTGTACCTGGACATGTGGGACTGTAGCTGGCTGAACAAGGGTTTTATTTTAGCACATCCAGCTGTTCCTGACATATTTGGTTGGACCTTCCTGGGTATAATGGCCTGACTGAACATAGAATGGCAGCATCCTTGACATAGAATGACAACCCCGTAAATGATATATTGGGCTGATTTTTGGAGTTCGTATGTGGTTAATGATTAAATCAAAATTGTAATCTTTATAACCTTTAATGAATTGCATTAATATCGCAATATACATGTTACAGCAGTGATGTTAATTTGAGGTATGCAAAAACAAGAGATGATGGACGGAATGCAGAGCAAATCAAACATTCACCCCCCAGTCACAGATCTGGGTTTAATCCATCCGTTTTTTTGCTAGCCATGCTATTCCAGTTTGGACCCAGCCATATGCAAATCAGTCTTGACCCTGTTCTCCATGGTAACAGTCCAGCACGAACTGCCAGGCCAGGTCCTCCCTGGACCAGAAACAAGCATCCTGGGACCGGTTTCAGGGTGTCATCCTTCATCAGCCAGGGAAGACCTGGCTTGTCAGTTCTGGCTGGACTGTTCCCATGGGGAACAGGGTCAAGACTGATTTGCATATTGGCTGGGTCCAAACCGGGGTGGCGTGGTGAGCAAAAAAGCGATGGATTAAACCCAGATCTTTGTGACTGGGGGTAAATGTCTGCATTGTTCAGCATTCTGTCCATCATTTGTCCTTTTTGCGTGAATTTGAGGTATGTCACTCGGGTAAATGCCATGTGATGTCACTCCTGGATGTCAAGGTGTGGTGTCACTTCCAATCAAACCTTCATTTAAGTGCATAGACATCTCTACTACTGTACATTTAACAACCCTATGTTTTTACTTTGGTACCACCCACCCAAAAATATAATTCAACAGTAATTCAACACAATTGTGCAGCATCATTAATAGCGTATAGCTTCAAAACCTCACCTATGTGCACGAAAAGTCAGTGCAGCCTTGCTGCTACATTCATGTGGATTGTTCTTACGTCTGTCAATTTTGGGTTAAGAAGTCTAGAAGGTTTTGAGTAAGTATTCCAATATTTGTCATCGACTCCTTGAACATTCACAAAGCAATTGAAGTGTTAAAAATAAAGCACAACCTGTCCAGAAGCCGAAGGTCAACTCGCGTTTAGGGTAAAATAGCAGGCAACCAAGTGAAAAATCATAGACCATTGTCATTTTAACCGATCGGGCTTTCCCGCTACGAGCTAAAATTGATATAAAATCAACTTAGTATACACGCGACATGCGCATTTCCTCTCAGTATAAGCCAGTGCCTCATGATCACTTGGCAGAAACCTGATGCTCCCAACAAAAATTGATCTAATATGCAGATGTCAGGATCCTTCCCTCAAGGAAGCACAAAAAGTCCTTGAGGAGAAGGTATTGTTAATTTTCACAAAACTGGTCCCATTATTCTCACGAAGTCCTGCTTTCCTTGCCAGGTTCAAAAACTTAGTTACACTGCTTTGTTTAATCTACTTATGTTTAGCTTGGTTCTTTGTTTTAAGTATATATTGATTGTGTATTCAAGTTGGTACATTGTTTATTCTTAAATAGCTTTCTAGCTGAATGTTGGTAACTACTTAGATTTGGAAATCTGCTGGACACAACTCTTGGAGCCGCTCGGTTTTAAAAATGTGCGATGTACATCACTGGGCTGTGTGACTTCGGGATATAACTAGAGCCATGAAAGTTTTTAAGCATATTCAGTCTCGTTGGAAGCCTCAAGCTTATATAGAAGACATAGGCAAATACATATTTGATTAAATAGTTACCACATTCAGGATTAAATATGTGGGTGCTAACACAGCACTTCAGCAGGAATATATAAATGTGATGCAGACCGATCTCAAGTCTGTGTTCAGAGGACGTCCTTGTGAAGTGTCATCTGTTTCATTAATGCCGGGCGCTGACAAGCCCCGAAATATAACTTCATGTATCCTACATGGGATATAGCATTCCGCGCACTCTTGCCAGTCCACTCAGATCCGCGTTCGTGCTTCCTTAGAAACTAACCTTTGCCTTGTCTAAATGCATTAAAGCACATTTTGAGAGAGGTCGTGCCAGTGGCAAGTAAAGGAAAGGCAGAGCTTGCAACGAGGTGCAGTGAGGGGGACCAGGGATAAGCGGAGATTTCACAACATCGCTGCAGTGTGTAGGCCTGGATTACGCTGGGATATCAGCGCTTGGCTTAGAACCCCCGCATAAAGGTGAGACCACATAGCACGGCTGTAATACGTACCGAGTACTACTTTGGTCGCTCTGCATGGGGCATTATATAGGATTCTGCTCTGGATAATGGTGAATCATCTCAGCATGGCAGCAGGCAGTTTGTAGAGTGCGGAGTAAAGGTGGGATCTCACAGCATGGCTGCAGAGTTCTACACAATGCAGACATGCTGGGCTTCCAACCCTATCCAGAGCGCTGCGGACTGCAGCCGTGCTGTGACATCTCGGCACAGCCGCAGCGTGTACAACCTTGAAAAAGGCCAAGAGATCTCACCGCTTGAATGTCACTAACTCTAAGATCTCAGTGATGCAGCTGCATGTGGAACTCTTAATGCATAAGGATACATACACTTGTACTTTGATTAACGTACTTACATGTACTACATATCTGTCTATGAACTTGGTAACAGTGATGTACCTTATTAACACAATAGAGAGGTTTGCTTTTGGTAGTCGCCTTTCTGCGTTTGCAGGGGATCCCTTTGTACTAACACCTTGTTTACTAGCACTTGATCATGCATCGTCCTATTTTCCTAAACCATGTAGCAGTCCATTACTTTTAACATATTTTGCTTCTCCTTCCAGATCCTAGTTTTTCCTGTTAATTTCTTTCGTAAATATCCTAGAAGCGCACCAAAGTAGAGATAGATTTTAATTTCTCTAGTGGGGATGCCATTCTGCGCTCAGGTCTGGCCTTCTAAGAATCATGCATCCTAATCCCTGAGAAAAGACCAGAAACAATGGCGGCGGTGGCAAAACAAAACTACAAGGAGGGGGCTTCCTCCCCTCTAGCCCAGTCAGGGGCCCGCTGCCTCTGCCGCCCAGTGTTATGTGCAGAGACGGCCCCTGGGAGCTCGGGGGCCCCGGCACCGCATGGGCAAGTGGTACGCCACTACCAGTGGGATTTCTCTGGGGTCCTGGGCCTGGTTTGGGTACCAAACATAATGTTCCTTCGGGGCCACGGGCATGAACAACAGACACCTGCAAAGCAGCAGCAAATATCAGAAAGAACAAACCGAATGAAGAAAATTTATGCAAAGGACCCGGTGAAGAATGCGATCATGTGGCGGTATCTGTCTGCTTGCCTCATAATGCACGGTTGATGTATCGTTTCCAGATTTTAAACAGAAATGCTTCTAGTGCAGACTCAATAAAAGTTAGTACAATAAACGCACACGCGGTGCAACTCTGCTCGGACAGATAGCAAAACTTACGTCTTCACATTTAAGTTGCCGATTAATGTGTTTAGGTATTTTAGGAGGTAACTATTTCGATACTGCAAACCTCTGTTTGGGATGAGAATGTCTGTTTTTTTTTCGACAACATCAAACCCAACCTTAAGTGCACAGATGTTCAAACGGGATAAGAATGATCCATTGTCATGTAAATATTGTTTCACTAATCAAGCAAATGTATGGTAACATCAGATGTGTGTGTAAAGAAGCAGTTTATTCCGAAAAGGTACTCGGAGTTTAGAAAAGTGCCAAAAATGTTGATTCTCTTTTTAAAGACCACTTGCTCTGATCTTGGCCTGTAGCAAATTTCCACTTCGCTTACCTAATTTGTGCAATTCGCATTTTTCTTCAACCTGTTCTCTTTGTAAACCCCCTGTTCAAGATATAGAACATGTTATATTAGGTACCAAGTTTTAAAGAAACTAATTTTACATAGGGTGTTCATTGCCAATGGGATAACAAATGCTCAACAACCTTTGCATTGTATTTTTCATCCAAAGTAAGTATACAATATTTATTAAAAAAACATTTTTTATTTTTTTATTTTTTTTACAAGTATTCCGTTGTCATCTTACCACCTCCAACTATTCCTCCAATTGTCTGTTTTATTCTCTGGTGCATTTATGGTGAAGAGGTTTGTATGATCACATTAATATGACTTTTATCAAACCAGTTAAAGAACTTGGCATTCACTGCTGCATAATTCTAGTGTCCCTCAAATACATGGACCAAATAAACAGGATCTATTTCCTACGCCTGGAGTGTAGTAAACTCTGTACCAGCTCTCCGTAAGTAATTAGTTCCATTTCCAGAAGAGCATTTTTTTTGCAGTGTTCGTGTATGTTGGTGGTAACACTTTGGGCTCTTGTAGAATAGTATCAGTGCCTACTTTGTGCCTGTGGTCTGCACTGGCAGCTATTTCTAAAGACCTGCACTTGTTAATCATAGATGGTGCTGTCTATATTTTTTTTAGCAGAACACAGTAGCATATTAAACTTATCAGTATGCTTTTAACAATATGATAGAACTAGCACATCCAGGCCACCTACACTGATATAGCTGTCTTGGCCTAGTCCAAAATGTCAGACTTGTAAGAGTGTAGTAATTGCAAAGCTAATGCTGGCACTGGCAGTCTGAAGCATGGGCATGTGCTGTGGGTGATGCCAGCTGCAGTGGACTCCTGTGAATTACCTTGTCTTCTAGGCACCTTAATTTTTACAAATAAGCACAGAGTACAACCCTTAAGGAATGAGCTACATCCAACATTTTGATCCACCGGCAGGGCTGAGTCCATTGAATGCTGCAGTGGACAAGGGAGCGTCACGGGCAACCCAGATTGACCAGGGCTGCTGCATACATCGTTAGATTTGCGCCCGTAAAATGTGAAGAATGGTTCAAGGTGTGGGACCTGGCAGCCACTGAGGAACTCAAAGGCCACAGATAGAGTAAAAGCGAAGGGGGCTCTTCCAGCATGAGTTTGGGAATATAAGTTCCATGTTCTCAAGTGGGTTTTAAGGCCTTATATGTGGATAGAGTCATGAAAAATCTATAACTTTTTCACTATTGTTATAAATCTTTGATATTAGAACACACTGTAAGCAAGGAAAGCAGAAGTATGAAAGCAAGGCCAGGTATAACAGAGCACCAACCACAGACATGGCTAAACATGGTACACCAACATCAATCACTAAAACATGTTAACTCACAGATTGTAAATGAATAATGTATTACCTAACATTTACTAAGCTAAAGTTTCACCCTTACTAGGTGGCAATGCCGGTTTCATCCATGGATAACCTCCCTGGACAAAAGCTAGAGTGTCTGCATATACCCCTGGCTTTGAGGAGGCTGGAGAGGCTGTTGCCCCAGGCCAGGATCATTTCTCCCCTGCTAAGGGAGCACTGGGGGGCCTCAGGAGCCGGTCCATGCTGCTGGATGGGGAACAGTGGACTCCAGTACCCCTCGGGTCCCAGTCTGTGGAGCACCGCACACACACACCTGCAGGAGAGTCTGCTGGTTCAGCTACAGTTTCACACAGAGCATAAAACACACTAGCCCTACCATGTAGCTGTGAATGCACAGAGAATATGAAAAGACGCCTTCCTCAGGTCTAGACTTCAAAGTCAGATAATTTTGAGAGACACTAAGAAATTTTTCCACAACAGCGGAGGATCAATCCACTCTGAAGCCATGTCGTGTGCTAGCTTCACAGTAATCCTCTGGAAAGGGCGAGGGAGCTTAGAGTAGGATGCTCAACCCTCCTTTGGATTGTAAAGCCTGGCTGTCCAAGGGGCTGCCTTCCTGTCCTTCTGGAAGTCTTCCCTGGGGAGGAGATAGGTAGGATCCTATCGCCACTGCATGTCTTTGCTTCTCCTGCTCCCTGAGTGAAGACGTGCATAGAGATGCGGCTGATGTGTCTACAAGATCCTGCTAGGGCCCATATCATGCAGCAGGCCAAATCGCCTCAAAGGTTACCTGTCAGGGTGGATCTCCCAACATAGCGCTTTTCTCTATGCATCTGCTCATCCTCAGTGACAGAATTCTGAGACCACTGATTCCCCATTGCGGTCTGTGCCATTTTGGTCATGCACAACCACGGCAGAGCCCTCTGTGCAACTACTGCAAAGTAAGACTTTTGATTTCATCCCTGTGGTTGGTGAGGAAGGATACAATGACATCTGTGGTATCCAGTCCCATCCTGAAGGGTCATGGAACAAGCACATTAGACTCTCATACTACGATTGTTTATGTCCCTGTTCATCTCCTACTTGATCCTTTGCGGCTTCTTTGATTTGAGGCCAGTGGCACATCTTTCAGCCTCTCCATTTCTTAGTGTTGCACGCCTTGCAGTCCTAATAATTATTAGTCTTCAACTGTTGGATGCTACACTCACTAGGACAGTGTCCACAGCTTTTAAGTCAATGCCGTTGTTATTGTGCTGCAGCTTTGCAGAGGGTCAACCATGCCATGGTGTAGCAGAATAAAAGGTTCAGGTCACGTTGGTATGTATATTTAGCAATAGACTATGTAGCAAATAGCGGTGGCCTCAAAGACGTTCCTTAAAGTACGGCAGTCACTTCCAGTTACTGCTGGAGAAGTGTCTTTAAGCCTCAGCTTGCATGCACAGATGTAGGAGGACATGGTAGCTTCCGAGACACTGATCTGTGTTAGATGTGAAATATCAAATTAAGCTTTTTATCAAAATCTTGAGTTTTCCAAATTACTTTGAAATTTAGCTGTTCCAAGCCAGTGACTGCTCCAGGTTTTTGGCAAACTCATAGGAGTTGTACCATCTTGAAGATGCATGGCACTCTGTCAGTTGCTTCTCAAAAATACACCCGCAAGAAATAGTCACACAGAAATAAACTCATTTAAGGGCTCAAGATTTTTAGTGGGCGCAGTCTTAAAATTTAGTTTTTGTGTCCATACACCACAGCGATATCTGGAAGAGTTTCTGCAGTGATAGGTCACAATGGCTTGGCTCTGGGCTACAATACTCCAACCTACCTTCCATGAAAGGTGAGAGTATGAGTAACTGGATTACTCCTAGTAGGCTCTGTGGTCTCTTGTGGTCGATGGCAAACACTTCTCGCACATTATTTGGATTTGTCCAGCCTTATTAGGAAATCAGATTACCTGTAAAGGATGTTGAGTCTGTTCGAAGACTGGAGTTAGACTTTTAAAATATTCTTATCTCGATTATTTATCGTATTTCTAGCATTGTTCTCAATTTTGTGGGCAAGCATTGAAGGGACACTTTCTGGGAAACAAGGACATACCACTGGGTGCTTCAGCCTGTAGAACAATGACAATGAGTCCTATATTGCTGCTGACACTCCCAGACATGCTGCTTTGGATAAATCCATGCAGATGTCCCACACTTCCGTGGGGCAGCACATAGCTGGTGGTAGATATTTGTGCTTGGGGTGATGCCAATGGGCCTTTACTGCTTTTCTCCCCTTTGATCTCTTTGATTGGCTGCCTGGAGTTATGCTGTACTGTACATGCTGGGACTCTCGCATCCGCAGCCAGCGAGTACCCTGCCACCGTGAAGTGGCACCTGAACATCTTGCTTATGTAGCACATGACCAGACTCCCCTACTGAGGTGTCCAACCTTAATTCCCTTTTGCCTTTCATTCTGTGAGGACTGAAGCCTGCTTCTCTCTTGCTCAGTAATTCCTTCTCCTAATTTCTTGATTCACCTGTTATCTTTTCTATTTTTTCGTTATTCTGCTTGGGAGCACATGCTGCAGTGCTCCTGGTCTGAGCCATATATTTTGTGCAACATGAAGTTTACTGCAGCTGAGCTGCATTTGTACTCTGCAAACAACTCTGATTGCTTTGTTTGTGAGAGCGTCTCTAAAGAACAGTTAGTGCACGAAGAGTGCCCCTGTACTCCCTTTATGCAGGAATCATTCAGCTCCCTCTATAAGAGAAGTCCAATAGTAAGAATGGGTTCTAGCAGACGATTGCATCATTGCGTACCTATTCCGTGGGTGAAGAATTGAAAGCAGTGCAGTCTGTGTTGAAGGAGGCACCCTATCCACCGGCTCTCCCTTTTTGGCGTAGAGATTGCCTTTACTGACTAGATGAGCCTGATAGTAAACTATTGAGTGGTGAAAACACTGGGTTACACAGTCCTCTTTATCCATGTACCTGCTCCATCTGAGTCCTTGGATGGGTTAGGTGGTGTTTACCAATAGGAGCAAAAGACACTCGGGGCCAAACACTTACCAAGTGTGGCTCCATAGACTGAGTTGAGGCCTGTCCTCCCTACTGGCCACAGTATTTCCATTTAATAGTTGGAGTGTGGATCAAGTTGGTCTCTCCCTGAAGGTGAAGTTACACCAGCACTTTACATTGTTTCCTCCCTTAGTATGTCTCAAGGGAACCAACTACACCCTATGTTGACTACAGGTGGTTGCAATAGGCAGTCAAGCTAGCCTCCTCCTTGGTCAACCTTGTGGAAAGTCCAACTGGACTTCTCCTTCCCTCCTGTGGCAGAGTCTCCAAAAGACCAAAAATTCAAAAAATTAAAAGCCTCCTCACAAGAAGAAGCTACATTCTCCTACGACCAAGGATCACTTACACTTTCCTGGTATAAAGGCTCTATAGGTCAGCTTGCCTATGACGAGCTGTTAAGATCCATTGCTCTGACCAGGTTTCATGAACCTAAGAGTAGGTGACCCCCTTCATTCTCTTCCTCTGCATATCAGATCTTGGAGAACAACGGCGGTGTTTTTGTTTTTTGCCCTTACATCTTCAGACACACAATTGGCAGTTGTGGGCCTGGTTTTGCTGGGCTTTCTCTGCACCGCGCTAGTCTTCTGTTCAGAAATTTTAATTCTGAATAGAGCTTTTCAGACCGGTTGGAGTACATCATTGCAGACACTCCTTGAAACAAGGCAGAGCCAGAGATGCAATTTCTGGTGAGCTAGAGTGGGTCTGCCAACCTGCCCTCATCCTTCGTAGCTTATAATGTTTTTGGTTGATTTCAGTGCTGACACATTCACCATAGAGGTGGCTCAGCTCTCTCTGTGCCGTAGGGATGGGCTCTGATTCCTCCAGGTCACTCTGGAGTGCTCTGAGAATCGATTCCAATGTGAATCTCTGTGCCCGGCTCTGTGGCCGGATCACAAACTTGGAGACACCGAGCACATCAATACCTAAAGCAGAAGGCGCAGGA
Source organism: Pleurodeles waltl (assembly GCF_031143425.1). Classification (NCBI taxonomy): domain Eukaryota; kingdom Metazoa; phylum Chordata; class Amphibia; order Caudata; family Salamandridae; genus Pleurodeles; species Pleurodeles waltl. The sequence continues at coordinate 1,085,135,420 of NC_090439.1, read as the reverse complement.
AGCTGTGGTATGAAGACTCGGTTTCTTGTCTCTAATACTTGATCTGTGAAATGATTAGTTTTGTTGCAATTTACAAATTATTTGGCTGATGGAGGGATTTGTGGCATGTGCCACATATCCATAACTACACCAAAAACTGCAGCAATGGGTTGTAGTTACTCCAGCCTCCTGACCTTCACCTCAATGTGCTCTGTGCCCTGGAGCCTTAGTCCAGTGGTTCCCAACCTTATGGCCTCTGTGGAGCCTCACCTTATCATTACCGGAACCCGGGGACCCCCACTGATTCATTATTGGAATCCGGGGACACCCCAAGGAGATATTACTGAAAGCTGGGGCCCTAATCTGTTAATATTATTTAATTGTCTGAGCGGTCGCGACCTCCCCGGGGGGGGGGGGGGGGTTCCGAACCCCAGGGGTCCCCGGACCACAGATTGGGAGCCCCTGCTTTAGTCTTTATAGTTCCCATGTCTTGCCCTCACTGTGTTGTTGCAAAGGTGCTCATTGAATTCTGTTTGAACTAGGATATGTATATCGCCTGTATTTGTTTCCGCCTCACGGTTATTGAAGTGTTTTTGAAGTTCTCCTCCCACTCCTCTGGTAGGCAGCCGGTTGTGTGTTGTGGGTAATCGGCATCATTTGGTTCTGCGCCGAGTCCTTCGGGCACGTGAAGCGCGCGCCGGGGCCACAGGTAGAGGCTGCCGTGCGCCTAGCAGGCCGCTCACACCAGCGCCTAGTAACCGTGTGATAACCCGAGCCGCGGCGCCTTGTCTTTGATCTGGCGCCAGGATAGTTTTTTTTTTTTTTTTACCACAAACCTTTATCTTCAGGAGCAGGCGACAGGTCACTGATCTGGGGGTTACGCAGTCCGCTTATGGGATTTAAACAAGTCAATTGCTCTTTGCGCCGACGACATCCGAGATACTCTTGTTAATCTTTCCGGTGCCCTTTAATTAGTCTCTGGGCTCTGCCTGTGTTTTTTCATCTCCCTCTCGCGGCCTTCGCCGTTTACAGGACAACCAGGATGCGCTTTTCAGCTGTCTGAGGTCCACGCCGTCCATCTTAAATATGGTCCTCTTGTAGGAGCCAATTAAAGGGGTTGTCTCCAAGGGTGCACACATTACAGATCCACAGCCAGAGATGCAGGTGCCTAGAAACCCTCTGGATATCTAAAGCAGCGCAGCCTCTGACTGGAGGCCCTTGCTACTGAGTATTTATTTAATTTCGCGAGACTGAGTGCACTTTTATGGAATAAACCTAACCAGAAGGGCAGCAATAATGTGTGCATTTACTGACAGAGGCATGGGACCAGAAAAGTCTGCCGGAAGGAGGGGAGATCAGTTCATTGGGTGGATGATGAGGGGAATCTTGAATCCCTGTAAAGTGGCAGCGAGCTTGGGGTGGAGGTAGGGTATTGGGTGGCCTGGGCTAGGAAAAATAGACCTGTCTCTAGAGTGTCTCCTCACTGAGATTTTGGGATTTCCAGTCTCGCCATTGCTGAACTGTGGGTTTCGTGGCTGCCTCCTGAGCTTGTGGTTTTGTTGCGTTGTGGACAACCTCGATAATTAGGCAGTGTGCTTTAAAATGAATGAAAGCTGCAAGCGAGAGCCAGGTTAGTGCTTCGGAGTTGGTATGATGGGATGAGAAGTCTGCTGGTCGATATTACTTGTAGCAGAGTAGTGTTTTGGAGCCACTGCTCCCCTTGATATGAGACAAAGCTTGAGCTGTCTGATTTAGAACTTGGCTGTCTGTGCTTTTTTCTTCCCATGACCTTTGAAGGGTGATATTGTGGTCAAGGACCCCTGCGCTCTGTACTGTAGTATGTGCATCCTCTTGTGTAAATTAACCCAGCCATGTTAGAGGTCTTTTTCATTTTGTTGCTGGTTACTGTAAAGAGCCACAAGTTGCTCATGGGCTGCTTCATGGCGCTCCCTCCTTCTATTTTTTCCAGTACAGTAGTCCGTTCCTCTGGTTCCCACTAACTGTCCTAGCGAGTAGATGGTTGACTGACCAGCCTGTGTCTGAGGGGCCTATACTTGTTAAGGGGAGGCCTTAGTTCTCTCTACTTAGTGCACTTCTTTTGCAGTGTATTAAAGGGGGAGGCAAGAGAGCAAGCATCTGGTGATGAGATTTGGTGGTGTGGCACATAAGTTACTGCAGCTATTAGGCTTCATTTTGAAATTTCCTCCCAGGTAGGGCCAAAACTGGCCTCATTAGATCTGTTCTCAAGTGTGTGTGAAATTGTTCACGCCACACCGAAACATGCTAGCACTTTGTGGTTCTTGATTAACACCCACTAAGTTGCAAGCAGTGCAAAACGCAGCTGCTCGCCTCATTCTCAACACCCCTAAACAAGCGTCTGTTAGAGAGGGCATTAATTTGCTAAACTTAGCTCCCTATTAAGAAACGGATCTCATCTAAGGCTAAATGTCTGGTCTTTCCGAGCCTTTATCATAAAGGTTCCAAACCTCTTTCTGCTCTTTTCAACTGGTATGTTCCAGACAGGTCACTTAGATCTTCCTCAGGTAGGAAAATCCGCATTCCCAGGTTCTGCAAAGTCAGATTGGGTGGCAGTTCTATTTCTGTGGCTGCTGCCAGGTTATGGAACATGCTGCCTGCTCACATTGCTAGGCTTGACTCTTTTGTCTTGTTTAAAAAGTCCTTGAAAACTGACTTTTCTTATTCTAAGCTTATTGGGCACTGTAGTCCTTAGTAGGGTATGTTATTTAGCTTAGTGCTTAGATACCCTGAGGTTTAATGCACTTTATATATGCACATTAATTTAATTTCACGTTATCTTAGATTGCTGTGGTGGGATCTGTATATAATTACCAGGGCATACCTCTTGGGGTTCAAGAAAGATTCAGTAAGCATACTTTTACAAGTATTTACAGTGAAAAGATTGCGTCAGGTGTAATGTGGTTGTCACACAAGTACCATCCTCCTCATTACATTACTTGGGGCAGGGGATAGTGGATGCTGGGCTCTGTGTCCTACAGCAAAATTGAGTATTCTGCTATCAGTGTCTGAAGGAGCTTCTTTTCTGGGCATCCAAGACCTGACCTCAGAATTGCACAACTAGCCTTCGATGAACCTTAGATTGACCGACATCCTGATGTCCAAGAATCCCCTCCAGTTTTATATTGTCCAAAATAAATAATATAAAACAATTATCTTACCAGTGAAATGGTAGTCTTAGTCAAACTCAAAATCCAATCCACCAACGTGGACTGCTCTTTTCAGGCCAACAGCCGAGCAGTCATCTACTTCCTCCTAGGAAACGCCACACCCAAACGCAATGTACTGCTTTTTCCACTTGCACTTTCATGTGGAGGGGCTTTCGTGGTTTTACAACTGCATTGAACGGTACAAATTGTGCTATTGCTCCCAAGCCTGTTCGCTTGTTAGTTTATAGAAACCTAAGATGTGCCTCAGGGTGGTGCCAGAAAGTAATGTGATGTGCTAGAGTGAGATGTCTAGTTCAGCTTATCGCTGAATGCCTGGTCGCCCATTAGAATGTGTGCTCCTCACTGCAGCGCGTACCAGATTATCCTCCGTTTCTACCTGGATACAGAACCTCGGCTGTATGCTTGACCTGCCAAGCTGCTTGCAGGCTTTCACTGTCTACTTTGGTATAGGAAGAGGTGGCTGTTTGGGTTTTGCAAAGGTGGTGTGTGGTAGCAGAAGTTGTGGATTAGAGCATTCCACAGAGATGGATTTGGATAGTGTGTGTACAGGGGCCTCTTCCTATGTTTTGTGATGGTGGAGAAAAAGGCTTTTGGGTGATCTGAGTAAGCTGGCTGGCAGATTGCATTGGCCTGAGCAGCTCTTAGCATTTGATGGTCTCCCCCCATCCCCCCTCACCCCCCAGTATATGAGTCTTATAATTTATGCATTGGTAGATCAAGCAGACTATCTTAAATATATTGATCTAGGCTCTGAATGGCAGTAAGTGAGGATTCTGTAAGACTTGAGCTATGGAGATGTGTGCCGCTTATTTGTATGCATGGGCTGAGATAGCAGATGCTGAACATCTGCCCGCGTTTGGTTCAGATTTTTGATAATCCAAACTCGGTGGGTCTGAGCACAACCCCAGCTGCTCAGTGCTTCTCAGAAAAGAGCTCTGCTCTCTGCCACCACTGGAATTTCATTCTGGTGGGTCTAGTATGCTTGCCTCATGCAGATCCCTAAAGTAAGGTTCTCTATACTATCCTTTGCTTTGTAAATGCAATTACATTGAGATGCACGAGGGACTTCAAAAGCTTATGCACTGTACTATGTTTGCATTTCATTGGCAGCTACCCCATTAAAATCTGGATGTATTTTTAGATTGTATTGAGACCGTGTTAAGCGTTTATCTGCGCTATTGAAGAGAAACTTTGTCCTTATATGTGATGTAGTGGCTGACGGGTCCTGTGGACTCATCCTTCCTTCTCTCAACCTGTCCCATTCATGGGACACTTGGACTGTTCTACCCCTCCTTTTTTTGTCTGTTATTCCCTCACAGAGGATGAGAAATGGGGCCAGGCTTGCATATGTAGCACTTACCACATTGTATTTCTTGTGGCGCTAGATCACCCCTGAGAATGTGTAAGGATGCTGTGGCCAAAAACTACATGCATGCCACGAAGTGGAAAAAGCATCTCTTTAATGTGAGTTCCTATGTAATATTGTTGAGTTGTGACAAATGAGTAGGATAATGGCCAAAAACGTGATAGTCACATTTATATGAGAGAATTATATTTATTTTTTCCTCAGAAGTTATCTTAACATTTTATAACCACTTTTTTTCTGGTAGCAACCATATTCAAATGTTAATCTAAACATGTTTGTATGTATACATATATGTATGTATGTTAGGCACATTGACACTATAAAGACTGGATTTAGAAGACTAGGGATGAGGGAAATGTTAACCTCTGTGCTTCTGCCACCCTATTCCAGGAATCGCTCCATAGTTTCGTATTAAAGCTAGCATGTGCATCACTGGCTAATTTCTTTATATCTGAACCTCTCTAATTATAATTTTTTTGTGATGGGACATTCCCCAACAATGTTTTGCACCTTTTTGACAAAGTATGCAGCCTTTTCTAGATATCAGTAGTTGACTTTTAAAGGACTAACTTCAGGGACATAAGGTCAAAATGCTGCCGTCTTTGTTCAGAGCTTATGATAAAACTGAAAGTGCTGAGGATTGAAGAATCCCTTTGTTCGGGATTTTGAGGTCACGTCTTTAGCACTAGAAGAATACAGGGGCTGTTACTGTATTCTGTGTTCTTTCCTCTTAAATATTACATTGATATTATCAATGATGTTATCAGAGATGTTATGAGTGTTGCATATGTGGGGTAATTAGCAGTGCATGGCAGGGGTGCGATTTATGGTCACTTTAGGGTATGAGTTATAGTTACTTGAAATAACTCTTAACTATTTACAGCTGAATTCCTATGGTTTTATATGTTTGAAATGTGAGCCTAACTAGAACGTCCCTGTAACCTTTGTTTTTTTCAGTGAATTTCAGTGTTTTTTTTTTTTTAACGTAAAGTAACTTTAACGTTAATCCAACCACCACCGCACCAGTGCTTAATTTGAGCTGGTGGTTTCCGGTGAGGGGCACTGGCTCTTATATTTAAGGGCTGGCACGTAGTTTTCTGCATCAGGCATTTGCTGCGAGCAAAAGACACATGGGAAAGGTGGAGGAAGAGACAAACGAAAAAGTGTCACAAAGGGAGAAAGCAGAAAGCTGCAAGAGTGAGCTGAAGGGGCAGAGAGTGGCTGTAAATGGATTAAAAAGGCCTGAGATGGCTTGCATATTTAAATGCAGCAGGCGCATGTTTCAAAAGAGAGCTTTGGGCCACATTCTAATCGTGTGATTAATCTTGACTAATGTATAATTTGTATGGTGAAAGTACCACTAACACTTCCTTATGCAGCTGAGAACTGGGGAGCTGTAGTATTACCATGTTATCAAAAATTCCAAGCAGCAGAATACTGAATGGGTAGGTAACACCGCGCCTAGTAAATACCGCAGCTGTTGGTATTGTTTTAACCTGGCACAATACTTTTTCCCAAAATGATGGCAGTGGGGCCCATAGTGTCCAAGTGGACACTCTATATCAGAACCTGCATATTACAATCAGAGTCAACGTTAGTCCTAGCAGGGCCCGGCTATAAGCAGATTGGAGCTCATGCGTTATGGGTATGACTCTTTAATATGTAGCTCAAGTACATTTTTTCCTCTGCTCTGTAAAGATTTACTTCATGGCTATATAATATCACCATAGGTCTGAGTAGCCGAGGCAGTGGTATGGCTTTATTGTGGTAAAAGCTATGGCCTGACCGTGTAGAACTGTGGTGCATAAGGCATACTTACTGTTTTTATGAGCCGTCATGCTTGTTGATAACTCCTGCATAAATGGACATCATTAAGAGGTTGCCAAGCGTTGTAGCTACAACCCCTGGGTTAACCCTCACCAACCCTGGCACTGCTTTTGCACCCCATGATCTCAAACGTAGCAAAGCCATTGCCAAAGCACAGAAACAACTCACCATCAGGCTCTGTGTGTCCTTTTTTGTTACACTCCCTAAATATTACTCTGTCATCACCTATCAGGGTATTCAAAAATGAATCACCAGGAGCTAGAAAAATACCTTCACTGGCAGCTGATGTAAGAGAAAAAAATGCTTTTAAATGTATGTGGTGTGTGCTTGCAGGCGAGACTGTATGTTTGAGAACGGGACTGTTTGTATGTTTGGGTGAGAGTCAGTGACAGGTAGTGAGTGAGGTTGAATGTTAGTAAGTATGAGTCAGTCAAAATGAGTAAGAGTGATTGAGAGTGGCTCAGTGAGAACTTGCAGGGAAGAATAAGCGTGAGCGGGTCTTAGTGAGAATCAGTGTGAGAATGGAGCGAGTGTAATAGAGAATTGAGTGTGAGTAAACAAGTGAGTCAGTGTGAGTGAGAATAAGAGTGTGGGAGCGAGAGTCCTACCGTGAGCAGGTGAGGGTGAGTGAAAAATTGAGTGAGTCAGAGTAAATGCATCAGATCAAGAGAGTGCAGATAGTGAATGAGAATGAATGACTGCAAGTGAGTAAGAATGAATGTGAGTGGGTGTGAGGGAATGTAAGTGAGAAGGAATGGGAATGTGGTGTTATGCCTGCAAGTCTGCCAGTGCCCATGGCCTACTGAAAAGTCCTTAACTTGGAGAGGCCCCCATGATAAAATAATGGTGCTGGCATTTTTGAGGCAGTTCTTAGAAGGATAAACACCTGTGCAAAATACCAGCATTGGCATGGTGGACATAGTTTTTACCTTAATGGGTACTCATGGTAAAATACTGATACTAGCATGTTAGAGCTAAACCTTGGCATATGGGGCACCCATGGAAAAACGCTGGTCCTGACATACTTGAGGAAAAACTTGATAGAGGCTGCCTGTGGCAAAATACTGGCACATTGAACGTAATTCTTGGCATAACGGAGGACAATCCTGGCTTATTGAAAAGGTACTCATGATACAAACCTGACTGTAACCTAATCGAGTTAGTTTTTGACGTAAAGGTCATTCATAGTGTATGGACAGCATTAATGTCAGCATTGTGGCATATTGCATGTAAGTTTAGCATGAGGGGGCATCCATGACAAAATCCAGTTCGGGTACAGTGGAAATAATTGTAGATATATGGGGGCGTCTGAAAACCCTTGTGAAAATGATCGGGTCATCTTTAGTGGAGCATCAGGTTTCATTGGCTTGGCATACCATGAAGGGACTCAAATGCCCTTTCAGAATCTCTGTCTTTTTGGAAAAATATCTGTGGAACTTGTGGTTTAAAATGCATTATTTGTCCCAACTTTTTCAAAATTGTCTCAGGAAATAAACCCCTTCAAACTTGCTAGAATCTGTCTGTCTTACTCCCTTTTCTTATACCCTACGGTTCAGTGCAGGTGTAACACCCTGAATGTGTTGTGGTATTATATTAATTAAGGAACTTGAGGGATGTCCTTTATTGTGCTGTCATCAGGGTTAAGGTCATGTAACATCACTTCCTGGAAGAGTGAGGGTCTAATATCATGAATGTCACTTCCCGTGATGGTATTAATGTCAACTTTTGTATGATGTAATTTCCACTACAGCTAGCACTCTGTGGGATCGCCTCCTGTGCCCGTATTGTTCCTATCTTTAATCTGTTTTGAACTTGAAATTGCAGCCTCACTACACTGGAAAGCTTTTTTGGCACATTGAATCTATTTATAAGTTGCTTGCGTTTTTTCTCTTTTTTTTTGTGCCTTTTGTGTACAATTAGCATTGCTTGACTCCACAGTGAATGCAGGACATGTATGCTGTGTCTGTGACCCTGCCTTGTTGGAGCGTGTTTGTGGGTTCAGTGATTGGGGCCTGCTTCTGGAGCCATCTGCCATCTCTCTATGGTGGGATAGGAATGCTGCAGCTAGGGGTATGTTAAGGTTTGCGAGGCGGAGGTGTGCCCAGCTACGCAGGACATAGGGCGCTGATGCAAATGCTGTGCTTAAGATGTGTTGCAGCCATATGTTGGTTTGGGGCCGCGTGCGCCCCCAGGCCGGTCGGAAGCCGGGCCTGTGGGGGTAGTGCTCGCGCCTGCAGCGCTTCGAGAGCTGTGTGCATGTCTGAGTGCGTCAGGCAGCAGCAGGCGGGGAAGGCTTCCTTCGTGCGCACGGAAGACGGCTTCAAGGCGGGATCCCCTCTCGGATACAGTACCCTTCCGCGTCGCCACGCCACTCACGGTTGCGCTGTCAGCTCGGAGTCCCACGCATCAGATGGGGTTTTTTTTTTTGGCTCCCGGGGGACGCGGGGAGTAGCGAGACTTCGTGGAAATACCTTACAAAGTGTGGAGGCGGACGACGACGTTTGGTGCATGAATCAGGCGCGCGGCGGGGGCGGGCACCCTGCAGGGGGGCGCGTGTTACTATGGGGTCGGGGCCCGGGCTCGTGCCTTCCGCGGGCTCCACTGCTCACTATGGGGCGACAGCCCAGTTTTGCAAGATGTTGTAGAAGTGTAGCCAGGGTCAGACCGGGACAGAAACCGTTCATGCACCAAAATAAAAGTAGCCCCCATTAGTGGATTGGAAAGCTAGAAAAAGTGCCTCGTAGTTTTGCGCGTGTGAAGGCACGCTGTACAAGCGTTCTGCTAAGTAAGGAAGAGTGCACGGGTTTGAGCTGGTTTGACGCAATGTTTCTTTTAATATCAGGGCACTTAATAGCGATATAAAGTGGCCCACACAGACCTGTCAGAGCAGCCCGTCGAGGCCCGCCTGGTAGTTCTACCGGGCAGTCCAAACCTGACTGTCAACAGATGCCCTTGGAGATAGCTTTTTAGTTGCGCTGTGTTCAGCGGGCACCACGCTTCACACCCTTCTACGGATTTCCGTACAAGTAGTTTTCATAGTGTGGTTTGTACAAAAAACGGGGGGAATATCCGCTTCTGTGAACAGTAGTTGAGAAAAGAAATATTGAATCACAACACCAGCTTTCCGCTCCGCAAACTTCACCAGCAAAATCGAAAAGGTGATGGCACTCGGCCAGTTCTCTCTCACCGCACACTTGGTGCCAGTCTATCCAAACCGGGATTCAACGGATGTTACATTTCGAATGATTTTGAGATGGTGTCGGAAGGGTCACCCCTCGAGTCGAGACTCCAACCCCACCAGTCCCAGTCTTGGCGCTTGACATTTGTCCCAGTCTTGGCGCTTGACATTTTCCACATCCACAAGTTCTCCTGCGATTTCCCTATTTTTTTGCAGCCCTGTGATGGTGGATGGGAAAAACGCAACGATGGAAAAAACGTTCCAGTCTCATTTGTGAGTCTTCAAACTAAGAATTCAAATGTCTCCTAATCTTGATGCAAACGTTTCGAACCCACTAATCGCCTGTAATCGAAGAAGGGGGTCATCAGAGTAAAGACTGCAGACAATAGGAACTGGCTGTGTGGAGTGGGGCTTTCCCCCCCAAACCCAGGACTATTTCAGCTGGCTAATTTCCTTCTAGGGGTGTGTTACATTCTTGTGATTTACTTTAGCACAATGCAAGATTATCCCTGATAGGTTGGTACAAGTCGCCCGAGGGAGCCTCAACACTTTCCCACAACCACTCCCCGCATCCAACCATTGCATGGTGTGGATCTCACACTCCCACTTCTACAAATTGTTGCACAGCTATAGCACCTAGATCACTAGGACTGATCATTCGAGGTAATTGTCTGAAGGTTTCAAATTCTTACAAGACAACTACTGTTGTCACCTTGTTGGAGTGTCCCCTACTGAGAATGCCTATTTCGATAATGTCCACCACCTTTTGTGTGTTTTTTTCCTCTTACTTGGAATACATGTTCTAAGTGCACTGCCCTGCTAAGAAGAATCCCTATCATTCTATTAAAATTGCATATGATTGTTTTTTTCCCCTTAAATTTAAAATTATTTTTTTCCGGTCTATGGAGCTACTTCTAGGAGGAAAGTTTTTTTCTGTCATATTGCAATAATATAACAAACATCTCAGCAGCTTGCCAAGGCCAGACCTTAATGACTGTGCCATTACTTGTTTTTACTGGATTCACAATATTGAAGCATGACAACAAAGAGTGCTAAATGCATTTATTGTACTAAACAGAACGTGAAATGTCCCAGTCGGAGCTGCAGAAAGTAAACCAAGCTCACCATGGCCCTGTATAATTTGTTTTAATTCTGCTTTTGCCACCCTTGAGGGCAGTGGTTGTAAAGGAAGTGTTACTGGTCACTAAGGCAGTGTTAGAAGTCGCAAGGGACAAGCGAAATGGCTCAGCCGAGACCCCTAAATTATTCCCATGACCATACTGCATAACACAGAGACACTCTCCATGGTTTCTGCCATTTACATGTGGGACAAGGTGAGAAATGAGCAGTGGACGTAGTGGGTGCAAGCTTAGAGGTGCATGTGGCCGACTTTGTTTCTTGTATTTGTGTATAACCAGTAGGACATACTGGACTAACAAAGATGAAATTACTACAGGTAAAAACGTTTTTTTCCCTCTTCAGTAGTTAATTGATAGGTGAATGTCCAAAGCAGGGGTTCAGCAGTCAAGCATATCTGATATTCACAGAAAGCTATCTTCATCCGGCTTTCCTTAACATCTGTTCTGTCTGGTACTCGCGCATTTGACTCTCCCAAGAGTCAATGATCTCCTGTACCCGGGACCTGTAACAACCTGTGTTATGGAGAATATTATTGTTGTGTATATGGGAGGAGATGTGTTATGAAGAATATCATTGTTATCCTTTAGTTTTATGTTAGTACGTCTTACAATGTTATGTGGTCTTTTGGTTCTGGATTTCTCACGTGTGGCATTCGAGGCTTGATGGTTGAGGCTGGAGAGCTTGGAGCCTCAGCGAGCTGACACCGGTGCTAGTTCACTTCTGAGAAGAATAAACATAACTTCTGCAACTTATTCCTGGAGTCGTGTGTGATCCTTGTAAGAGGTCACAACATCATTTTGGCGACGAGGATGGGATGATTAGAAGGTCACAACAACCTGGTACTTCAGGCCTCTGTGCAAAAAGTGTCATATTGAGTCATCCTCCTTACCCCAGTCACAGCTTTGAGAAAAAGATACCCACACTAGATGCAGATTTGTGGTAACTAAGGCTCATTTGTAGGACACAATAAAAGGCAGAATCTCGTATCTACATTTTTGTTTAGTGGAGAGTTAAAAAAAAAAAAATATATATATATATACAGGGAGTGCAGAATTATTAGGCAAGTTGTATTTTTGAGGATTAATTTTATTATTGAACAACAACCATGTTCTCAATGAACCCAAAAAACTCATTAATATCAAAGCTGAATATTTTTGGAAGTAGTTTTTAGTTTGTTTTTAGTTTTAGCTATGTTAGGGGGATATCTGTGTGTGCAGGTGACTATCACTGTGCATAATTATTAGGCAACTTAACAAAAAAAAATATATACCCATTTCAATTATTTATTATTACCAGTGAAACCAATATAACATCTCAACATTCACAAATATACATTTCTGACATTCAAAAACAAAACAAAAACAAATCAGTGACCAATATAGCCACCTTTCTTTGCAAGGACACTCAAAAGCCTGCCATCCATGGATTCTGTCAGTGTTTTGATCTGTTCACCATCAACATTGCGTGCAGCAGCAACCACAGCCTCCCAGACACTGTTGAGAGAGGTGTACTGTTTTCCCTCCTTGTAAATCTCACATTTGATGATGGACCACAGGTTCTCAATGGGGTTCAGATCAGGTGAACAAGGAGGCCATGTCATTAGATTTCCTTCTTTTATACCCTTTCTTGCCAGCCACGCTGTGGAGTACTTGGACGCGTGTGATGGAGCATTGTCCTGCATGAAAATCATGTTTTTCTTGAAGGATGCAGACTTCTTCCTGTACCACTGCTTGAAGAAGGTGTCTTCCAGGAACTGGCAGTAGGACTGGGAGTTGAGCTTGACTTCATCCTCAACCCGAAAAGGCCCCACAAGCTCATCTTTGATGATACCAGCCCAAACCAGTACTCCACCTCCACCTTGCTGGCGTCTGAGTCGGACTGGAGCTCTCTGCCCTTTACCAATCCAGCCACGGGCCCATCCATCTGGCCCATCAAGACTCACTCTCATTTCATCAGTCCATAAAACCTTAGAAAAATCAGTCTTGAGATATTTCTTGGCCCAGTCTTGACGTTTCAGCTTGTGTGTCTTGTTCAGTGGTGGTCGTCTTTCAGCCTTTCTTACCTTGGCCATGTCTCTGAGTATTGCACACCTTGTGCTTTTGGGCACTCCAGTGATGTTGCAGCTCTGAAATATGGCCAAACTGGTGGCAAGTGGCATCGTGGCAGCTGCACGCTTGACTTTTCTCAGTTCATGGGCAGTTATTTTGCGCCTTGGTTTTTCCACACGCTTCTTGCGACCCTGTTGACTATTTTTAATGAAACGCTTGATTGTTCGATGATCACGCTTCAGAAGCTTTGCAATTTTAAGAGTGCTGCATCCCTCTGCAAGATATCTCACTATTTTTGACTTTTCTGAGCCTGTCAAGTCCTTCTTTTGACCCATTTTGCCAAAGGAAAGGAAGTTGCCTAAACACCTGATATAGGGTGTTGATGTCATTAGACCACACCCCTTCTCATTACAGAGATGCACATCACCTAATATGCTTAATTGGTAGTAGGCTTTCGAGCCTATACAGCTTGGAGTAAGACAACATGCATAAAGAGGATGATGTGGTCAAAATACTCATTTGCCTAATAATTCTGCACTCCCTGTATATATCTCCATTTTTGATAGTTGAAGATAACCTCTGTTTTTAGTACTTTAAATGTGCATTTCTGCTTATATTTAGAAGTATAAGGTTGATCCCTTCAACATACCACTTTCTGATGGATACAACTACCTGTGGATTCCTCACCTAATGAATACTCCCATGGCGCCAGCATTTGACGGAAATCTTCTTCCTAGCTTCTGCACGTCGACGAGGACGTCACATTTGCCCACGCAACGCCGTCTGACGTCATACAGGCAATAAGAGGTCCTCGCCGACGTCCGTTCCCTTTTTTCCATGCCATTCGAAACGGTTATCTTCGAGGGAGCTACTGTTGCTTTCGAAGTTACAGTGTGTTTTTCTGCTGCGTGTTTTTTCTCTGAGGTTACTATGTCTCAGAGGAAGTCTGGTTTCAAGCCCTGTCGGGAGTGTGGGGGCAAGATGTCCATTACTGACCCACATTCGGACTGCTTGTGATGCTTAATTTCCGACCACGACGTAGCTACATGTGATTCATGTCAACACATGAATCCGAAGGCCCTGAAGGAGCGTGAAGCCAAACTCTTTATGGCGAAGTCGAAGAGAAAGGAGAAGAGACATCATAGAAAGTCCTCCTCGCCAAGGTCTCATCGGCGTCATCGAGACTCCCGGCGCCGTCGGGACTCACGACGCCATTCGAGCAAGGAGAGGTCTCGATCGAGGTTGCCGTCGGCTCGGCGTCGGAAGACTTGGGTGGTCAGTCCCACAGTCACTCCACATCCATCGACGCCGTTGCCTTCTCCGGCTTCGCCGACTTCGCCTGGGCAGACGTCTTCAGTGGTTGAGGTGCCACAGCCTCAGGTGTTCTCTCCGGCGTCGAGGCCGGGATCGCCTTCGATCCAGGCACCCCAGTATCTGGCTTTCCCGGCCCCTGGAGCCGATAATACAGCATTTTTAAATGCAATGTTCACCATCTTCCAATAGATGGCTCCAGGCAGTGTTCCGACTGGTCCTTCGGGCCCGTTGGCTTTCAGCTTGGGTGCTCCGGCGCCGCTACGGCCCGCACCCTTCATGCCCTTTCTCCCCTTGGGGAATGTGGGCTCGGCGCCGGTGTCGGCTCCGGTGGCTCCAGAGGTTTCGGCCCCGGAGGCTTCAGCTCCATCGACTTCGGGGTTTCGGCCAGTGACCCCGTCAGGACCATCTGAGAGTCTGAGACGCACCTCTCTTCATCCGGCTCCTAGCTCGGCGTCGAAACTTCCTGTGGCGCCTGACATGGCGTCGGATGGATCCGGCGATCGGCGACGATCCTCGACTTCGGCAGACGCCATGTCGACGCCGCGTATTGAGGAGAGGTTACATTCTAGGAGACGTGCTCTCCGTCTCTTGGAGGAACAGGAATATCAACGGGTCCTGGAAGAAGGTGAAATTGAGGATTCTGAAGGTCTTCATGGACTGGATACAGCTTGTGGCCTTGATACTTCCCCTGAGTGGGACTTGTCATCTCCAGGGGAGTATACTGAGGAGGCAGCCACTTTTCATGCTGTAGTAAGGAAGGCGGCTAACTTCCTTGAACTGCCTTTGCCGGTGGCTGAGGCGAAACATCTGACCTGTTTCAGGTCCTGAGCTCGCCCCCCACGACCGCAGCACCAACCTGCTGCCTTCTGCCTCTGCCCCACGAGCACGCTGCCGTTTGCGTGTTCGAGGCCCTCCTCCACCCGCAGGCATCCTCCTGCGCCTCATCCCTGGTGGCTAGTGGGCTCACTTGACCCGTGTGCCGCTTCCGCCGTCCTGCAAGTTGTTTTTTGGCTTTTTCGCTTTTTCAGCGCCTCGCCGCCGGCGCTTCTGCCCCCTTTGTGCCCCCCTGATTGCTGTCTCCCCGATCGTGTATTGTGCCATTATTGTTTTCTGATTGTGTGCTTTTCTTATTGTACCTGCTTGTATTTTTGCTCGTTTTCAGTGTTTTGCCCCTTGTGCGCTCCCCGTTCCCTGCCGCTGCCTCCCTGCGGCCCCGCCCCCCTCGCGCCCCCATTTGCCGCTCCCTCCCGCCTCCCAGCTGCTCCTCCCTCCCCCCTCCCTTCTTAATGGCTGGCGCTGCGCGTCGCGAGTGAGCGAACTCTGACCTGTTTCAGGTCCTGAGCTCGCGCCCCACGACCGCAGCACCAACCTGCTGCCTTCTGCCTCTGCCCCACGAGCACGCTGCCGTTTGCGTGTTCGAGGCCCTCCTCCACCCGCAGGCATCCTCCTGCGCCTCATCCCTGGTGGCTAGTGGGCTCACTTGACCCGTGTGCCGCTTCCGCCGTCCTGTAAGTTGTTTTTTGGCTTTTTCGCTTTTTCAGCACCTCGCCGCCGGCGCTTCTGCCCCCTTTGTGCCCCCCTGATTGCTGTCTCCCCGATCGTGTATTGTGCCATTATTGTTTTCTGATTGTGTGCTTTTCTTATTGTACCTGCTTGTATTTTTGCTCGTTTTCAGTGTTTTGCCCCTTGTGCGCTCCCCGTTCCCTGCCGCTGCCTCCCTGCGGCCCCGCCCCCCTCGCGCCCCCATTTGCCGCTCCCTCCCGCCTCCCAGCTGCTCCCCCCTCCCCCCTCCCTTCTTAATGGCTGGCGCTGCGTGTCCGCGCCGCTGGCGCGCCGGATGCGCGCCAGAGGCAAGCCCGTCTGCGCCCGTCCGCGCCTGGACCACACCCAGCGCCACCCCCCCTGGCCCACGCGCCCCCCACATCCGCTACTCGACCAACGAACTCCGCGCTTTCAACCCCGGCCCCTCCACTGAATGCTTCTGGGCGTCCCCGAAGCACACTAAAGGACCTTTTTCCTGCCGCAACTGCAACTTCTCCTGCATCAGAACGACTAATCCAACTACTAAAATTTTCAACCCCAACCACCTGAACTGCATCCTCATCAACACCCGCTCCACACGAAAACACGCCATCGAGCTCTGGGATTTGCTCGACACCACTGCACCTGACGTGGCTTTTCTGACCGAAACCTGGTGGAACGACTCCTCGGCTCCGGACATCGCCATCGCCATACCGGACGGCTACAAAATCATCAGAAGAGATCGAACCAACGGAATCGGAGGCGGAATAGCCATCGCTCACAAAGCTACCCTCAAAATCCACACCCACTCGGACGACACCCTCAAGACAGCCGAACACCTCCACTTCCAGATCCACACGGACCCCAACACGACCCTCAGAGGAACCCTCATATACCGCCCTCCAGGACCAAGAGCCCCCTTCAGCGACACCATCGCCGACCTCGCAAGCACCCACGCCCTCGCCTCCACTGATTACATCCTCCTGGGAGATCTAAACTACCATCTGGAAAACGCCAACGACGCCAACACCGCATCACTGACCTCCAACCTCCTCAACCTCGGACTCCACCAGCTAGTCAACACTCCCACCCACATCGCCGGACACACCCTTGACCCCCTCTTCACCTCAAGCAACCACATCTCTTTCAGCCACACCTCCGAACTCCACTGGACCGACCATCACTGTGTCCATTTCGCCTATAAGAAAATCACAGAGCAACACTGCATCCAGCTACCTCCTCACCGCCGCTGGGGCAAAGTCACCCAAGACCAACTGACCAGCACCCTCATCAACAACCCTCCACCCGACGCAACCGACCCGAGCACAGCCGCCATCAATCTCCATCAATGGATTCTCGACTGCGCCAACACCCTTGCCCCACTCAAGAAACCCACCGCAATCCAAGGAAAGAAAAAAACAGCCTGGTTCACAGACGATCTAACCACCTCCAAAAGCATCTGCCAGAAGCTCAAAAAGAAATGGATCCAAGAACGCACACCCGACAACCTCGCCACCCTCAAAAACGCCAACCGTGAACACCACCAACGGATCCGCCTCGCCAAGCGCACCCACTTCACCGAACGCATCAACTACAACGCCCACGACTGCAAAGAACTCTTCGGCATCGTGAAGGAACTCTCCAATCCAAAAGCCAACTCCAACGACATCCCGCCCTCCCAGAAACTCTGCGACGACCTCTCCACCTTCTTCCACCAGAAAATCGCCACCATCCACAACAGCTTCAACACCGGTCCACCGCCAGACCCCACCCCCGACGTCTCCTCCCACGACCGCCGCCTCACCGCCTGGACCCACGTGGACGATGCAGAAACCATAACAACCATGAACACCATCCACTCAGGCTCCCCTATGGACCCTTGCCCTCATCACGTATTCAACTCAGCCAACGCCACCATCGCCCCCGAACTCCGCAAGATCATCAACCTCTCCTTCACTTCCGCAACTTTCCCGGACAGCTGGAAACACGCAGAAATACAACCCCTCCTCAAGAAACCCAAGGCCGACCCCAACGATCTCAAAAACTTCCGTCCAATCTCTCTCCTCCCTTTTCCAGCTAAAGTCATCGAGAAGATCGTCAACACTCAGCTCACCCACTTCCTCGAAGACCATTCCATCCTGGACCCCTCACAATCTGGATTCAGACGAAACCACAGCACTGAGACTGCTCTCCTCGCCGCCACAGATGACATCAGACATCAAATGGACAACGGCGAAACCTCAGCCCTCATCCTCCTCGACCTATCAGCCGCCTTTGACACCGTCTGCCACCGCACCCTACTGACCCGCCTCCAGGAAGCCGGCATCCAAGATAAAGCCCTCCACTGGATCTCATCCTTCCTCTCCGACAGAACTCAGAGAGTCCGTCTCTCCCCTTTCCGCTCCAAAGCCACCAACCTCATCTGCGGCGTCCCCCAAGGATCCTCCCTCAGCCCTACGTTGTTCAACGTCTACATGGCCCCCCTCGCTAAACTGGCCCGCCAACACCATCTCAGCATCATCTCCTACGCCGACGACACCCAGCTCGTCCTCTCCCTGACCAAAGACCCGCTCACCGCCAAAACAAACCTCCACGAGGGACTAAAAGCCATCGCCGATTGGATGAACAACAGTCGCCTGAAACTCAACTCCGACAAGACGGAAGTCCTCATCCTCGGGCGCACTCCCTCGGCCTGGAACGACTCATGGTGGCCCTCCGACCTCGGACCCCCGCCCACCCCTGGCAACCACGCAAGAAACCTCGGCTTCATCCTGGACTCCGCCCTCACCATGTCCAAACAGGTCAGCGCCGTCTCCTCCTCCTGTTTCAACACCCTTCGAATGATCTGCAGAATCTTCAAGTGGATTCCAACAGAAACCAGAAAGACGGTGACCCAGGCCCTCGTCAGCAGCAGACTTGACTACGGCAACGCACTCTACACAGGCATCCCAACAAAAGACATCAAACAACTCCAACGTATCCAAAATGCCTCCGCCCGACTGATTCTCGACATACCCCGCCGATGTCACATCTCCCCTCACCTGAAGGAACTCCACTGGCTCCCGGTAGACAAGAGGATCACCTTCAAACTCCTCACCCACGCTCACAAGGCGCTTCACAACACCGGACCCTCCTACCTCAACACCAGACTTAACTTCTACACTCCAACTCGTCAACTCCGATCCGCCAACCTCGTCCTCGCACCCCGAATCCAGCGCAAGACCTCCGGCGGCAGATCCTTCTCCTTCCTCGCCGCCAAGACCTGGAACTCTCTGCCCACACCTCTACGCCAGACCCAGGACCTCCTCGCATTCAGAAGGCTCCTCAAGACCTGGCTCTTCGACCGCTAAACAGCAGCGCACCACGCCCCCCCTCCCCTCAGCGCCTCGAAACCCTGACGGGTACATAGCGCGCTTTATAAATATTCTGATTGATTGATTGATTGAAACAAAATTTACTAACTGAGGTCCTACATCCGGCCTCTACTGCAGCAGAGCCTCTTTTACCATTCAACGAGGCTTTGCTTGAACCGGTATTGGAGGTCTGGAAGAAGCCGGTATCTTCCTCGGCTGTTAATAGATCTGTGGCCAGGAGGTATCAGGCTGCACCATCTGACCCTGGCTTTCTGTCCAGACACCCTACGCCGGAGAGTTTGGTGGTCCAGGCTTCCTGCTCTGCTAGATCTGCGCCTGGATCTTTTCCAACAGTGCCGGGGGACAGAGACTCCAAAAAGTTGGACTCCCAGTCGAAGAAAATATTTTCATCTTGTAGCATGGCGCTGAAGTCCACCAACGCTACATGTATCTTGGGGAGGTACATCTATGCTCTTATGGACGAGATAACATCACCGCATACGGAGCTTCCTCAAGGACTCTTGAATATCGTGTCGGATGCTCAGGCTGCTGCAACCCAGGTTATCCAATCTGGGTTGGATACAACTGACTCGGTGGCTAGAGCAATGGGCACGGTGGTGGTTGCGAGGAGACAGGCTTGGCTTCGCAACTCAGGGTTTTCTTTGGACGTGCAGTCGACCCTGTTGGACCTCCCGTTTGATGGGGACAAACTTTTTGGTGCCAAAGCGGATTCGGCCTTGGAGAGGTTTAAAGAAAGCAGGGCCACGGCCAAGTCATTAGGACTGCAAGCCGCTTCTTCTGCCTCCTCCAGGTTTTTTAGGAGGTTTCGAGGATTTAGTCGTGGCTCATCCTCCTCTTCCTTTCGGGGGAGATTCCAACAACCTACCTCCTCTCTCACCTTTAGATCAATTAGAGGGAGGGGTAGGGTCCGTACCAGGGGAGCCTCTCCGCAGCACTCTGCCTCTTCCTCGTCCTCTGGAGGGGTGCAGCAGGGGAAGCAGCCTTAGGCTTCCACCAATTCCCACTCACTCCTCTCCTGTAGGGGGAAGGTTACTGCATTTTCTTCACAAGTGGGAAGTTATCACATCAGACACCTGGGTTACCAGCATTGTGGGGAAAAGGCTACACCCTTCCTTTTTGGGAGTTTCCGCCCCCCATCCCGTCCCGCCCATCTTATTGTTCGAAAGAACACCTCCTGTTGTTAGAGCAGGAGGTTCAAGTCCTCCTTTCAAAGGGCGCGGTGGAGTTGGTTCCAGAGCAGTAAAAAGGGTCAAGGTTGTTACTCAAGGTACTTCCTGATTCCCAAGAAGGATGGTCGATTGCGACCAATCCTGGACCTGAGGATTTTGAATTGGTTCCTCAAACAGGAAAAGTTCAAGATGCTGACCCTAGCTCAGGTGCTTTTGGCGTTGAACAAGGGAGATTGGATGGTGTCTGTCGACTTGCAGGATGCTTACTTTCACATCCCGATTCTCAAGTCGCACAGGAAGTATCTCCGTTTTGTGGTGGGGTCGCAGCACTATCAGTTTGCGGTCCCCCCGTTTGGTCTTACTTCAGCACCTCGAGTCTTCACGAAGGTGATGTCGGTGGTTGCGGCAGAGCTCAGGAGGAAGGGGATAGCAGTATTTCCTTACCTAGACGACTGGTTGATCAAAGCCAAGTCCCTGGAGCTTGTGTTGCACCATCTACAGTCGACAACCCAGTTGTTGTTCGATCTGGGCTTTTCGGTGAATGTGCCCAAGTCTCACCTAGAGCCCTCTCAACGCCTCCTGTTCATAGGGGCAGTACTGGATACAACATTGGATCGAGCCTTTCCTCCGCCTCAGCGGATTCAAGATATTCAGGAGTTGGTTCCAATGTTTCGAAGTGCAGCGGTTGTTCCAGTCCTCAAGGTCCTTCGTCTGCTCGGCCTGTTTGCCTCCTGCATACTGTTGGTCACGCATGCTCGCTGGCACATGAGGGCTCTTCAGTGGTGCCTCCGAAGGCAGTGGTCTCAACACAAAGGAGATCTCGAAGGTTCTGTCAAGATCTCCAGAGATGCTGCTACGGACTTGAAGTGGTGGATTGTGGGTGACAATCTTTCTCAAGGAAGGCCGTTCACGCAATCGCCACCAGTGATCACGGTCATAACGGATGCTTCCACTCTAGGGTGGGGAGCTCATCTGGGGGATCTGGAGATCAAAGGGCTTTGGTCTCCAGAGGAACAGATTTTTCATATCAATCTGTTGGAGTTGCGGGCTGTACGTCTGGCTCTCAAGGCCTTCCTCCCATCCCTTCGCGGTCAGTCGGTTCAGGTCCTGACGGACAATACTACCGCGATGTGGTATATAAACAAGCAGG